>NC_137021.1:30563468-30650968 GCF_032717465.1 Coenobita brevimanus | reverse complement strand
GTCATTCTCTCGGGCATGGAAGCATACATTCCATTCTCATATCCTTTGACTAACGCAAGAAAGCCTTGGTTTAATCACGCTTGTTCTAATGCTGTCCACAACAAGGAGAGGGCCTACAAAAGGTACTGGAGCCAACCCACCCCCGAATCACATCATCTTTACGTTTCTGCCTGGAATCGTGCTAAGTCTGTTCTCTCTGCTAAAAATAATTTCATCCGTACTAAATGCTCTCAGCTCTCCAACTCGAATGCTTCCCGCTCCTTCTGGCACTTTGCCAAAAACCTTTCTAACAACTTTACCTCATAATCCTTCCCTCCTCTTTCTACTCTAATAGTTCTGTAGCTATTTCTTCTACTGATAAAGTAGATCTCTGCACAGACACTCTCCTCCAATTCCACCTTAGACGATTCCGGTGCTGTTCCTTCATCACTTCCCGCCTCTGACTTCCTCATGCCTGACATTAAAATTTCTTCAGCTGATGTATTTTCTGCCATCACTGGCCTCAATACTAACAAGGCATATGGGCCTGATGGAGTCCCTCCTGTTGTTCTCAAGAACTGTGCTTCTGTACTTACACCCTGCCTAGGCAAACTCTTTCGCCTTTGTCTGTCAACTTGGACCTTTCCTTCTTGCTGGAACTTTGCTCTCATTCAGCCAGTCCCAAAGAAAGGTGACCACTCCCAACCCTCGAACTATCGTCCAATTGCTTTAACGTCCTGTATTTCAAAAGTTTTCGAGTCAATTCTCAAAGAAAAATTTTAAGGCATCTTTCCTATCACAACCTTCTTTCTGATCGTCAGTACAGGTTCCGTCAGGGACGTTCCACTGGCGATCTTCTCACCTACCTTTCAGACTCCTGGTCATCCCCCTTTCGGGACTTTGGCGAAAGCTTTGCCGTTGCACTTGACATCTCAAAGGCTTTCGATTGAGTCTGGCATAGATCTTTAATTTCCAAACTGCCCGCCTACGGTTTCTATGCTTCTATGTGTGCCTTCATCGCTAGCTTCCTTTCTGGTCGTTCTATAGCCGCTGTTGTAGACGGCCATCGTTCTTCTCCTAGATCTATCAACAGTGGTGTTCCTCAGGGCTCTTTCCTATCACCAACTCTCTTTCTTTTATTCATCAATGACCTTCTAAGCTGTATATCTAACCCTATCCACTCATATGCTGATGACTCCACCCTTCACCTTTCCATTCGGTTGGCACAACATCCATCTCAGCAGTTACTTCAACAAACAAGGGATGAGGCTATGGCACACCTAATGCCTGACTTGGCTCGTATCTCTGACTAGGGTAAAAATAATCTTGTTTTTAATGCATCTAAGACTCAGTTCTTACACCTATCAACCCATCAAAATCTTCCACAGGTATACCCACTAATGTTTAATAATATTCAGCTTAATCCTGCATCATCCTTGAACATGCTTGGGGTTTCATTTACTCGGGACTTATCTTGGAAAGATCATTTTACATCTCTTGTAAAATCTGTTTCCAAGAAATCGGGTGTGCTAAGCCGACTTCGTTCTTTCTTTACCCCTGCACAATTGTTGACTAAATACTGGGGTTTTATCCGCCCCTGAGTGGAATGCAACTCTCATGTGTGGGGAGGCTCTCCACATACAGCTCTTCTCAGTAGGGTGGAGTCAAAGGCTTTTCGTCTCATTAACTCTCCTCCTCTTACTGATTCCCTTCAACCTCTGTCTCTTCGCTGCGCTGTTCCATCTTTATCTCTTTTCTATCGCTACTTTAATGGTCACTGCTCCTCTGAACTGTCTGCATGCATTCCTCCTCCTATACGACGGGAGCGTGGCACCTGTCTAGCAGCAAACTCTCATCCCTTTTCTGCCCACCTTTCTAATGCAAGAGTTAACCGTTACTTCCAGTCCTTCATTTATGCAACAGCCTTTCAAAGGAAGTGTGTCCAGGCATCTCGAAATGAATGGATCTTGAATTTGGCTCTCTCTTGTATTTTGATTTTCTCTTGGAGGGAACTTTTATTGCCGGCTCATGGCCTTTGGTTCCTTCTTCCTTGCATAAAATACATAAATAAATAAATAAATATATATATATATATATATATATATATATATATATATATATATATATATATATTACTCGGGCAACTGGGAGCGCCCATGAACTCACACTCTCTCCCCCACAATGCAGAACCTCAGCTTATCAAAATTCATTTATCTCCAGAACTACTGCTCTCTGGAATTCACTTCCTGGGAGTTGCTTCCCACATACATTTAATCCTCTCAATTTAAAATCCAATTGTTATAAGTCTTTTATGAATGGAGGATGCCTTAGGCACATGGACTTATTTTTTTTTCCCTTGTTTTTCCTTTCTCCGTTCATTATCACAAATATATATATATATATATATATATATATATATATATATATGGAGCCTGTGTGCTACAGTCACGTGCCATAGTTTAGACCCACCCAGTATCCTACCTCTCGCTCTATGGAGATCATAGCCTGGGCCTCATATCGAACGATGACTCCCCCTCCCTTCGTCCGTCATCCCCCCAAGCCTCTTACCCGTTAACCCCTCCTCTCACCGTGCACCGAGGTAGTAGTTCGGAGCTTCCCGGATTAGAAAGCACAACTCTTGATGAGTGTATGTTTGGGATGATATAAGTTGTTTCCGGTATGAATGAGGAGCCACAATAATTAAATTAACAGATTTCACGCTCTGCCACCGGTTAAGATATAGTTTGGCGTTGCATGTCTGCGTCCTATGCGTGCATAATTATGCCACTGATATTAATCACCCTCGGCCAGTGGGTTTATATCCTTTATCTAACCCATATCAGTAAGATACGTGATAGCAATAATCCATAACACGTATGATATCTGCCGATATCTTAAGAAAGGTAGGTCACTCATATGACACACCTCCTTACGAGATACAGTTGCCTCGTTACAAGCAGGCAGAAGTCAATGTCGGAGCAGCAGGCCAGTGGAGTTAACCAGAAGCCGGAAACAAGAGGAACGGTATGGAAGGTGCTTAACCCCTTAACCGCGGGGCGTCACTTTCGTGACGCTTGGGAGCAAGGGATCATACCGCGGGGCGTCGCTTTTGTGATTCTGTGTTATTTTGAATTCACCCGGGCTTTCAAGTGGGGGCTTGTATCATCTATCAGTACTGACAATGTCCAACACTAGTCAGCACTCCTAATCTCATCTGTACTCCCATCCATTGTTGACAATTTAGCCATTTCTCCCCGTTCTTGACTCCCCTCCCTACCCCCCCTCCATTACCCTATCCTCTCGCCTGCCCGGCCGTGCTACGCTAAGTAAATCTTCCCTGGAATTTTTCACTGATTTCATCCATTGAAATAAGCCCTATGTCGTATTCTTATACCAAATAATATATACAAGAAAGAAATCAGGTAAGTGAGAGTGCCATACACCTGGAATTGGCTAATTATCACCTGACAACACCTCACGTGCACTCGTTCGCTAATTTTCGCTGTTTTTTTCCCCTTGAAATATGCCGTATAATCTATTTTCGTAATAAATATTCATGTAAGGAGAGAAGGGAGAAGCCTAACTGATATTTACATTCACCTGGAACTACCTAATTTATAATGTATTGTCTAGATTTCCTGCCAATCATATCAGTGCTACACAAAGCTGTTTCAAGATTTAACATTGGTAGCTCTGATTATATATCTCCTAAGTAGGCCTCTAATCTATTTTCGTAATAAATATACATGTAAGGAGGGAAGGGAGAACCCTAAATGATATTTACATTCACCTGGAACTACCAAATTTATAATGTATTGTCTAGATTTCCTGCCAATCATATCAGTGCTAGACTTAGCTGTTTCAAGAAGTAATATTGGTAACTCTGAATAACCCCTAAAGCAGGCCTCTAGGCTAGCTGGCATGGCCCCTGCGTTATCAGTGTAGTCTCATCTTCCGAAGTGAGAGGACGTATGTTTCATCTTGCTGACTTCAAGGCCTTTTTTCACCCCCATGCAAATGGCTCTGTGACCTTTACCCCCTACTAAACCTCGTGTGGAAAGAGGTAAAGGGCTGACAATTGATAAAAGAGTGACTACGATCTTTCTATTGAGTAAAACAGTGCAAGTGGAATTGTGAATAATGTGTAAATAATGTGTAAACAGCAAGTGAAAGTAATGAATGTAAATATACGTGAACAATGGAAAATAGTTTTATAAGTTATTTCAAGTGACAGTGCATAACACTGTAAATAAAATAGAAATGTAAATAACGTAAATAAAATAGAGAACGTAAATAGAAATGTAAATGAGTAGTATTATAAGAATACGAGTATATACCCTAGGAGTAATGAAAGTGAAAGTTTCACTCTAGCATGTCTGAATGCTATGAGTTATGAGAGTGAAGATGAAAGTGACATTCACTCTCAATGCCAGTATACAGGACGAGAAAGTGAATGCTACGTATTTTACTGAAAGAAATTGAATCCCTACAGTGACAATAAACTAATACTACTGAAGGAAACTTATGGATAAAGACTGTAGATATATATAAGTGTTATATAGTAATAGAAATATAAAGTGTGAGGGGTTTTATGAATAATAAATGACAGACTACCATGAGCGAACTAGTGCCAGTGCGACGATCAGACGCGCTCGTAATTTCCATTGCTTTCACAGTGTTTTTTTTAGTATGGATCCCAAACTACTTGAAAATTGTAGAATAGTGTTTATAGTGTTTGTATCTGGCTGTGGTAATCATATTACGGGTTGTCGGGAAGTGTAAAGTGGAGACTTCGTTACCCTACTTCAGAGGTCTCCACAAGTCCTACGGTAACCGACGAAGGCTCAACAATCATTCCAGGAGAAAGCTGAAGGTATGTGCCATAAGCATATGTAATTTTATTATTCTAGGACTAATAACTGATTTTTGGCAAATATTTTTTGAGAGTCTGTCGGAGCCCAAATAACCCCGCGGCACACGCAAGTAATTGGTAAACAAGCCCGCGGTGTAGGGGTTAAACTGTTTATTTCCCTCAAACAGTGAAATTAACTCTTGTGTATGAAAGTAGATTACTGTTTACAAACCTCTATATTTATTTGCTATTACAGCTATGGTTGTCATGACTACGCCGTGTTTCTACGTATCTGGTTGAGAGAGGATAAGGATAAACAGGTATGTAGTTATAGCAGATTAGTTTGTATGTGTATATTCTTTACGTTGACACCATTCCCCTAACTCTGCTTTTTTTTTTTTTAATGCGAGGAAGAAGGAACAAAAGGCCATGAGCCCGCAATAACAGTTCCCTCTAAGAGAAAAACAAAATACAAGAAAGCCAAAATCAAGATCCATTCATTCTGAGATGCCTGGACACACTGCGTTTGAAAGACTGGAGATCATAGGCAGTAAGAAATACAGACAGAAGGAGACAGTTCCAGAGTTAACCTGTTGCATAAATGAAGGACTGGGAGTAACGGTTAATTCTTGCATTAGAGAGTTGGACAGAAAAGGGATGAGAGTTTGCTGCCAGACGGGTGCTACGCGCCAGTCGTACAGGTGGGGGAATGCATGCAGACAGTTCAGAGGAGCAGTGACCATTAAAGTAGTGATAGAAAAGAGATAAAGATGCAACAGTGCGGCGAAGAGACAGAGGTTGAAGGGAGTCAGTAAGAGGAGGAGAGTTAATGAGACGAAAAGCCTTTGACTCCACCCTATTGAGAAGAGCTGTATGTGGGGAGCCTCCCCACACATGAGAGTTGTACTTCACACAGGGGCAGATAAAACCCTTGTATAGAGTCAACAATTGTGCGGGGGTAAAGAAAGAATGGAGTCGGCTTAGCACACCCAATCCCTTGGAAGCAGATTATACAAGAGATGTAATATGATCTTTCCAAGATAAGTCTCGAGTAAATGAAACCCCAAGCATGTTCAAGGATGATGCAGGATTAAGCTGAATATTATTAAACATTAGTGGGTATACCTGTGGAAGATTTTGACATGTTGATAAGTGTAAGATCTGAGTCTTAGATGCATTAAAAACAACAAGATTATTTTTACTCCAGTCAGAGATACAAGCCAAGTCAGACATTAGGTGTGCCACAGCCTCATCCCTCGTTTGTTGAAGTAACTGCTAAGATGGGCGTTGCGAGAACTGAATGGAAAGGTGTGGGGTGGACCGTGGAGTCTCAGCGTATGAGTGGATAGGGTTAGATCTACAGCTTAGAAGGTCATTGATGAACAAAAGGAAGAGAGTTGACGATAGGACAGAGCCCTGAGGAACACCACTGTTGATAGATCTAGGAGAAGAACGATGGCCGTCTGCAACAGCGGCTATAGAATGACCAGAAAGGAAGCTAGCGATGAAGGCACAGATAGAAGGATAGAAACCGTAAGAGGGCAGTTTGGAAATTAAAGATTTATGCCAGACTCGATCGAAAGCTTTTGAGATGTCAAGTGCAATGGCAAAGCTTTCGTCAAAGTCCCGAAAGGAGGATGACCAGGAGTCTGAAAGGTAGGTGAGAAGATCGCCAGTGGAACGTCCCTGACGGAACCTGTACTGACGATCAGAAAGAAGGTTGTGATAGGAAAGATGCCTTAAAATTTTTCTATTGAGAATTGACTTAAAAACTTTTGAAATACAGGACGTTAAACCAATTGGACGATAGTTCGAGGGTTGGGAGTGGTCACCCTTCTTTGGGACTGGCTGAATGAGAGCAAAGTTCCAGCAAGAAGGAAAGGTCCAAGTTGACAGACAAAGGCGAAAGAGTTTGCCTAGGCATGGTGTAAGCACAGAAGCACAGTTCTTGAGAACAACAGGAGGGATTCCATCAGTCCCATATGCCTTGTTAGTATTGAGACCAGTGATGGCAGAAAATACATCAGCTGAAGAAATTTTAATGTCAGCAATGAGGAAGTCAGAGGCAGGAAGTGACTGAGGAACAGCGCCGGAATTGTCTAAGGTGGAATTGGAGAAGAAAGTCTGTGTTGTTTGTTTGTTTGTTTGTGGAATATTCTCCCCACAGCATGGTGGGGAACAGGCAAACATGAGAGCCCGTCAGGGAAAATGCGAAAAAAAGGCTCCAGTGAAGGAGCAAAGCACGGACGGCAGACTGGCAGACAGGGCAAGGGCGGCAGAGGAAGGGAACGAGGCGATGGTGGTGAGACAACAGCCCGATGATCGATGAGGCGAGGGGGAGAGAGCGATTGACTGCACGGCGCCGATGAAAGGGGCGCCGGCAAGCTCAGGTGGAATCCCAAACGACTCAACGGTGGTTGGCAGCTGGCTGCTCGGTGTTCACAGAGGGCAGAGAGGGACGAGAGCTTGGTAGACGAAACGGCGTCGATGGTAAGGGCGCCGAAGCTCAGGATCGAAGCATCCCGACTCTGCCCTCAACCCCCATTCACTTGCTCCAGCTCTCCACAACAGCAGGTGGATGCACGAAGGGAAGGCCCGGTCCAGGTGATCACGAGGGCACAACACCGGTCAAGGTATTGGCGGAGGGAGGGTGGTCGGCCATAGGGAGGACGAGCCTCAACCTCCTGGTGGGCTGACCAGGGCACTCCCTTAGGAGGAGAGGACAGGCCCATCCCTCGGCTGAAACGACTGCTGTGGAGAGCTGGTCCCGCCGGGAACAGCGGTGGAGGTGTTGCCTCGGCGAGAGGTGGGCTGCGGGTCAAAGTCTGTGCAAAGAGATTTGCTTTATCAGTAGAAGAAATAGCTACAGAACTATCAGAGTAGAATAGAGGAGGGAAGGATAATGAGGAAAAGTTGTTAGAAAGGTTTTTGGCAAGGTGCCAGAAGGAGAGGGAAGAATTAGAGTTGGAGAGTTGAGAGCATTTAGTACGTATGAACTTATTTTTAGCAGAGTGAAGAACACATAGCACGATTCCGGGCAGAAACGTAAAGATGATGTGATTCAGGGGTGGGTTGGCTCCGGTACCTTTTGTAGGCCCTCTCCTTGTTGTGGACAGCATTAGAACAAGCGTGATTAAACCAAGGCTTTCTTGCGTTAGTCAAAGGATATGAGAAAGGAATGTATGCTTCTATGCCCGAGAGAATGACCTCCGTAACGCGCAAGGCACACCCAGATGGCTCCCAGCCATGGAAGCAATAATCATTTCAGGGAAAATCAAAGAAGTACTGCCTGAGGGCCTCCCAGTCCGCGGCTCCAGTATATTAGATAACTTAGATAACTTGACACACCTATGACATGTCACAGACAAAATGAATGTATAAATAAAGATAAAAGTATCCTCTCATTATAATTATCAAGTTTCTCTCTCTCTCTCTCTCTCTCTCTCTCTCTCTCTCTCTCTCTCTCTATATATATATATATATATATATATATATATATATATATATATATATATACGTAGAAACTTGATGAGTATAATGAGAGGATACCTTTATCTTTATTTCAGAAATGGCTGGAAGAGGTAGGGGTTGTGGTCGTGCCCTACGCACCCACGCAAATAGGGAGGAGGTAATATGAAGCACAGGCATTATTGTAGGGCTCCATGAAGCCGGGGTATCTGTGTCGGAGATCACACGTTGCATGGGCATTACTCGGAAAACTGTCCAGCGATGGGTGCAATGACATGCCGAAGAAGGCAATGTTTTAACTAGGCCATGATCTGGCCGGCCTATAGTGACGTCGGCTGATGACGACAAGGGAATTATCATGACCGTTAGAGACAACCCTATAATAACAGCAAGTAACGTAACAAAAGATCTAGCCCTTTCTTGCCTCCCTTCCACAACTCTCATGCGTCTCCATGAGGTTGATCTTAAATGCTATGTCCCAGTGGTTAAACAGATGCTCAGTGAAGAAAATAAAGCAGCACACATTCAGTTCACCCAAGAGCACGTAGGCCATAGCATAGACATCTGGGAGAAGGTGATATTTACAGTTGAGAAAACATTCAATTCTGTTTTTGCACCACACTGTTACTGCTGGCGGACTGAAAACACCCATTGCACGGCGAGTAACATCTTCCAGACACAGAGGAGTGGCAGGGTTGGTGTTGCCTTCCACGGTTGGATGTGGTATGGTGGTCCTGGACAGCTTGTCACAGTTGACAGATGCCTGACCAAAGCAATATATATCGCCATCTTGGAAACGTCTCTCCTTCCATCCATTTGGGTGGATGCTATTCCTGAACCAAATAGCATATGGCTTGTCCTGGACAAATCGTCCACACAAACATGCCGAGTAGTGAAAGTCTGGTTTTCCCGCCACAATGAAATTCGTTTGATCGACTGGCCATCAGAAGGTTGCAACCCCATTGAAAATGTGTGGGCAGTAATGGTGCAGGAGTGGGAAGTGCAGGAACAAACCAGAGCCTCGGTGGAGATGAAGGCCAGGGAGATGTGGGAGGGAATATGTCGCCAACCAGCTATCTTTAGGCGGCTTGTAGATTCTGTCTCAATCCGCCTACAACAATTAATAGAAGCCGAGGGCTGCTGGATCAAATATTAAGCCATCGAAGGTATCATTCTCAACGTGTTTATAGCTTAATTTATGGACTTAAATTAGTGCTGTGTTTCTCGTTTTAGGGGTTTAGGTTAACATTTGCATATAAGTTGTTTTATGCTGTGTTTTGTGTCCTACTGTATGACTCACATGAAATATAAGTCACATTGGTAATTGCATTATGTCATTACATAACAATACCTTATTAGGTTCTCCACTAAAACTTTTCATAAAGTAATAGTTGCCTTGGAGGGGTAAATAGTGCATTGACAATTACTGGGCGATATGTGAAGGAAGTGACAGCCTGCATTCAACTAATGGAAAATGTTCATCTTGAGATAAAAATATCCCCAGGGAATCTCTATGAAACGGCAATAAACTGCTAATGTCATCAGAAGTAATATATATATATATTTAACTTAATTTACCAATGCTATGTAATGCATTATTAATCAACTGGAATATTTTTTCAGCATTCTTTATTTATTCTCACATATGCATTATGATCCGCTTCGTATTTAAAGCTGTGAAACTCCGACCTACTACTGTATCTCGAAGCACGATGTATGGAGGGATTGAGGGGTAAGAGAGTAGGGGGGGGGAATGTATGAGGGAGAGAGGGGGAGGGGTCATCATTCGGTGTGAAGTCCAGGCTACGACATACGTCGAGCCTGGGGTAGGCTGGTGGGTGGGTCTCCATTGTGGCTCATGACTGTAAAGTGGTAAAGTGTGCATTTTCGAACACTGGAGAACGAGGGTTTGCGCCCAACCAGGGTAATAAATGGGAGTGTTCTCCCGGCCACGTAGTGCTTTGGTGGACATAAGGAGTGCTGTGGTTGAACCACTGTCGCATACCATAAAGTATGCTTGCACCCAGTGAGCTTGTCCGGGCGGATTACACTTGGTTCACACACTACACACATCCAAAGCCACTCCAACATTACTGTCACACCTAACAAGCACTTCTCACCTTACATACAATCTCTACCAGACAGCTTAAGCCACTTCATAGAGATGCATAGGCTGTATCGCCCCCACTTTGGTCGGGATAGGCTGGTCCTGCAGTGGATACTCAAACGGCTGATTATATATATATATATATATATATATATATATATATATATATATATATATATATATATATATATATATATATATATATGGAGCCTCTGTGGTACCTTGGTAGAGTGTGCGTTTCGCACGCTGGTGAGCGTGGGTTCGCCTCCCGCCAGAGTTGTAAAAACTTTGGGAAGCGTTCACCAAGCCCCTTGCTACTTTGGCGGACACAAGGGATGCTGTGGTTGAACCAGTGTCTCATACTAGTATGCCTGCACCCAATCAGCTTAAGGCGGGCCGATTACACTTGGTTCACAGACTACACACACATCCAAAGCCACTACAACACTACAATCACACTCACAACCACTTCGGTAGGGATAGGCCGGTCCTGCAGTGGACCTCAACGGCTGATGATGATATCAGGGCCGGATTTTCCAATAGGCAACATAGGCCATTGGCCTAGGGCCCACTGGTAACTGAGGGCCCACTGGGGTCCTGGGGACTTAAGTTGTGGTGGCCCAATGGTCTATAGATTATATTTGAGAGAGAGAGAGAGAGAGAGAGAGAGAGAGAATAATGTTCGTTAACCTTCAGCACCTTGACCAAAAATCCACTTTCATCAACTTTTGTGTGACATATTCATTCCACAAAAATGAAATTTACTGAGTCACAACGCCGGTTGCTCTTTTGAAACTGCCGCCGTCACCAGACTCAGTACTGAGTGGACAGGTACAGATCGCGTCAGGCAGCGGCAGTCAGCTGACCGTGTAGTGCCTCATCCAGCAACCCTGACTGAAGTGACTGTGTTTACTGTTTGTACTAGCCCTGCATTTAACCCTCTCAAGGTGAGAGTTAAGCTGAGTATGTAAATAATTACAAAAGCAATGTGCAATGGTACGAAATTGCAATATGCAGCCAGAATAAAGTGTCAAAATACGAAAATAGTGAGCTTTAAACAGAGACCTGAACTCAGCGAACTACACATAAGTTGTGTTATTTTCCGATGTATACATTGTTTTATTGTTTGCATATGAATACAGCTTAGTGTTCTGTTTTCTTTTGTGAATATTTATTTCAATAACCTCCCATCGATTGTGTACGTGACGACTTTCTGCTACCTGCGTATTTTTCTCGGCCCCTTAACTACGCTACCTAATTTCGATTGTGAATAAATTTTCATGTTCTGAGTTTTTCCCAATCATTCGCTTTGCTATTCAAAACAGCATAACATATACCAAAAATTTGATGCCAAATTGATCTCTTACACAAGATGAACTAATTTATCCTTACAGATTATTCTTGGAGATTCTCAAGAGATAGATTATGTCGTCCCTGAAGAAATATATGAGTGGCTCACAAAAGAGAAAGTTAAAAGAAAGAAAAGCTGAACAACTGCAGTCACTTCCAAAGCTGACCACCTTTTTTAAACCACAAGGAGATTCAGAGCCTAGTACCAGTGACGGTAAACTCCCAGGCAATGATACAACAGATGTTCACTTTTGTGATAAAGACGACGATGCAAGGTCAGCTGAGTCACAACCACAGATATTGAGTGAATCAGCAATAGAAGTATTAGTACCACCTGTGACTGAAGCTTCACCCAGTTCATCTCAATTGACTGATAAGAATCATTCTATGGAACAAGATGTTAATGTTGGTTTGTGTGTGTCGAGTGATCCAGCTGACTGGCAGGTAATTGATGATAAAGTGATTGAATATTTAGTAAATCATCCTCTTAATCAAAATTGTGAACAAGATCAAGGTGACTTTTCAAAATCTGCAAGAAGTGTAAGTGTGGGTGAAAAGGAAAGAGTTCGATATGTACCCAAATCCTTGTTTATTCGTAAATTGGCAAATGGTGAAAAAATTAAAAGGGAATGGCTTGTGTATTCTCCACAAACTGGCGATGTGTTTTGTGTTCCATGCAAGCTGTTCAGCAAGCAAGTCTCATTGTTTACAAGTGGGTTTAGTGACTGGAAAAACTGCCAGCGTAGAGTTGCTGAACATGAAAGTAGTAAAGAGCATAAAAAGTCCGTTATTGCTTGGGGCGTAAGGGCAGTTGCAGCAAGGCGAATTGATTCCACTTTGGCTTTGCAAGTAGATGCAGAGAGAAAGTACTGGAGAGAGGTTCTGTTGCGCATAGCTGAAACACTAAAATTTTTAACTTCAAGAGGTCTTCCTCTCAGAGGTAGTGATGAAAGAATCGGCTCTAACAACAATGGTAATTACCTTGGAGTATTAGAACTCTTATCAAAATTTGACCCTCTTCTTGCACAGCATCTGGATATGTACGGTGCTGTAGGTAGTGGAAACACTTCATATCTCTCAAAAACGATTTCTGATGACATGATCAATCTGATGGCTGAAGAAATTCACTCAGTTATCATAAGGGAAGCGAAACAAGCAAAATATTATTCAGTTAGTGTAGATTCAACACCAGATGTTAGTCACACTGACCAGCTTACATTCATAGTTCGATATGTAAAACCTGATGGTAAACCCGTTGAGCGATTTCTGAAGTTCATAGACATACATGACCATGGTGCAGCGAGCATAGCCTCAACTGTTGTACAAATAATCGAGGATGTTGGTCTTGATTTGGGTGACATGAGAGGCCAGAGTTATGACAATGCTGCCAATATGTCAGGCATTTACACTGGTCTCCAAGCCAGAATAAAGGCTAGGAATCCCCTGGCATATTATGTCCCTTGTGCAGGTCATTCCTTAAACCTTGTTGGAACATCAGCTACCAGCAGTTGCCCAGGGTCTGCTTCATATTTCAGTTTTTTGCAAGCCTTATATAACTTCTTCTCAGTCTCCACATATATATGAGATCACTTGAAAGCTGCACTACCCGCTGTAGGGATTGTAGTGAAATCCCTATCAGATACTCGCTGGAGTGCAAGGGCTGATGCTGTTAAAGCAGTGTATTTACATTACGATGAGATAAAGTCAGCACTGGAGAACATATGTTCTGACAGCAGACAAACTGTGGCTACAAAGCTTGAAGGTGAAGGTCTCAGAAAACAAATGGAATCATTTGAAACAGCACTTCTTACTGTAATATGGTACAAGATTTTAACAAGGTTTAATGCAACCAGCTTATCACTTCAGAAAGTTGAGACAGACCTTCTGTCAGTTGTGAAACTGTATGAGAGTTTAATCTCCTTCATCTCTGAAATGAGACAGGGTCAGTTTGATGAAATAGAAGATCAGGCTAGGACTTTTGCTGATCCTGTCTACATAGATACAACAAAAAGAGCAAAAAAGAGAAAAAAATTCTTTGATGAATCAGTTGGGAATGAAACCCATCTTGATCCACGTCAGAAGTTCAAGGTGGACAATTTCTACACAATATTAGACTGCCTTAGGAATGAATTAGAGCATAGAGTGAATGCCTATTCAGAATTAAAGAAGCTGTTTAGCTTCTTAACAGAGTATGACAGTATGAAGTATGATGATCTCAAAGCTCAACTGGAGCTCCTTGTCAGTACCTATTCGAGTGACCTGGAAGCATCTATTTTAGATGAATTTTTGCAGTTTAAAGACATTTTGTCCTCTGAATCTGACAGGTCAGTGACAAACATTTCCACTTTGCTGAGGTCCAAAGATGGTGTTTTGACAGCTGCCTTTCCAAACATTAGTATCTTGTTGAGAATTTTCCTTACCATCCCCATTACAAACTGTCAGGGAGAGAGGTCTTTTTCTACTCTATCTAGGGTGAAAAATCACCTAAGATCAACTTTGGGACAAACCAGACTAAACTCACTTTCACTACTATGCATTGAATCTGACCTCTTACAATCCCTTGACACAAACAGTATCATTGACAAATTTGCCTTGGAAAAAAGCAGGAAAAAGTCATTCTGAACTTCACATAGTTGTGCTTCCAAATTTATTTTTCTTCGTTTTCATTGTATTTTTTTCCATTATTCCAATGTGTAACATGTACTGCATATGGAACCTGATTTACTTTGATGTACTGTACTTTGATGTACTTGATATAGAACTTGATTTACTTTAATCTGCTTTGATGCACCTGATATGGAACTAATTTGATTAAAAATTATTGATGTGTTACGTTGTACTGTAATTCTTAGTGTAAAATTTATTCTGCTTCAGTTTAACTGTATTTTTCCATTATTCCTCTGTGTAAGAATAGGCTCTGCACAAAATAAAAATTTGATTTATATATATATATATATATATATATATATATATATATATATATATATATATATATATATATATATGTGTGTGTGTGTGTGTACAATATATATATATATATATATATATATATATATAATTTTTTTTTGGCGGGGGGGGGGACCCACTGATGAGATTTGGTCTAGGGCCCACAAGCAAGTAAATCCGGCCCTGGATGATATATATATGTGTGTGTGTGTGTGTGTGTGTGTGTGTGCAGATCGTGGTGATGACTGAATGGTTAGGGGTGTATAATCTCCTTCACAGAAAACACTGAGTTGCTGCAAAGGGATTGGGAAGTCTGAAAATAGGAAACTAAAAAACTACCAGTGTCTCTACTCCACTTACCAGTCTAAGAAGTACTGGATGAAAATAGCGAGGGGGGGAGGGGGACGACGTGGAATATTGTGATATAAGAAAGAAAGTCTTGAAGGGATTGTTATTGTACTTAAGATCACTATTTACAAAAATCCTATCAATATTTCTTTATATATATTTACTGAGTATTCTGTACACCATGATAATCATATACTTCATTCTTCTATCAATAATTTTATGGTATATGTAGTCCTGAAGTCATGGGAAAGGACTTGAGGACAATAAGTATCATCTTTGATTTAAACACCAGTTCCATCGCTTTTTCACTGCTGCTGTTTGACATGCGAGTCCTGTGCTTTCCAAATCTTCAGTGATGACTGCCAACTAATTTCCCAATATTCTGATTGTGCCCTCCTCTGGCATATTGCCTACAGTTTTCAGAGTAGTAGGTAAATGAGTATTTTTTTTTTGTAAGCGCTGGCTTTATGATTAACACTTCTGTAATAATGCCAAGATGATTGATTACAATAAGAAAACTTCCTTCTGTTTTCAGACTGAGTTGTCCATTTGAATTTTTTAAATTTTTACTATTTTATTATATTTCATATTTATTTTTTTATTTAATTATTTCCATATTTTTTTATTTACTCGTAAAAGTATGTGGCTGCAGTTGTATACAAAGGTTAAAAGTATCAGTAACAAAACAAATATCCCCTCTCCCCGCCAAGAAAAAGAAAACAGCTAGGACATATAACTTCCAATAGGCCGCATGTAACTCAGATTAAAACGTTTGATGCTTATAAGATAGGCCTACCCTGACGACCTCCTGAAATGAGACAGTCATACTTGAAAAGAAAAGAAAAAAAAAAAAAAGAAAACTTCACCCAGCTAGTATTAAATGTATCGTGAAATATACAAGGTAGAGTGAGGTGGGAGCAATGAATAGTCCTGCGATATACAGACAGCGGAATCACTTGTAATATTCTTAGATGTGATGGGTTCTAGATTGCTGCTGCTATCAATATTATCCGGCGTTGTGCATGATGTTTGCTGAAGTTATTGTCAGCAGTTTTACAAACTGACTGTTATGCAGCGTATTCTGCGCCCAACTTCTTGGGTTCAGATACGGTGAGGGCCTTGGGTTCTTTGTTCTTGACCGGGCTAGAGTATACCGACAAGGGGATAGGGCTCAAACACAGGCTAACTTGATATACACGTATATTACCAAACAATCAGAGTACAACAGTTCACACACAGATACATGGAGATTCCTATATAAAATACATGTATAATATACGACACAGTACAATATAAAGCACACTGATACTGTGTATCATGATACGATACACACACATGGGGCTTGAATACAATATGATACACGACACTATATATATCACAATATAAAACACATAGGGGCATAAAGACAATGTAACATATGACGCGATATATCAGTATAATACACACGTAGGACACGGTATATCACTATACACCACAAGTGCGTGATATGAGCGCGATATAACACCAGGCACGGTAAATCACAATGTAACACACCTATGTGGTATAAACACAATATAACACTAAACACTAAATTGGAACATAGAGTCAGGTCGGGTATGTATTGCACAGAGAGGGAACAACACGCTCGACAACCCAGGGGTGGTTTGCTACATTGAGGTATACTACAACAGTATGTTATGGGGACGGGTTTGGTATTTCCCAGCACTGAGTCACTGTATATCATCACTCACAAGGCCTAGAGGGTGCGGTGCACACGAGGAGGGTCAGGGTATTCCTCAGGGGAGAGAGGGGGATGTCACTTATGGGGCAACAGGAGAACTTCTCACCAGGAGGGGGAAGGGAGGGAGAGGGACACACAAGGGCGTATTTTAAGGGGAGAGATCACAGTGAGGGGGGTTTGGCACAAGTGGAAATCACACACAGGTGCACGGTACTCTAGGTATAGGGAAAGGGTGTATACACAGAGTCTGTAGCACCGTAACTCAGAGTATAGCTGGTTGTCAGTGGGTGTGAGGGGCGCGCCTAGGGCCACTACGCAGGCAACTGTATGTGGCGGCCAGGTGTTGGGGGTGGGCCGTCTGGGGTGTGCTCCCGGTGCGAGTCTCAGGCGGTGTGGTCTGGGGTCCGGGTCGAGCTGGAGGGTGGAGTGGTGGGCAGCTCTTTCCTGGTGGAGGCCCTGAAAGTGTGGTGTCCCTCTGGGCTAGGGCCGAACAGGAGTAAGAGGAACTCAGCATGGTGCCTGCTCTTAGCGGAGGTGGGAGTCCTGGGAGCGGGCCGTGGAGAGTTCATCGCCACCCTGGGGCTGCGGTCTCGCCTGGAGGAGGAGGCCATCAGGAGTTGGCTGCAGCCACCTGCATTGGGGGAATCCAGCAGTTGCTTGAGATGTCGGGGGCGGCCCTGCGAGGTGCCCACCTTTGCCTGGGGGCTGCAGTCTGGAGGAGGAGGTTGCCAGGGGTAGACTGCGGCCACTCGCTCTTTAGAGTACATCAGCGGCTGATGGTGTTGGGGACTGTACTGCAGCAACAGAACACCTGGCCTCAGGGTAGTCTCGTCCCAGGTATTCTTTGGCGGGGATCCTGTGGGGAAGCAGCCTCCACTCTCCGTGAAGAAGGGGAGGTGGGAGAGGCGTCTTGCTTGGCCACAGGAGGGGCGGGTGGAGCAAGAGACATCGCCCTCGTAGGGGTCCTCTGGGGTCGCAGAGGGAGAATGACCAGTGGCCTGTTCCCCAGCCTGGTGGGCCTGAAGGTCTCTGTCAAAACTCTGTGCCGGGGCATAGGAAGGAGGTCCAGAGGACACTCCTTCTGCCTGACAGGTCCGGAGGAAGCTGCCCAGGCTCCCTCCCGGGGTGGTGGTAGAGGGAGATCTGGTGGATACTCCCTCGGGCTGGCAGATCCGGGGGACGTTGCTGGGGGACCACCCGTCCCAGGGACGGCCGGAGGAGAAGTCCCGTTGGGCCTTCTGGCTTCTGCAGCAGGTCTGGTGGACTCTGCTGCCCTCCTGCCATCCGGGTTTAGTGCAGCTGGGGGACGATCGGTGGTCTCACCCCCTGTGGCAGTTCCAGTGGATACCACCATGGGGCCCGCCGCCCTCCTGGGGAGCACAAGCAAAGGTCGTCGATCTGACAGTCCAACACGCCGGCTCCAGGAAGTGGGTGGCAGAAGGAGGAGATCTGGTGGATGCTCCTCCTACAGTATATCCGGTGGATACTACTATGCTGCTGCTCCCCTGGAATGAAGTAGACTTGTGAGCACTAGCAACAACTCCTCCTCTTTTGAAGGCAGGTCCGGTGGACTCTGCATCCGAGGGTCTACTTAGGACTTTCCTAGGGCAAGTCCCATCCTGATTCTGGTGAGTGCTTGCTCCGCTGGAAAGTAATGCACTCGATCTGAGTATTGCCTGGTGGTCCGGCTGTGTGGAAGAGGGGCGTTGGGTCACGGGGGATATATGTCCTTGCCGTGCAGAATGCAGGTGTACCTCCCCACTGCCTCCTAGTGGGGTGGGGGCCATCTCCTTATGTCCTCCTCCTGGGGTGGTGGTGTTGGGCTCGCTCCATTGGGTGGGTATTTCACTGTCAATAACTGACAGTCGTGACTATGGTAGCACTGCGCTCAACCCCCACACTGAGTGCGTGGGAGAGAGGTTTAACATAAGCACTTATAGTATATCATGATGTACCATATTGATAAATGCATTTTACAAACAGTTATAGTAAAAGAATTATTGAGTATCCTTGTGCTATTGTAAAAAGAAGGGAATATTGTCCCTGTATTTTCCGTGTGCATTGGAAGACGACAGCCGGGTCTGAAGTAAGAGAATTCTATTCATCATCAGTGGAATCTAATTAGTGAATTCAGGGATAGTCCGGTCCCTAGCAATGTTGACTTTAGATGGGAGGGGATACCCAGGGTGCAGATAAATATTATTGTTTCACTTCACACACACACACACACACACACACACACACACACACACACACACCACAATTATACACTCCCTCCTTTCTTGTCCAACTATTCCCAAGGACCAGCTTTTGGCCATGTCCCTCCATTGACTTCACTGATTGATTTAGTAACCAGGACACAAGGTGAACACTTCGAAACATTTTTCTCTATATATATGCTCCAAGCAACATGCACATTACCCACCATTTTCTCCACTTCAAAATTTATTAAAATGGTGAATGAACATTACCATT
Source organism: Coenobita brevimanus (assembly GCF_032717465.1). Lineage (NCBI taxonomy): Eukaryota > Metazoa > Arthropoda > Malacostraca > Decapoda > Coenobitidae > Coenobita > Coenobita brevimanus. The sequence goes on along the minus strand of NC_137021.1, from coordinate 30,631,723 downwards.
CAAAATCACTCCCCCCTCCCCCGGGAGTAGGGACACAAATGTTCAATCCATCCTACTTCTTGTTACTCTCAAATGAGATACACTGAGCCTTTCTTTGACACTTTATCCATATTTGCAACTTCCGTGGCCTTTCCTGTAATTTACTCTATGTTGACCACCATCTCTCCTCTTTGAAACCCCACTTTCTTTTTCCCAGTGAGAATCAGTTGTCTGCTATAATCAGCAACTCTTTCTCTCTTTCCTTCTGTTTTAGCTTTTCATATTTGAGCGCAAATGTGGTTGTGTACACATATGCAACAAATGAACTTGCTTTCTTGCTGTTTATGCCTTCGGCTCTCTTGTCATACTCTGTGCAAGTCTTTGTTGTTTATTTCCCTCCTACTTCTACTGCATGCAAAATTCTTCAATTATCTTACTTTTCGAAGTGGAACGCATTCTTTTCACTGTCCTCTTCTCTAAAATCTATTTACTAGTTGATTTCAATGTCTGCCACAAACTACTGGTCTCCTCTCCATTCCCTGATCCTCCTAGTGAGCACACCTACGTATATTCTGTTATTTATTAACTAGAGCAGCTTGTACAGCATCCTATCCCTTGGTCTTCTTTGATGTTAATCTTATCTCAGGAGCCTATCCTATCCCTCAACAAAGGCCTTTGGGCCTTCCCAGGAAGCAATGTCTATCACATTGGAATGGTTATTGCTTCCCTGACCGACAGGCATTTGAGTGTCCTTCGTGCATTATGGAGGTCTTTCTCTTGAGCAAGGAATATACATTCTGCTCTCTCTCTCTCTCTCTCTCTCTCTCTCTCTCTCACCAACTCAAAAGAATGCCAAAAAGAAACTTGTATTAGTCATGCTTGTTTTAATGATGTCTACAACCAGGCGTGACTAACAAAAGATTCAGGATCCAATTTTTCCTTGGGTTTCGATATTTATACGTTTTTGCCTGGAATCACAGCGTCTCTTCATTGTCTTACAGGAAAACAACTCCATTCATTCCATAAGTCCTGAACTCTTCAACCCAAATTCTGTCCATTCTTCTGGCATCTTGCCACAAAATTTATCCTACTGTCCTTTTCCATTTTGATGGGTCTGTAGCGTCTATTTCTACTGGAGAGGAGAAAATCTTTACCCAGATTTTTCAGCTTATTCAGCTTTTGCTGATTACGGTGCTATCCCTTTATCGCCTTCCCCTTCTGAGTTTCCCAAGGTAGCCATTAATATTTCTTCAAAGGATTTATCTTCTTCCCTCACTGACTTCAACTTTCGCAAGGGGTACCTCCCATTATGCGCACTCTGCCAAAGTAAACCCTTTGACTCTGCCTATCAACCTCAACCCCTCCTTCTTGCTGAAAGTTTGCTTTCATTCTGTCTGTCCCGAAAAAGGATGACAGTTCCTGATTTATTACTGTCGTCCACACCTTTTAATATCTTGTATTTTTAAATCATTAATTTTTTCCCTAATAGGAAAATTTCACATATTTCCTTTCACGCATTATTTTCGACCAGAAGTATTGATTCCACCAGCAAAGCTCCACTGGCAATCATCCCACCTTCCTTTCTGATACTTGGTCGTCTTCTGCTCCAGATTTTGATGTAACCTTTGTCATCTCACTTGCACTTCAAAGGCCTTCAGCCGAGCCTGTTACAAGTACAGTATTTAATTTCCTGACAACCCTCATACAATTTCTCTCCTGTTTGTGCTTTCATCTTAAACTTCATCTCTGGCCTGTACATAACATTTTTGACGGTAATTGTTCCTCTTCTACAGCTCGCACTAGTGGGTTCCTTACGTTTCTGCCCTGTCACCAACTTTCTTCCTTCTGTTCATCAGCAATCTTGTCATCTGCACAGTCAGCAAAAGTTTTATTACCCCTATGGTGAGAGTGAACTAAAGACTAGGTTGGAGAAGTCCAGTCGAATGTCCGAAATCAGAGAACTTCTTGAAGCAGAGAATCACAGATTTGAACTCAAACACACCTCACTCCAGTATGGACAGGTATGAGGGAGTTTGAATCATATCCAGTAATTATCATTATTATTATTTTTTAGTATTTTTTCATTAATTCGTTTTTTCTTTCTGTATTTTGTCTCTGCCTAGTTTAATATTATGTTTTCTGTTTGTCTGGCGTTTCTGTTTGTCAACCTCTCTATGTGTCTCTCTGTAAAATAACAATGAATAATTCCAGTAAAGACGGAAAGCACCAATGACAAATAAAAAAAGAATCAAACGAGGAGAGAAACAAAAACGAAACAAAACAAATGACGAGAGAATCAAATGGCAAGAAAAATTACGTGGACCAGAAACAAAAAAAGAAAAAAAAAAGAAAAAAAGCGAAAAAATTAGAGAGAATAAAAGCCTGGCAACCCTATTTGGTCGCTCAGCATTTGTGTAAATTAGTGAGGTTTCTGAACCACACTTCGCTTCAATTTTTTTTTTTCTCCTGTCCGAAAGGGTCGCAAAGCACTTTCCCAAATGAGAGCCGCTTCTGAGCAATCACTAACACCACCACCACCATCACGACCACCATAGCTACAACCACCACCAACACCACCACCACAGCTACCACCACCACAGCTACCACCACCACAGCTACCACCACCATCATCAAAGCTCCCACCACCAAGACCATATCCACAACTACCACCGTCAACATTATCACAAAAGCTACCACCACTACCATCACCAACACAGTTACAACCATTTTCTGCAGAATAAAATAGTCAATTTGTAACATCAATGAAGGCAAAGACACTGGAGTGCAAATAAACAACTCTCTCTCTCTCTCTCTCTCTCTCTCTCTCTCTCTCTCTCTCTCTGCACAGACGGATGAAACTCCACGGAAATGCAAATATTTAATTTTACCCCGTGACCCTCACCTTCGACAGACTGCACTCAAAATTGAACGGCTTTATCCTTGCCGAACCCCTGATCCTTTACCAAGTTTCGTTCAAAAATGTCAAAACTGCTTGAGTTGACCTGGCCAGAGTGTCTTGACATATGACACTTCCCTCTAACCTTCACCAATCAGGTGTCGGATGCGAATCTCATTATTTACAGGAACCTTTTAGCAAAGAAGAGACTAAATCAAATAAAAAGTATTTAAGTTGGCCATGCCATGTAACCTTGAGCTTTTACCTATAATTAAAGATATCCAGTTTAAGTGATGTTCAACTCTTCCAAGAATTTTGATCCCAGTGAGATCAATACTGTTTTTGTTATTTGTTCACACACAGATATGCTGATAGAAATTTCATCTTGTCCTGTTGCTTTGACCTTTGACAGATTGTTTTCACTATCCATCCTTGTTTTCACTATCCAGTCCTATTATTTGCCTTCCCATCAACCCCCATCCTACAGGTTGGTTTGAACAAGACAAAAAACATTGCTGTTTCCCTTGCTTCGTAACCTTGACCTTTGACTTGTTGTTGTAAAATAATTAAAATAATTAAAATTTACCAATTTGGCAACTCTTAACCTTTTCATCAAATTTGCTAAAGCTGGGACAAACCCGTCAATTTTGGTTAACAAACACACATGCGGGGGCCAAATTTTGATCTTGCCCTGTGATTTTGGCTTTTGACTGATTGTTCACAAAATTGAATGACTTCATTCTTGTCATATCTTCATTCCTTCCCTCACATTTTGTCTAAGCTGGAGAAAAAAAAAAATTGCTTATGGTAATTTTGCTAAATCAGTGTTTGGCATACCCCTGTTATCTTATCCTTTGATCTATCGGTCAAAAACACTGGTTCTAAAACTGAGAGCCATCGTACCCAAGGGGGCCATGGTAGGATTTTAGGAGGCCATGGGGGGCGAGTGTAAGCAGTAAATCAGAATGTGTCTGCCTTACACTCGGGTGAGAGGGCTACACTTTGTATGCAATATGCAGAAGTGAACTTATTGTCGAGCAAACCATGTATAAAGCCCAATTCGCCTCTATAGTAGAGATTCTTATAACAGACTTAGGACTGGGTAAAGGATGGAGTGTGTCTTCCTCGCTTCCTGTTTCAACCTACTTCCTCCCTCTCGCCCACAACCCCAATTGACTGTGTTCTGGTGCTCCATGTATCAGTCACCTCCAAAAGTTAGTGAAATCTAGCCCACAGTCCTCTTGCCATTTTCCACCATATAATTAAGTCAGTCTGGTTTCTCTAACTTTCTACACACAAAATGTAAAAGCCGAAACCGATTGGTTGTGGACACAGACAGAAGATATGCGTAAGGTGACCAGATTTATTGGCGCTACCGCGCGCGCGTTTTATATATATATATATATATATATATATATATATATATATAGACGTGAGTGACAGCGCCCACTCCCGCGCTGCACCTCACCATGAGGCTGCCAATCAAACACTAACGTCTCATACGAATTAGAATTACGATTTACGAACTCCGAACATACCGTACGGTATAAAGAATGGGCCGACCAAAGTTACCAGTTAGTGAGTATTACAGATTTTATGTTAGTAATTCGGTATTTCATTTGGTTAGGATTAAGCATAATTTTTCAAATTCATCCTAATTTCATAAAAGAAGGTCGTGTTATATCTAATGCAATAATAATTTTCTAAAAGCGGGACAATTAAGATAATTTGCTCAAAAAGTGGGACATTCTAGTCACAATTTAAAAAGCAGGACAGACGTCCAAAAAGCGGGACTGTCCCGCCTAAAAGCGGGACTCTGGTCACCTTTGATATACGTTATCAGTGACTCAACCTCGAATCAGTCGACTGGCTGAAAACAAACAGAGTCATCCATCCCAGTGATATGTAACAAAATATGCATTGTGATTGATAGGTGTAAACATTATAATAAAAGGAGAGCAGCAAAATTTTTGTTTTCTTAATTATTTGTGAAGGGCTTGATATATAACTGAAGTGGGGCCACGAAGATGTTAAGACTTCCACAAGTGGGGAATGATGTGAAAAAGTTTGAGAAACACTGGTCAGAAATTAAAGATTTAATCAGTTGTGGTCTGACTACCTTTCCACCATTTTTGGTTTGGAAGTCTTGTTGTTGTTGTGAATATTTTCCCCATAGCTATGATAAAGAACGGGCAAACAGGAGAGCCCGTCAGGGAAGTTGCAGAAAAAGAAGCTCTCCCATGAGAGCATAGCTGGGCCGACACGAAGGCTGACGAGGTGGCAAACAAGGCGAGGGGAAGGCGCGATGGTTCAGGGAAACAAGCACACGATGGTCGAGGAGGGCAGGGCCATTGTTGACAATTTAGCCATTTCTCCCCGTTCTTGACTCCCCTCCCTACCTCCCCTCCATTACCCTCTCCTCTCGCCTGACCGGCCGTGCTACGCTAAGTAAATCTTCCCTGGAATTTTTCACTTATTTCATCCATTGAAATAAGCCCTATGCCCTACTCTTATACCAAATAATATATACAAGAAAGAAATAAGGTAAGTGAGAGTGCCATACACCTAGAATTGGCTAATTATCACCTGACAACACCTCATGTGCACTCGTTCGCTAATTTTCGCTGTTTATTTCCCCTTGAAATATCCCGTATAATCTATTTTCGTAAAAATATAAGAAAGGAAGGGAGAAGCCTAAGTGATATTTACATTCACCTGGAACTACCTAATTATTGCAGGCCACCACACTGTCTTCTACGCTAGTAAATCCCCCGTGGAATTTTCCACTGATTTCATCCATTGAAATAAGCCCTATGCCCTATTCTTATACCAAATAATATATACAAAAAACAAATAAGGTAAGTGGTAATGCCATACACCTGGAATTGGCTAATTATCACCTGACAACACCTCACGTGCACTCGTTCGCTAATTTTTGCTGTTTATTTCCACTTGAAATATGCCGTATAATCTATTCTCGTAATAAATATACATATAAGGAGGGAAGGGAGAAGCCTGAGTGATATTTACATTCACCTGGAACTACCTAATTTATTATGTATTGTCTTGGTTTCCTGCCAATCATTTTATTGCTATATATTAGCAGGTCTCACAAGGCTGAAGTTGGCAGTATTGCACTCACCCTAGCCAGGCAGCAGGAGGCCACCATTATCAGTTTACGGTTGTCTTTCAAGGTGAAAGTACATCAGATTCGCGCCTGTCAAATTCCGCTGCTTTTTAGCCCCATGCAAAGGGCCCTGTGACCTCTACCCCCTACTAAACCTCGTGTGGAAAGAGGTAAAGGGCTGACAAATGATAGACAGTGACTACGATCTTTCTGGTGAGTAAAACAATGCGAGTGGAAATGTAAATAATATGTAAACAGCAAGTGAAAGCAATGAATGTAAATATAAGTGAACAGTGGAAAATAGTGTTATAAGTTACTGCAAGTGACACTGCCTAACACAGTGTAAATAAAATAGAAATGTAATGTAAATAAAATAGAAAATGTACATAGAAATGTAATTGAGTAGTATTATAAGAATACGAGTATATATACTACCGGTAGGAGTAATGAAAGTGAAATTTTCACTCTAGCATGTATGAATACTATGAGTTATGAGAGTGAAGGTGAAAGTGACATTCACTCTCAACGCTAGTATACAGGACGAGAGTGTGAATGCTACGTATTTTACTGAAAGAAATTGAATACCTGCAGTGATAATAAACTACTATTACTGAAGGAAACTTATGGATAAAGACTGTAGATATATATAAGTGTTATATAGTAATAGAAATATACAGTGTGTGGAGTTTCATGAATAATAAATTACAGAACACCAGCGGCGAACGATCGGAAGTGGGAAGGTCATACGCCCTCGTAATTTTCATTGCTTTCACAGTGTTTTTTTTTTGGGGGGGAGTATGAATTACAAACTATTTGAGAATCATAGAATAGTGTTTCTAGTGATAATATCAGGCTGTGGTAATCATATTACGGGTTGTCGGGAAGTGTAAAGTGAAGACTTCGTTACCCAACTTCAGAGGTCTCCACAAGTCCTACGGTACTCGACGAAGGCTCAACAAACATCCCAGGAGAAAGCTGAAGGTATGTGCCATATGCATATGTAATTTTAATATTCTAGGACTAATAACTGATTTTTGGCAAAATATTTTTAGAGAGTCCTTCGGAGCGCGAATATGCCCGCGGGAGCCACAAGTCAAAGCAAAACAAGCCCCCGTTTTAAGGGTTAAAAAGAACGTGAGAGGACCTATTAGACAGGTAACTGCGTATCCATTGCACCAGGTTTCCTTTAACTCCAAAACCCACTAGCTGGTCGAGGATGATGTTTCTGTTGGCGACATCAAAAGCACTCTTTAAATCAATGAAGGCCACTACACTGGTGGGGTATAGGGGGATGTATAGCTCCATGAGGCAGTGATGTGTCACTCACTGTGGCAAAAATCCGTACAGTTGGGGCGAGAGCTTGTCCTGCAGCCTAAACAAGAGTCTTGTAAGGAGGATGCATTCCAGTACTTTACTGAAGCAGGAGGTGAGGGAAACTGGTCGGAATTTATCAGTGCCAGGTTTAGGAATTGGCACAATTGTATTGCGGGTCCAGACATATGGCACGTATCCCAGACGGATGCAAAGGTTGAACAGCTGGAGAAGGGGATTACCAGGAACTTTCAGGAGGACATGGAGGACAGAAAAAGTGATGCCATCATCACCTGGAGCCGTTACTCTACCCCTGGTGAGGGCCCGTCGCAATTCATCGTCAGTTATAGCCACACCATCCTCATCGTCTGTCTTCAATAAAGTGGCTGTGAGACAGACTGCACGAAAGTTTTTCTGGGTGGAGAGCATGTCCTGTATGTGTGCGGGAAGGGTGCAAGCCCGTGACTGTGCAGACCAGGTATCTACAAGACCTTGTGTGTACTGTGCTGGACTGTACTGTAGTAGAAGACACTAGGGGGCTTCTTCTTGACAACCTTGTTGATAAGGTGCCACATGGAACCAACAATCGTTTGATGGTTGATGCTATCGGTAAGTTTATGCCACGAATCGGTATAAACGCAATGCTGGAGAGCAACTAGATCATTCCTTGACAATCGATACTGATGGAGACTCTCGGGGAAGGTCGTCTTTGAAAGGCAAAACCATCTTCCACCGCTTTCCTCTCTGCCTGAGCAATGCGATTATCCAGTGTCCAGGTGTGGGCATCATGGTGGCACGTAATGTGTTGCCTGCTGACATAGTGGGTGTAGAAGTCATGCATGGAGCTGACAAGTGATGCATACAATATTCAGGACAATGAAGGTCGAACATGGGAAGAAGGTTGGCATATTGGAGATGTATGTAGGGCAGTACTTGGGTGGGATTGCAATGCGAGTGCATCTGTATACAGGAGAAGGTGTAGCAGCGAGGGAATAATGAAGGCTGAGAGCAATGTGATCAGAGAAGAGCGCGGGGATAGATGAACACCTGACCTGGGATGCCACGAGGCCGGATGTAAGGAGTGTGTGGCCACACCATTGTCCCAGCAGGTGAGCTGATTATGATGAAAATACTCAAGAAGTTTAGTCCCGTTATGGTTAACGTGGCAGAAAGGTCCCCCAAAGCAGGGTGTTGGGCATTATTATCCCCCATGTATATTATGCCACGGATGGTGGGATCTGGGATAGCAGGTGTATTCAACCTGCCTGGTGCAGAGTACACGTTGCACCAACGAATTGTGCTGCTTCCAATGGTGACCTCAAGAAGCTGGAAGGTTGTCTCGTCGTTTACAGAGCTTTGGAGGAAACGGTGCTGGATGGAGGAGTGGACATACATGACAAGTCCATTCCTAACTCGATGGACGTGAGAAACATAACCACCGAGAGTGGGTGCCTCTACCCCAAGTAGCACATGACAAACAAAGGATTCCTGAATGAAAATGATATTTGGGTGGCGGCTGTACACATATTCTTTGAGTGCAGTAAGTTTAGACCGGTTAGTAACACCAAAGGTGTTCCAGATGTCATGCAGTTGTGCCATGTTACCAAACTTTGCGATGACGTTTGCGAGGGCCAGATGAGGAAATGGTGGTGGCATGAGAAGTGCTTGGCGGCATGCCAAGATGGGAAGACTCCCTGGGGAGAGCATTCAGGCATCCAATGGGTGTGACAATGGAGTCCAGCTTCTCTGTAAGGGTGGTGACAGTCGTAATGATATCTTGTAATTCAACCAGTGAATTTAATGTTGTCTCAAGAGTGGCTTGCTTGCTAACCAAGCCATCAATGCGGGCTTCTGTTGCATCAAAACGTGCCGTAAGTGAGCTATTCCGAGTCCTCAGAGTGGCAACAACATCGTGAAGTTCAGTGACTGCAGCTGAGTCATAACCGACAGTGGAGGCAGCAGTGCTGAGTGGTGATGATGATGACGCTACTGGAGCCCCACCCTTAACAGTGGGGGCAGGGTTAGCCTGGCGTCTAGTGCAGCCATGCCAAATGTTTACTCTTCTTTATGACATCAGGGACATTTCCAGTGCAAGGTATCTGGAGGTGGTGGGTTGGGTTGCATCGAGGGTGTATTAGAAGCAGGTGGAGGGGATTGGTGACGACATGTCCGAGAGTCATGTTGGCCAGAGCACCATGCATACTGTTCTGGCGCAAAGCAATACCGGGAGATGTGACCAATGCCCCAGCATCGAAAGCACCACGGTTGCTCGTCCTTCATCTTGCGAAACTCACAATATGGGAGGCAGGGAAGGAAGCTGAAGGTGACAATCAGTGGTGGCGGGTGAGGAAGGCTCCAGGTGACTAGCAGCTGGTTGATAGGAGTGCCATTCTGGTGGAAACATTGGGCTAAGTAGATACCTGGCACCTCCTTGGCCAAGTTGGGATCAATGCAGACAGGATAATGAGAAGGAGATAAACAGAAAACTTGCGGGGCTTCTCAGGTGAGTCTTGAATATCCAAAAAAAGGGATAGGAACTCTCCTTTCATTATGCTATCTACAATGTCCCTGCGACATCTGGAGATGTAGACAAAGTGGGAAGTGATTGCAGACATCTTGACCTCTGCTTGGGTGAGGTCAAGGTAAGAAGCACTGTTGACCTAAGACAACCATCGAAGTTTGATATCCACAGGTGGGTTGTCTTTGAATAAATGTTTGATGTAGTCAGCCCTAGGCGCAAAACCACAGGCATAGAGGCAGGAAGCAATGGCGAAACTTGAGGGGATTGAACAAGCTGCGGGTGTCGAGGAGTGTCAGATCTAAGGGTGGTTGCCCTCTGCAGAGGATCAGAAGTCTCCTGCCACTTGGAGGATTTGGTAGCAGGGGATGAAGGCTCACTGTTGCTGCCCGAGGTGTTATGCACGGGGCGTTTGGCAGAGGAAGATGCCTGGCCGACGAGGTGAGGTGCAGCAGGTACAGATAGTGCTGGTTCAGTAGCTACTTCCCCAGCTAGCGAGACATTGTTACTACTTTGTGGTAGCTGTGGCCAGTCACTCTAAGTCATTTCATCCTCGTCACTCAGCACCAGGTCAGCTTCAAGGTCCTCGAGGGTGGCAGGGCCCGAGTACTCCATGTCACACACCTAGGCAGGTAGCAGGGTGAGCGGGACGCCAGCTTCACCAGCACCACAGAACAGACCAATGGTAGCAGGGGAAATGGAGTGACTCGTTCATGACATCAGACAGGTCGTACGGCGCATGCACAGAAACGAGAAAACCCTACCAGGAGGGTCCCGTCTGCCATACTGAATTTTTCCCCAAAACTACAGGCTCAGTCCAAACACGAGAAAAACACAACCAAGGGTGTTGGAAGGCAAGGACCAGCGGAAAAACCAGGAATATGAGCCGCACACAGCAATGATTTGTTTATGTCCAGCCCTCTGGTGGCGAAATCCAGAGAGAGAGAGAGACAGAGACAGAGACAGACAGACAGACAGAGGGGGGGGAGGAAGTGATAAGAAAAATTAATCCCCACAACATTATATAAACCAGTGGTGTCAAACTCATTCCTTCCCAAGGGCCACACTTGAGTTCTGTTGATCGTTTGAGGGTCAAGGCTACCTAAACTATAATATATAGTACAGCAAAGCCACTGTCTATTCAAACGTTCGGAGATATTTGGTTTGCTTCTAATCTTTGCAATGGCATTGGCTTCTGCTTCAAGTTATTGATAAATCCGTGACATATTTGGTCACCCATAAATTATTCAAATGGTATTTGTCAGGCAAATTGTCAATTAATATTTCCTAACAGTGCTGTCATAATTGTTCAGTTAATCATATGACAAGTTTTATGGAATTTTCTGTTTGTTAATTCTTATTTTTTAGTGGTTGGTGGGGGCGCTCACCATCCACTCATTCAATGTAGTGCTGCTCTCGGGTGCCTGCCTTTTCATGTCTTCCTTCGTTCTTTCCATCCTTCCTCTTCTGTCTCTCTATCCTTCATTCTTTCCTCTTCCTTCTGTCTGCGGGTGACTCCACACCGAGTGACAAGCCAAACAGTTTCCTGTGCACCATGAAACCATTTACTATGCTGGGTGGTAAGCATGTAACCAAACTATGGTGTCTGGTGGTTTAGTGGGTAATTGAGGCGCTCCAATCGGATTGAGCCTGGGCAAGTTTATATCCCAGGGGTGGTTGGGGTTTATTGCTCACGTAATGCCACTCAGCGATGAGTGTGGCTGGTGACTCTCATCTTAAATTTCAGGAACAACTTTCCCAGCCCCGGGCTTCTACTCACCTCATGGAGCAAAACAGGATTAGTTGATGAATATGAATTAATGAATGATATTTCTCATTTTTTCATAAATCATCCAAGGCCACTCTTTTCCAGTTTTGACACCTCTGTATTAAATTTATCCTCTTACAGTGATCTACAGTATATGCATGTGTTTCTGGCAAAACAGTTCCTGACAAAAGGCCCTTGTGAAAATTCTAGTAAGATTCCTCGGTTGACCAAACTGACAGCTGCAATGTACTCAAATCTATGAGAAAAAAAAAAAAAGATGTCACATCGTGATAAAAGGTACACATTGTCACCGTTTCTGCAATCATATTTGTGCAGACATACCTGGTGTAGCCTATATCTGTAATAATTCCACCATCATGATTTTATTGTTTTTGTGTTCACTGTCTTCTGCATTTTTATCCATTTCCCTAACAATCTTAGTCTTTAATTTAAAATTCTCCATTTTCACTCACTTGTCATACCTAAATAGTCTACCGAAAAAACATCCATTATCTCTTGGTTGTCCGTACGTGACATTTGTGATAGTCCCTGGCAAATATATATATATATATATATATATATATATATATATATGTATATATAACATCATCAGCCGTTTCCGTGTCGACTGGAGGACTGGCCTATCCCTACCGAAGCAGGGACGATACAGCCAATGTATCTCTACCCAGTGGCTTAGGCTGTCTGGTAGAGATGGTATGTAGGGTGAGAAGTGCTTGTAAGTGTAACTGTAGTGTTGGAGTGGCTTTGGATGTGTGTGTAGTCTGTGAACCGAGTATAATCGGCCCGAGCAAGCCGACTGGGTGCAAGCATACTTTACAGTATGTGACACTGGTTCAACCACAGCACCCCTGATGTCCGCCAAGCAGTACGTGGACAGAAGAATGCTCCCAAAGTTTGTTACCCTGGCGGGACGTGAACTCTCGCTCTCCAGTGTATGAAAACGCACACTTTACCATTCTACCACAGAGGCTCCATATATATATATATATATATATATATATATATACATATATATATATATATATATATATATATATATACATATATATATATAAATATATATATATATATATATATATATATATATAAAGTAATCACTCATTTATCCAGACACAATAGAGCCAAAGACATGTCCAGGGAAGTGGCAACATCTGGATAAAGAAGACTATTCCCCTACTGTGCCCAGACCCTGCCTACACCCTACCTCCAACCTATACTTAACCAATTTGTACAGTAGTGCACCAACTTTCGCTACAGCAGGATTCGCGGAATCCACTTTCGCGGCATGCACCAAATATTCCCTAACTTCTTTCGCTTGAAAAAAATTGATTTTCGCGCACAAATTTTGGGTTTGGGACAATATTTTGAACTTTGAATTTCCTGCACCGCCCGCCCGCAACCCACCGCCATCTTGAATGACGTCATGTCAACACTCTGTCAACCCATTCCCGCCATTGTTTACGAGCGTGCTAGCTCCATTGTGTTGGATTCTCACGGTTCAATGGCCTCTACTATACCTGGTAGTGTGGGGAAAGGACCTGGTGGTGTGGGGGGAGAGCCTGGTGGTGTGGGGGGAGGGCCGGGAGGCAGTGGTGGTGATAAAAAGTGGCCGGGACATTCAAAGTCGGGAGGAAAGGCCAAGGCTAAAAGAGGGTATCGTGTTGGAGTGAAGAAACGGCACCTCAACCTGGTCTCTGTATATGTTTCTCCTCATATAATGTGTACTGTACAGTTTTTATTGTTTGTATCTCACAATGCAATGTACAATAGTGATTTGATGTACTGTATTGCAAGTGAAAATGAAAATCTGATGTTACTTTAGGATAACCGGGAACCAATTAGCCTTTTTGCCATAAAGACAATGCCCCAATTTTCGCTAATTCCACTTTTGCGCATTATTTTTGGACCCAATTAGGCGCGAAAATTGGTGCCCCACTGTACAGTGCTTCTGCTTAATTTGGCGGTCTTTTGCCGTCATCCAGGCATATTTAGACATCAAAACACACATAGGAATATCCGAAGTACAGTAATGCTAAACACTGACAAAACCATGCAGAAAATCCACTGAAAAACAAAAAACACCCTACCTATACACTGTTGCATGCACAGTACCCCCCCCCCTTTTTTTTTTTTTTTTCAGTGCATTCCAGTCATTCTGCCATATTTTGACATCAAAACATACATTGGATTTTCCAAAATAATTTTCAGCACCAAGATATCCATGCAAAAAAAACAAAACATGGAAAACCAAGAAACACCCTACCTATACACTACTATATATATACAGCACCCCTCCTAATTCAGGCACTGTTTTCAGGTCATTCTGCCATCTTTTGATGTCAAAACACACATAGGAATATCATGAATAAATTTTTAAGGAAACTATGAAAGAAACCTAAAGTTCCCTGCCAAAAGACATTCGGCTGGGGTACTTAACACCCAGTGTTCCACAACCAGGCTTCTTAACCCACACACCTCAAGCAGGTGTAGAGTTGTACCATGTGGTCTACTAGCTAACCTTCACACTTAGCAAAGGTTGAAGAACTCCTCCTCTTCCTCCTCCTCCTCCTCCTCCTCGGCAGCCATCTTGGGATACACACGCATTCAACCAGCGCTCTGCATATCCAAGTGTTTCAACAACAAAGCCACATTTTGGCGGCCCAAGCTACAGCTTCGGATTCGAAGCTCGTCTAGGGGCGGTTGGTTTCTGTCTGCCAAAACAGAGAGCCGAAAAATTACACTTGCCGATCGCAGTGTAAACAGACGGGGGCGCCGAAAATTCACTTGACACGTGCACGCACTCTACACCATATGACCTGAACAGTGCTCAAATTTCCTAAACCCGGATCTGGATAACTCCACCGTTTGTGATCAACAAGAACACTACCTGAGTCATCGTGAGGGCTGCATCGGGCTTCATGTCTGCTGCTACAACCCTACAATCAACACCAGATCTGAGATCTGAACAGATGACCAACATCATGGCTCGGGGACCAACAGGAAAGCAGTATTTGGCTTTGAGTTTATCGGAGATTCTGGAAGATGATCCACCAATGATACTGAGGTAAGTGTGGTAAAGGTCCTTGGACCTTGAATATGGTTTTAAAGTTACAGTTCTTACATTCGGTGTCCTAGAATAGGCCTGTAAGTCCTGTACATCTAACTCTTGACTTGCTAAATGATATGGTGGCACTGGTATTAGTGGGTAAGGTACATATTAATAATATTGTATTATGCATTAGAAAATTTAATATTACTTAATGAACGCTGTAAGTTAATAATTCATTTTCTCAGGGGCCTTGAAGGCTTAAGGCCATACTGTATTATTAGCTTTGAAAATCATTTCAGTATTTTACATTGTCAATAATTACCTTGTATTTGCTTCACTGCAGGCAAATTTTAATTCACTTCACCCATTGCATTCGTCATTATTTTGTATTCTTGCTAAAATCTCATTAGTTTATTTTGGTACAGCTGTGAAGAAGCATGAGTGTATAATTATCTTAATTAACTTTATCCAAGTCATTTGTCTGTTAGGGTTCAGACTTTGGGGTAAAGTAGAACTGATTAGCCTCATGTCAATACACTGTGTGGTCAATACACGCACAGATGAGGGGTTCTCACTCAAGCTTACATATTCTTACTTATTCTTACACTACTTCTTTTCATTACTCATATGTCTGCCATGAATGCTTATTTGACATTCATTTAACGCTTCTGTTAAGTTATTTAAATATTCTAGTATCGAATGCTCAAAAGAAAGTGTATCAGTCATAATGGTGATATTATCGTGCATGGTATGATTCGTATCATTTTTTTTTTTTTTTGTAATACCACTTATTTTATGGTAACTTCAGTACAGAAACAGATACACTATCACGCTATTGGCAGCTTAAATCATTGAACAACTATCAAATTTGATTAGAAATTGTTACATAAACAAATGACGGGTAGACCTAATCATCCTGGGGGGGATTTGTTGTGAGTTAATTGTCTTGCTTTGGTGTGATGGGGAATTGTCCCAGAATCATCGGATTTACAGTCAGCTACATAACTTAACGCTGTAATGTATTTGTAACTCTATTCCAAAACTGCATTTTTCCTCCTTTCTGGATGGATCGCCTACTTCATGAATTTCTTATATTCTTAGGAGTATACAAAATGTAGCATTGCTCTTGAATTTCCAAAGTATTGTGGCAAAAAAGTAAGATATTTTTGAGGATTTTCTTTTATATAAAAGAATACCTCACTTAAATACAGTAATGTTACTATTTCAGCGTCATGGCAGAGTCAGTCCAGCAGCACATCAACACGAACGCCCTTGTACAGCCTGCTCTTCTTGCTCTTCTTGCATCATGTGAAAGGTAAGTATTTACCATTGTTCTCTTAAGTCCATTAGCATGTGGTGTTATTCATTTGTTAGTTTCTTTTTTAATTCATAAGGGGATTTGAATCCTCTGTATTACCTAACTTGTTTGCATTTCACGTGGAGTTATTCACATCACATGCTTAACCTAGATTTTAATATAATACAGCATGTTCCTCTTGGGTAACATATTATTAACCTGCATGGCTATTAACCCATCCTTTTGGAGGATATTTTGGTCAAATTTTTCACGTTGCCCTCATCCGATTTTTGACTTTTCGTTAACATTTTCTAGTAGAATTGGTCATTCTAAGAATCTTTTCTTCTATGACATTTCTCTCGCAAATTGATAATAAACGAGTTAAACGCGATTTACTTCCGCCAATCACGATCACAGATAGGTGGTATTTTTTTGTACTTACACCCAACTCACTGACAACAGATGTGGCTAACTCACATTATACTTTACGCAGTTCTAAGCATTTTTTCTTCTATGACACTTCTGTCTTAAATCAACCGTTGATGAGTTGTGCAATTTATTACACATTATTTTCTATGGGAGAGAAATTTTCCCAGCCGTGGTCGGACAGTTGTGTGTGTTCGTTGGTGCGTGTTATGTGTGTGTGTGGGTGGATAAAGCGCATGCGTGGCACATGAATCAGCCAGTCACAAAGTAGAATTTCAAATGCCCCACGCTAGGGGCTAGGGCCCGCAAGATTTGACAGTCAGTTCGTCTCCAACCATGGACTGGGAAGCCTGCAAAATTTATTACTTCACTGCTATTTCACAGTTCTACCAGCAAGAAGATAAAACTGTAGCCTTTGTGTGATCGCATGGTGTTTTACCTTCAACAGGAACAAAGTACCCAAATCAAGGCAAAAGTCTCATTTTATGTGAGAATTAGGAAGTGTTGCACTGTCGCCCGCCACCAGTTGCCATTACAGCTACAGACGACTCTGCAGATGCCGACGACGAACTGTAAACTGCTAGGTAAATGCATTATTTCTTATTTACACCCGGTTACGTTAGGTTAGATGAAGTTTGGTTAATGTCATGGGGGGTCTGGGGGGCGAAGCCCCCCAGTTAGGAAACACGAAATCCGTAAGAAGCTTAAAATTATTTTCCTCCGAAGGATTTTAGTGTTTTTCGTTTGATTTTGATAACAGTTCCAGTAGGAAATCACTCGCTTTTGCGTTTTTCCACCACCCAACACCCCGGTTTCCCACAGGTCCCCTAGTATTCTCGGGGGGAGGGGGAAGAACCGCAAAAAAAATACGTTTCACATGATAACAGGCATCCAACCTGAGTGTTTTCTGTTGTTTTTGGTGTGATTTTTGTTGATTTGGACCATTCCTTTCCACCGGAAGTCGCTAGTGGCTTTCAACAAAAACTAGCGACTTGCGATAGAAACGAAGGTCAAAATCGATCGAATCACACCAAAAACAACAGGAAACACTCAGGTTGGATGAAAAAATCGGATGAGGGCAACGTGTAAAAATGGGGAGTACATGTAAAGTTTGGTCTTCCCAGACAAACTTTCAAATGTGAGCGGGTGAGCGGACAGAGCGCGCGCTCGTCTGTGATTGTAATTGGTGGAAGTAAATCGCGTGTAACTCGTTTATTATCAGTTTGAGAGAGAAATGTCATAGAAGAAAAGATCCTTAGAATGACCAGTTCTACTAGAAAATGTTAACGAAAAGTCGAAAACCGGATGAGGGCAACGTGTAAAAATTGACTGATATTTTGTGTATAGAGTCATTTGTTATTTGCACTAAATGCAAACTGCAAAAGAAGCTCAAAATCTGGTGTGGTCTTTCATGTATATTCCTCAAGTACCATATGAACTTTTTTAACAATACCAACCCTTCTGCAACAAACTGTCATAACCTACCCCATATCAACCAACCTACCAAAAACAGGATACCCTAACATATCATAAGCTATGTTAAACAACCAATCCTTAACTTACCCTTGCAAATCCATGTCAGTCAAGTAACTTACAGTCAACTTCTTTTATTACTTAAATGTTAAACCCACCTTTAACAAGCAAGTTAAACATATTCGGCAATGGAAATTCATGCAAAGTGTATGATATTCTGTATTACATAAATCCATGTGAGGTACTTTTTGAAAATGACCTCTGAAAAATAAAACTTTCTATTTCTGGGAAGACCACATGAGACAGCAAGGCTTTGCAGACCACCTGATGGAGAAATCAGATTATGATTTCTTTCGAAATTTAAGGGTTACAAAGGAAACATTTTATTTCTTCTTGGACATAATTAAGGAACAATATGTCCCTAACCCCCACGGAGGACACAGGCCCTTGACACCGGAAACCATATTGTTGGTTACTTTGTGGTTTTTAGGTAATCAAGAAAGCTATAGAGAAATTGCTGAGTTGTTTGGCATATCAGAAGGTACTGTACATAAAAGTGTTCACAAAGTAATAACAGTGTTGTGCAGTGTAGGACCTAGGTTCATCAAATGGCCTTCAAGTGACGAAGTTTCGTTGGAAAAAAAGTTCCAGAGCATGGCCGGATTTCCAGGTGTCGCTGGGGCTGTAGATGGCTGCCATATAAAGATCAAAGCCCCTGATGAATTCCAGGCTGACTTCCTTGATAGAACATCAACACATGGTGTTAATATGATGGCAGTTTGTGATAGTGAAAAGAGATTTACATTTGTCAATATTGGATTTGCTGGATCAGGTCATGACAGTAGAGTCTTCAAGTTATGTCCACTGTACGGTAGGATTTTAGCTCATCCAAAGTCAGTATTTCCCTCTAACTACTACCATTTAATTGGAGATTCAGGTTTCCAGTTGACACCTTTCTTATTAGTCCCATATAAAGCTTTTGGGAACTTAGATGTAGTAAAGTCAAGTTACAACAGAAAACTTTCACAGACACGCTATGTAATTGAGCATGCCTTTGGTTGGTTAAAAGGAAGGTTCAGAAGGCTTAAGTACCTTGATGCTGATACAGAGAAAATTCCAAATATTATCTTAGCCTGCTGTATAGTGCATAATATCACACTAGGACAAGTTAAATGAAGAGGCTTCCCTTAGGGCTGAGGGGTATGTGTTCCCTCCAATTGAAGATGAAGACCTAGCACAAGCTATTGATCTGCCTGCAGAGACTGGTGGTAATGAAAAGAGAGATTTTGTTGCTGCACTTCTCTAACCAAGGCATTCTATACACACTTGTAAAAAATATCATGATGGTTAACAAACTTTTCATTCATTTATGCTCTGAATAATACCAAGCACCAACCATGTAACCTAATCTGCAAAGTGGCAGATCATTGGCTATTAAGTTATTCTCACCTCAGTCTTAGTGTTCCTAGTTTTACATTACTGTGTCAAATGCATGTCTCATTTTCAGAGTTATTTTTAGTCAACTTAGCTTTACAAAAATAGTAAAGACAGCTCATCTGGTAGTTCATCACAATTGGCATTTATTCTCATTGAAACCAGTATTTTGTTAAGGATTGGCCTCCACTTATTTTTTGTATGTTTCCTTAATGTTTTACCATAAGGGAATATCAAAGTAAATTAGCAAAAACAAAAGTATAAATATATTCATTTATCCTTAATATACACAACCTTAAAAAATACAAAAGTGACAACACACTGCAGGTTAAAATCTTGGCTGGAGTAGTAGGGGTAACCAGCCCCACCCAGGGAGGTGCTACTGTTGTGGGGTGTTGTCTGCGATATGGTGCGTTTATTGGCACTAACTTATGAACGGAAGATACAGTAGAACTTTAATATATGGCTAATAATTTCAGCTTTATTGAATTACAACAGCTTAAACAAATTGAGACTAATTGCAAAACAAAATATTTTAAACTACAGTACATCAACACAATATTTCAAATAAGGGCAAAATTATTATAGAGCTAAATTTGCTGGACTATATAACTGAATTAAAGTTCTACTGTACCTAATCACTATCAGGGTCTGAGTCTGGGTCATCATGCAATTTGAAAATTTTCTTTAGTAGGGTGTTTCTCACTGCCTGAGACTTTTTATAAATGTCAATCATTGTCTTTTGATTCTCTAAGATTTGGTTATTTTGCCTTTTTATTTCAGAAAGAAGTTCACTATGTAGTTTTTCAATCCTCTCAGCATGAGATGGTGGTCTTACCCTACGTGTTTTTGGTCGAGCATGTGTAGGAGGAGGAGGCTGGTATACGGGCTCACTATCAGCTTCTTCAGCTTGTGACCCCTCTTGTTGGTCCTGCTGGGATTCTGTGTCCTCACGATCAGGGATTGGGTTGAGCCCACAGGACACTGTTTGTGGCTTGTCTGCTGGTCGTTCTCCAAATATTTCAAAAAGAATGTCATAGTGAGGAGGTTCCTTGATGTGGGCGTTGCCTGTTTTGGTGATGACCTCCTTGTATGCCCGGAACAGCTGCCTGAGGTTCTTCAGCTTGTTCTTGAGCTGCTCCTCCGTAACATCAGCCATCTTGAAAAAAAAAAAAATCAGTCATCTAATTTACCCAAGTTTTTAAATATAATAAGTATACTGGGCACGAATTGAAACCATCTGAATGACGTTCCATCACTCTTCTGGTCATTATGAAATAAAATTCCTAATTGTTGCTGCATCATAGAAGATAGTATAATACTAAAGTATGACATAAATTCAATGTAACAATTTCTAGTAAGAAGCAATGTGCATCAGAGGATGCATATTTTATGTCCACCAACATGATTCCCAAACATTTGCACAGGCCAGTAGATTATTAACCCGCGGCGTCCCGTCGACGTACTTCCACGTCCTCATGTTATGTCACTGCCAATCCCGTTGACGTACTTCAACGTCCTGCAATTGCAAGGTTCATAATTTCCACATTTGTCAAAATTCGCACGAGATTTTCAATTCGCCCACTTACCCAAGCCTCCCCTACCTGCCCCCAGGCAGGCAGCGTCCCAGACCCTGCTTGACCTGCGCTCGCCCTTGTCTCGGTCACTCACCTGTTAGCAGTGACCCAGGTCAGACATGGCGCGTAAAGGTCTCTCAGACGACGAAATACAATCCGCCCTGGATGCCTTCACTGGAGATAGTGATTCTCCACTTGATGATGATGTGGTGGATCGAGATTATGTGCAGCCTGAGGAGGAAATAACAAGCAGTGATGAGGAGGTCCCTTCGCGCCGGAAAAAGCGGTATGTCACGTATCGTAAGGCAAGGGAAGGCCAGCCTGCACCCAAAACACCTGCATGGACCTCTCTCCATCCCCTAGAGAGAGAGATTCTGATGAGGACGAGGATGAGGACGATGACGATGACGGCGGCTTAGGACGTGATGTTGCCTCGTGGTTGGGGAAGGAAAAAATCTCACCCCGAGGATCAGAAGGTGGGGCGAGAAGGCAAATAAAGTATGGCCTAGTGTTTTGTCTGGGGAAGGCGAAAGTGGTGTGGTGGGAGTGCGGGGTGAAAGGGAAGTGGTGTGAGGGAGGCAGCACGAGCAAGTGGTGCACGTAGGCCTAGTGGAGAGGAGGTGGAGCCACTCCCCAGCACGTCTTTCGCCATACAATATTCCCAAACTTCCTCCACACAGCCCCAGGATGTGGGGAAAGGAAGGAAAGGGAAGGGAAAGGGTAAAGGAAAAGGGAGAGGGAAGAGAAGTGCGAGTGATGAAAGGCGCCGCTCTCCACCTCCCCCACCACCACCAATGTTGCGTTGTGCCTTCAGCCATGTTTCAGAGAGTACCATAACTTCCTACACTACTGAAACTGTGTGGGATGGCGATATGACGCTCAGTATAATGGTAAGGCCAGTCAGTATGTGCCAAGTCTTATATAAACTTGAAACGGGTGTAATGTTTGCAGGAAAGTAATGTGTAAGTTGAGAAATAGTGTAAGTTGAACGAAGTGATATGAAAACTACACCCACTGTATAAATCTGCGAAAATATGACGCTCAGTATAACACTCTGGTCAGTAAATATGTGATAGCAAGAATATAAAGTGGAAACTGGTGTAATGTTAGCATGAATAAAACGTATAAGTTGAAAAATAGTGTAAGTTGTAATAATTGATGTCACGAGTACATCCACTGTGTAAAGCTGCGAAAATATTACGCTCAGTAGAACATTCTGGTCAGTAAGTAAGTGATAGGAATTATATAAAGTGGAATTTGTTGTAATGTTAGTAGTAAGGTATTTTATAAGTTGCATACTAGTGTAAGATGAAACAAATGACATCGCGATAACACTCACTGTGTAAGTACGCGCTAATATGACGCTCAGTTGAATCGTAAGGTCTGAAATTATGTGATATCAATTATATCAAGTGTAAACATGTGCAATGTTAGTGGAGAATTATTATATAAGTACAAAAATAGGTTGTAAGTTGAAATAGTAGTCATAGCGACTTCACCGTGTGTGTTATTACGCGCTATTATTACGCTATATACAGTAACCCCTCCAATATCCGGATCAATAGAGCCATAGGCAGGTCCGGATAGTGGTCCTGTCCGGATATTGGGCCCCAGCTTATGGACTAGTACTTACGGACCCTAACTCTGAAAAACACCTATACAACTCCCTCTGGACATGCATAGCACCTATTTAAGACCCAAATCACACCAATAAGGGACATAAAAGACTGATATAAATGCAAAAGAACCATAAAATGAGGTTTTAGAGGTGAGTTTATACAATATTAAACATTCTGGGTACTTACAAGTCCCTTGGTCTTGGACTGGTTTGAATCGCCAGTTTGCAGTCCACAGTTAATCCTCTGCACTCTAAGTTCTAATTTCTTAACACTGCACAACACTGTAAATTCCTGTGTGTTCTAGTGGCAAGGTATTGCAGTTTATTCACTGTTTATTCACAAAAACAAGCACCTGTGGCTTGCACTGTTATGAGTATCTGCTCTCCATCGGAGTTAAGCTGTGACTGTTGATGTTGGTGGGGTAACAGAGTTGCCAGATCGCAACAGCCACATTACCAATCTCCTCAACTTTCATTGTCAAATATAACTTTTCATTACCAAATTCGTAAAGCTAGCATATATTCTTCACTAATTATATATACAAGTGGAAATACATGTAATCACTCTCCTTATAACTAACACCATGTTGATTATTTTCACACTATGTAGGGTAGCAGATTAATCAGAGAGAGCAAACAATCCACCATCTCCATCCTGTGTATCCTCATACATGTGAAAAATCCATTTGGTAATGCATTATTCTAATGCATTACCAAACGAATTTTTCATTACCAAATTGGCCCACACTTGGTAATGAAAAATACCAAATGGCAACCTGACAGGGGAGGGGGGAGGGGGAGGAAGGAAGGGGTGAAGGGACCATGGTGTAACAGCTGTTTGGCGCCAGGCGGGAATTTCAAATTATGGGAGGGAAAAAAGTCAGATTTTTTTTCGAATTTTTTGCAGTTTTGGGCCCATTTTGGGAATATTGGATCCCAGGAGGATTATGTCCGGTTAGTGGGGATGTTCGGATATTGGGCGTTCGGATATTAGAGGGATATATTTACGTAAGGCCTGAAATTATCTCAAAACAGTTCTATAAAGTTGAAAAGTGTATAATAATGTTAGAAAAGTATTATGTAAGTAGGAAAAACACAATACGAGTTGAAACAACAGTCACAGCGAGTTCACTCACTACATAAATAAGCGCTAACATTACGCTAAATGTTATCAAAAGGCCTGTGAATACGTAAAAAAAGTTCAATAAAATGTAAAATGGTATAATGTTATTGTAGAAGTATTATGTAAGTAAAAAAAATGATATGTATCATGATTTTAGAATGTTAGCAATTCATCGTGACCAAGTTGCCCGATTTTGCTCGTTTCGCACGATGGTACAATGCTTATTTCTGCTCTATTTTTGTATAAAATCCAATATACTCCTTTATCACATGTTTTTATGTTTGTAATGAATACATATCTACTTACTTTCATTGGTTTCCCAGAATTATAATACCATAGAAAACGTTAGAGGCTCAGACCGCCTACGGAGAACACGGGGCCAGGTGGGACCAAGGCATACCTGGTTAGGGTAATTATGGACCCCGGGGAACAATTTCTTTGCCACTGACCATTGTTTCTGACCAAAAGCGAAAGGTTTAGCAAAAAAAAAAAAAAAAGGTCGAAAAATGGTCGGGATTGGGGGGTACCAGTGGTCAAAAAGTGGTCGGGACGGGGCGGGTTAAAGTATTACAGTTTAAGACAACAACACTAATGAAAAAGAAAAAGCAGTGAGCAACAGTGAAACCCCATTATATATACATGAACATGCTTGCCAAGCATTTGCACTGTGGAGCACAGTAAAGACTGCATGCAGGCAACCAAGAAGCAGGCACTGCTAGTAATAATGACTTACTTCTTTGTTGAATTCCTGCAGCTGTACAAAGAAAAGAACAATCATAAATAATCAGATAATATTTAGTTCCTCATACAAACTTAGTGTATTTTTTTCCTCTAAGGGGAATAATGCTTCTAAATGATGCAGTTTGGGATTAAAGAAAAAAGTAACATTTGCAACAAGAGAGTATCACAAGGCTTACAGTTTTGCTACCAAATACTGAACGATCATAACATAAAAAAAAATAAATAAGAGAGAGAGAGAGAGGCTTTTCCTTACCACTGGCAGCATTTTGCGGTGAATCTCGTGCCAAACTTTGGCACGTGTTTGTACTTTCCCTGAGAGGGCGGGAAAATTTTCTTAAATAATTTGTAAAAAGTAGTCTGTCAGTGGTGGTGTCGACAGATCAACATTCCGGAAACCACCATGCCTCCTCCTCTTTGGTGCAGGGCCAGCCATATCTGCAAAATTTGGGGCACCCATCAAACATTCCACCACCATCCATCTGCCCTCTCCCCAGATCACAATCTCCTTCCTTATACACAGTACCTGTCCGATCCATCTCACCACCTCAAGCTTGGTCTGTTTGTACCCCTATCGCCATCCACCTCATTCATATAATTGTAAATCATATTCGCATGTGTGAATCACATTTAAGTACAGTATTCTTTTTAACATTATCATTCACTCACATGTACATAATCACAAGTTTTTTTCGCCTTCCATGTTATCAGTCTGTCTTTTCATTAAACTCCACAAGCTTGTGAAAGATAAGTCATTTCTACTGCTCTCAACCTACCAGTGGGTAAGAAGGGACCCCATTTGCTAGCATGTACATTGGCCTTAAGATTGACGTATTTGACACTTCGTGTTCTGACTCACTTTCTTCTCTGGACGCAGAAGGTACAGGCTCTATATCCTGTGATGATTGGTCCCGTGCCTCAGGTTCAATTTGTTGACTGTTGGCATGTGACCTCATGCACCGACATGCATCCTCTGCATAATCAAATTGCCGGTCACAGTAAACACACATAGTACTGAAATAAAATAAAGTATTCTCATTTTACTTCCAGGAATTGGAACCAACAAGTAAAAACAATAATTACATGAAAAGCAAGTTATCTGTGCATGGAAAATGATATTATCGTACCACAATCACTTCTTAACATGAACTGGTCATTTTCCATAGAGCACAGGACAAGTATTTTACCATCATAAATGTGCATTTAGACCAAAAAACCTATGATGAAAACCCCGCTCACTTAAAAACTTATAAAAGAGTGGGAAAAAAGTACACAACTGTGATGAACGTAACAATTACCTGTTGCTGTACATTTTTTTTTTTTCCTTACTTTAAGCATGGATCTTCAACACAGGACAAGTATTTTACCACCATAAATGGGAATCTTTACTTTCAACCAGCCGGCCTTCAAGGTTTTTCCACACTACTTTTTGGCCTAAGCTACCAAAATTGGGGGTGGGGGGGTTCTCTATAACATTTCTGTTGCAATTTTTTTTTTTTTTCAACTTCTCCAGGTTAGGTTAAGATTGGTTGGTTGTTTTCAAGAGTAAAATAAAAATAATTTGCGACGGAAATGCCAGAGAAGAAAAGTGCCTTAGAATGGTCGGAAATAGTGGAAAATGATAGTTAAAAGTTGTAAAATAGGGCTGGTTGAAACTAAAAATTTACCCATAAATGTGCATTTGCAGCCAAACAGTGTTAAGATGAAAACCCGCCTCACTTAAAAATTTCAAAAGAAAAACATACACAACTGTTTTGAACTAAACAATTACCTGATGCTTTACCAATTTTTTTTTCTTTTACCATGTTAATAATTGAAGTGAATTCCCCAGGGAAGTGAAAGATAAAAATGGTAGATTACTAGTGGAGAAGGGAAAAAAAGTGAGCAGATGAAGAGAACATTTTCAGGAATTGTTGAACATAGAGGATGGAAGTAATGCGAGTATAAGTGGCTGGAAATGGCTGGGAGAAGGAGGGAGGAGAGAAGACAGGAAGAAATCAGTAGGATAGACGTTATGGAAGCAATGAAGAAAGTTAAATCGGGGAAAGCCCCAGGAATTGATGGAGTGTGTGGTGAAATGCTGAAGCATGGGAGAGAGATAGTAGTAGAATGGATGTGGAAGATGTGCAGATTGGCCTGGGAGGGAGGTAGAGTCCCGGAGGATTGGAAGTCAGGTAAAATTATTCCCTTGTACAAACGGAAAGGGGAAAAAGAAGAGTGTGGTAATCATAGGGGCATTTGGCTTCTTAGTATAATAGGAAAAGTGTATGGTAGGATACTTATTGACAGAGTTAGAAAAAGAACAGAGAAATTAGTTGGAGAAGAACAGGGAGGCTTTAGGAAGGGAAGAAGTTGTGTACAGTAGATCAAATATTCATTCTTAGATCTATAGTGGAAAAGTTTCTAGAGAAGGGAAAGAAGTTGTATGCAGCTTTCATGGATTTGGAGAAAGCATATGACAGGGTGGATAGACAAGGATTGTGGAAAGTGTTAAGAATATGTGGAGTAGATGGGAAGTTGTTGAATGCTGTGAAGAGTATGTACGATGGTGCTAGGGCTGCAATGCGTGTGGATGGTGAATTAAGTGAATTTTTCTCTTTGAAAGTTGGGTTGAAACAGGGATGTGTCATGTCTCCATGGTTGTTCAATCTGTACATGGATGGGGTAATAAAAGAGGTACAAGGTAGGGTAGTGGATGTTGGAGTGGCCCTGGTGAGAGATGATAGTGTTTGGAAACTCCTGTACTGTTGTTTGCCCATGATACTGTATTGTTGAGTGAAGACGAAGGGGAGCTGCAAGGCTTGGTGGATGAGTTTGGGAGAGTGTGTAAGAAACGGAATCTAAAGGTGAATGTAGGGAAGAGTAAAGTGATGGTCTTTGAGAGAGGTGAAGTCAGTGAATGTACAGCGAGGTTGGATGGTGAGGAATTGGAAAATGTGAGTACGTTTAAGTACTGGGTAGTGTGATGAGTAAGGATGGAGGTTTGGAGGGTGAAGTGCTTGAAAGGGTACAGCATGGAAGAAAGGTTGCTGGTTCTTTGAAAGCAGTGATAAGAAACAGGAAAGTGAGCATGGAAGTGAAAAAGTTACTACATGGCAGTATTGTGATACCAACTCTAAAGTATGGAAGTGAAGCTTGGACGTTGTTGGAAGGACACAAGTCAAGAGTGAGAGCAGTGGAAATGAGTTATTTAAGAGGAGCCTGTGGAGTCACATGGAGAGACAGGCTGACGAATGAGGATATAAAGGAGCGTTGTGGTGTGGATGTGGATGTGATAGGAAGCATTATGAGGAACACACTGAAGTCGTTTGGCCATGTGGAGAGGATGGAGGGTGAAAGACTGACAAAGAGAGTGTATGTGAGTGAGGTGGAGGGGGGAAGAGGGAGGGGGAGGCCAAGGATGAGATGGAGGGATGGGGTGGAGAGGTATATGAGAGAGGGGGATGTGAGTTGGGAGCAGGGCAGTGAAATGGCGGGGGACAAGGCGACTTGGAGGCGATTTGTTTGTGGCCACCCCAAACGGGATTGAGGCGTCTGGCAATAGATAGATAGCTAGAATTCCCCTTCCTGTCCATTATTATATCTACCAAACTTTTGGTGTTTTCATTAGAAGTCCACCCAGCCATAACAATGTTTCGCCTGTTCTTACCTGTACTTTCATTCTAGAGATTACAGCAGACCTGCATTAGGCAAGACCATCACAGACAGTTTCTACAAATCATAATTGTTTTTCATTCCCCTGCAAGAGTGGAAATATCTCGAGAATTAACCTGCTTGATGTGATATTAATTCACAATTCACAGTCTGCCCTTATAATTATATCAACTGAATTTCTATATGATTATGTCGTTGGTATGTCACCAGGAACCAGATGTAAGTATGGATAATTTCATGATATATTTACTTACTTGTCATTGCTGGCCATTGTGAATTGCTACACCAGAGTCTTCTTCTTGTTTGTCCACCAAGACTGCTCCCAATCACGCTTCGGTGAGATACGAAGATGCGCTTGGTTTGTATGGCTTTGGATTGGGCTGAGCTTCATATCCTTTGGTCCGCCAAAACGGGGTAGCTTGGTTTCACCGTAGACCAGCTTCGAATCCGATCCGCCACTTGGTCCGCCAAAATACAGCACAAGTTTGTGAAGATCGGTGTGAAAGTGAACAGATCAGATCATAAGAGTCGTAGACATATTTTCCCCGTGTAAAGTAGTTAAATAGATTTCATGTAAAAGTTTTAGAGTGGGTTAAAGGTGTAAAGCGTTCGCGTGTCCCTTTGTTTACATTATATTCCCACCCTCTACAACGTATTCCTGCCCTTTTCTGCCTTTATTTCTGGTCTTTGTCATACTATAGTTTATTTTCCCGCAGATCAAGGTCAGTTAGAACGATGTCTAACAAACAGATTATCTTTTCTCACTAGTAAATGGTGTAGTGAACTGAGAGTGTATTTACCTACCAGCTCTCTTTGTTTTTGTTCCCACTATCAGCCTTGTACGTCTTACTGTAAAGTCTAACGTAGCAAATACTAAGTTGCTTGCTAGTTTAGTGCAAGTGAATAGCATTATCTTCTGTATAGAGTAATAACTGTGTGATTGATGTTACACCAGTGAAATAGTTTTTGCACTACAAACCGTTGTTCACTGAGTGAAGCTAGGTTTTTATTTTGATTTCTCCCCAACATTCCATTGTTTTTTTTTTCCTTTTTTCTCCCATTGAATCAGTTTATTGTGTATTTCCACAATACATGGTAAGCTAGATCATACCATAACAAGTAGATTCTCTTTTCATTTTACACAGTCCTTGGTAAGTTAGGTTGTACCATAGCAAGCAGATTTTCTATTCTTTTTACACTAGTAAAAGAATTCATGTAGGTTGGATTGTGCCATAGCAGGTAGATTTTCTATTCTTTTATACTGGTAAAGGAAGATAGTATATAAAAAGTAAGTGAATCTCCCTAGAAATTCAATATTTCATTTATAGAGTAACTTGACCATTTGTAACAACATCCATTAACCAGTTGTATATTATTTTTTATTTGTGTGGGATTGTGGAAATATTGCTGCAAAATGCCATCTAACCTGAAGGTCTGCCAGGAGTGTACTGGTCGCTTTGCAGCTCAGTATTTTTCGGATTACTTTTTGACGCCTGTGTGCAAACTATGCATCTTGAGAAGAGATCTAGAAAATGGTTTAGCTGAATCGCAGAGAAATTACAGGGAACTCAAGGCAGAGTTTGAGACACTGAAAGAGTTTGTAGTGGCAAATGTAGAAGTCAGCAACAGCACTCAAGAAGGAGAAGCGCACAAACTGAGCTCGTACAAGCCTCCGCCCATCAGGCAGTTGCCAATAATAGTGTACCAGTATCTTCCTCACCCAGTGATTCAGTACGTTCCTCGCCAAGCGAAGTCCCCTTTACTATGGTAAGAAATGGTGCAAAATCCGGAAAAGGTATGAGGAAGCACCATCCCATAACTACATACAGTCGCTACCAGATCCTTGCCGAAGCGGTTGATAAGACAGAAGAAACAAGGCTTATTGGGGACTCTATTGTACACAGTCAGCTGGAGGAATTTTGTGGATGCCCCCCCAGCAGCAGGAAGAGGTCCTGTTTTCCAGGATGTGGACTATGATATCACAGAAGCCTGCGATGAGGTCACAAAAGATGCAAATGATCAAACCATATACATTATTCATGTTGGTACAAATGATCTGAAGTGCAATAGATCAGAGGAATTGCTAGCAAAGTATCATGAAATGATCAAACGATTCAAAACTAAGTCCACTAATGTGATAATATCTGGTATACTCCCAAGGATCAAGGCAGAGAATAGTTTCTATGATAAGGCCTTCAGCACAAACAACCGGCTCAAATCTCTCTGCACGCAAGCAGGAGTCGACTTTGTCAATCTGCGAGACCAGTTTTATGAGCAACATACTCTATTCCAGAAAGATGGTCTCCATTTGAACTCAGTAGGAGCGGCACGGCTAGGTAGACTTTTACACGATAAAGTCGCCCTCTTTAGATCAAAAAACGCGGCACATCCAGAAACAGTAACCTTAACGTAAATACCCACAAAGTCAGATCACCAACTGTTTGGAACGGAATTAGAGTCTATGTTAATGCACGTAGTCTACGTAACAAGTTTGAGTATTTAGAATCTTTAATTTACTTAGATAATTATGACATCGTTGGCATCACAGAGTCCTGGATTAACACATCTGACCATGACTTACTAGCGGAATACTCATTATCAGGGTACAATATTTTCAGCTGTGAGCTACCACATCGAGCTGGTGGCGGTGTTTTACTATATGTGAAAACTAGTCTCCACCCCCTTGTGCTATCCAAACCCAGTATTACCAACATAGATGCCAGTTATGTTTAGCTAAGTATTAATTCACACAAAATAAATATATGTCTCGTCTATCGTCCTCCAGCACAATCAACTGAGACAGATGAAAAACTTTATGATCAAATTGCGGAACTTTGTTGTCAAGAGGATAGCGTAATTTTTGGAGACTTTAATCTACCGGTAACAAAGTGGGGTGATCCACTGACGGCACACTCAGGACAAGAGCTTTATACAAATCTTCAAGAAAGCTCCCTTTCCCAACACGTAGAATACCCAACGAGAGGAAACAATATCCTAGACATCATCTTGACTATAAATGATAACCTAGTCAACAACGTTGAAACAGGACCTGTGTTTAGTTCCAGTGATCATTGAATTATACAGTTTAATATTACTACTGAAAAAGTAAAAGAAACGGAGAGCAAAGAAAATGTCCCAGATTATCATAGAGCTAATTTCAGCAGGCGCAGAGTGCTACTTGCAACTGCAGATTGGAATCAGATGTCTGAAACCGATGACATAAACCAAGCACGGGAAATATTCACCAAAAAATTTTATGAAGTGGTAAAATCATGTGTGCCACTACGTAACAGACGTCCAGCTGGAAATAGTAAACCAAAGTGGTGGTCCAGTGAAATTAAAAGTAACTTAATAGCCAAAAAACAGGCATACCATACATATAAAGCTACACAAAATAATGATGATAAATTACAGTACGACAATCTACGCCACATATCGAAAAGACTTATTATACCGCCCCATCCTGACGTTTTCTGGGCAGTGGTACGCCCCAGTCCCGACATTTTTGGACCTTTTTTTTTTTGGCTCAAACATCTGCTTTTGGTGGGAAACATCGATGTGGGAAATATTTTCCCCCAGAGCAGTTGCGCTCTCTAAATTGATCATAGTTATCCCTGGTTAAAGGCAGAGGATGTAGAGACTGTTGTTAATTATTCAAGCGGTTTTAATAACCCAGAGACGACGTTCTCTTTAATAATTCTTGTTATTGATAAATTAAATGCTACTGCATTAAACCCCCATGGACAACTATGCATTGTAAATACATGTAATTATGTGGTATTTTCCACTGATCTAAGCTGCGTCTGCGCGATAGGTGACGTGGCAAGCAGGGAAAGATTCCCCTGTTAAGGCAGATGTGGAATTAAGATATTTACATAGTTAAAGGGAATATTTGGTCTAACTTTAGTTTAAGTGGAACTAAGATTAATTTGTTAGATTTGCCCTGTACATATCATGATGTAATTTAACTTTATTTAGTACTGTAATTAAATAAGAGTTGGCAACCCACAATGCGATGAGGTGTTGGGGCCTGCCGCGTTCACGCACTCTGCTCCTAGCTCTCGTGGAGTTAGCAAGGTTGTACATACACATCATAAGGACGCTTGCTTCCCCAAGCAACTATACCACGCAGCCTTATCGTTATCGGTTAACGATCACTCCCTCTTCCTATAGCTAAGTAACTTTTACGAAATGGCCAATTCAAGGGGGGATTAGTGAAGAGATAGATTAGAAGATAGTATTGTAGGTGAGTTAAATTTAATTTACGTTTCACCTAACTCTATGAGACTTGTTTGATTTACTTAGACAACTTTAGGGAAGAGTAACGACCTACGAGTTGTGTACCGAGAAAATTCTTGCATAGCGGTGTCCCGGAAAGGTTACCGACTTGGATACATTAAACATTTTTCACATTTTGGTGCCCAGAAAGAGGGCCCCGATTTGTTTAACCCCTTAACCGCGGGGCGTCACTTTCGTGACGTCTGGGAGCAAGGGATCATACCACGGGGCGTCGCTTTTGTGATTCTGTGTTATTTTGAATTCACCCGGGCTTCCAAGTGGGGGCTTGTATCATCTATCAGTACTGCCAATGTCCAACACTAGTCAGCACTCCTAATCTCATCTGTACTCCCATCCATTGTTGACAATTTAGCCATTTCTCCCAGTTCTTGACTCCCCTCCCTACCCCCCCTCCATTACCCTATCCTCTCGCCTGCCCGGCCGTGCTACGCTAAGTAAATCTTCCCTGGAATTTTTCACTGATTTCATCCATTGAAATAAGCCCTATGTCGTATTCTTATACCAAATAATATATACAAGAAAGAAATAAGGTAAGTGAGAGTGCCATACACCTGGAATTGGCTAATTATCACCTGACAACACCTCACGTGCACTCGTTCGCTAATTTTCGCTGTTTTTTTCCCCTTGAAATATGCCGTATAATCTATATTCGTAATAAATATACATGTAAGGAGGGAAGGGAGAAGCCTAAGTGATATTTACATTCACCTGGAACTACCTAATTTATAATGTATTGTCTAGATTTCCTGC
Organism: Coenobita brevimanus; assembly: GCF_032717465.1. Classification (NCBI taxonomy): domain Eukaryota; kingdom Metazoa; phylum Arthropoda; class Malacostraca; order Decapoda; family Coenobitidae; genus Coenobita; species Coenobita brevimanus. The sequence continues at coordinate 30,598,665 of NC_137021.1, read as the reverse complement.
CAATCATATCAGTGCTAGACAAAGCTGTTTCAAGATTTAACATTGGTAGCTCTGAATATATATCTCCTAAGTAGGCCTCTAATCTATTTTCGTAATAAATATACATGTAAGGAGGGAAGGGAGAAGCCTAAGTGATATTTACATTCACCTGGAACTACCAAATTTATAATGCATTGTCTAGATTTCCTGCCAATCATATCAGTGCTAGACTTAGCTGTTTCAAGAAGTATTATTGGTAACTCTGAATAACCCCTAGCAGGCCTCCACGCTGGTCCTCCGTTATCAGTTCACTCTCATCTTCCGAAGTGAGAGTACGTATGTTTCTTCTTGCTGACTTCAAGGCCTTTTTTCACCCCCATGCAAATGGCCCTGTGACCTTTACCCCCTACTAAACCTCGTGTGGAAAGAGGTAAAGGGCTGACAATTGATAAAAGAGTGACTACGATCTTTCTATTGAGTAAAACAGTGCAAGTGGAATTGTAAATAATGTGTAAATAATGTGTAAACAGCAAGTGAAAGTAATGAATGTAAATATACGTGAACAATGGAAAATAGTTTTATAAGTTATTTCAAGTGACAGTGCACAACACAGTGTAAATAAAATAGAAATGTAAATGACGTAAATAAAATAGAGAACGTAAATAGAAATGTAAATGAGTAGTATTATAAGAATACGAGTATATACCCTAGGAGTAATGAAAGTGAAAGTTTCACTCTAGCATGTCTGAATGCTATGAGTTATGAGAGTGAAGATGAAAGTGACATTCACTCTCAATGCCAGTATACAGGACGAGAAAGTGAATGCTACGTATTTTACTGAAAGAAATTGAATCCCTACAGTGACAATAAACTAATACTACTGAAGGAAACTTATGGATAAAGACTGGAGATATATATAACTGTTATATAGTAATAGAAATATAAAGTGTGAGGGGTTTTATGAATAATAAATGACAGAGTAACAAAAGCGAACTAGTGCCAGTGCGACGATCAGACGCGCTCGTAATTTCCATTGTTTTCACAGTGTTTTTTTTTTTTTAGTATGGATCCCAAACTACTTGAAAATTGTAGAATAGTGTTTATAGTGTTTGTATCTGGCTGTGGTAATCATATTACGGGTTGTCGGGAAGTGTAAAGTGGAGACTTCGTTACCCTACTTCAGAGGTCTCCACAAGTCCTACGGTAACCGACGAAGGCTCAACAATCATTCCAGGAGAAAGCTGAAGGTATGTGCCATAAGCATATTTAATTTTATTATTCTAGGACTAATAACTGATTTTTGGCAAATATTTTTTGAGAGTCTGTCGGAGCCCAAATAACCCCGCGGCACACGCAAGTCATTGGTAAACAAGCCCGCGGTGTAGGGGTTAACAGAACTACTCAACATTTTCCACATTTTTGGTGCCCCGACCGAGTGAGGATAACCGATGTGTGCCGAGGCGCTGAATGTGTTTAAAGTTGCTTTTGTGGGGCACAGTTTACTACCACGTTCGGTTGAAGTGGAAGACGTGGACGTACGTGTCTATAGAGCTCCGGGAGGAAAGGTAAGCTTTTTCTCTGAAGATGAAAGGCTGAATGCCGTACTAGACTGGGAGCATGACCGTACGGTCCTTTTCCTTGGAGGAAATGATATCCATGAGGACGTGGAGGTCAATGAAGTTGTGAAGAATATTTTAGCAGTGGTAGGAGCCATAGAGGGCTCTTGTAAATCCTCAGTAGCTATAACCCTCCTCTAGCCAAGGAACCTGCCATATGGCTCTCCAGTTTGTTATGGAACATATAAATTAGTTAGCAGAGCCGTAAACCGGAAGTTGCAACGGGCCAGGAAGGGAAGGGATTTCATACATTTTAATGCCAAGCCCTTCCAATCAATGTTGAAATCTGATGGTATACATTGGAACCATCATGGTAGGGAAGCGGTTCTGCAGAAATTTATAAATTATGTAGAACATAAGAAAGGAGAGTTCTATGCTGTACAAACTATGGGTGGGCCTATGGAGTATTGAGGTAATTAATTCTGAGCTCAGGAAATATGGGTGTTTTGGCAATTGAGTGTGGGGATGGAATAAAACCCTAGAGGTTTAATAACCCTGGGGGATAGGTTGAAATTATAGACCTAATCCCTACACTCCTCAAAATTAAATTAAATAATTAGCTGAGCTGTAATGAATATTACGTAATTGGGAGAGGGGATAATTTGCACAATGAGGACTTAATCCCTACCCTCTTCAAAATTTAAAATAATCAAATCATTACTAAGTTGAGGTAAAATTGTGGTTGGAATTCATAATTAAATTATTAAATTAGAACTCCGTCAACATGTCTGTTTCTTTATTGCAAAGATCTTCTAGTAGTAAGGCAGGATGGGTAACTAGAGCCATAAATGATTGTAACCAGTCGTTGGGCCAAATACCTCTGTCCAAGGAGAGAATAAATAGTCTCCTAAATATTCTGAAAGATCGATGGAGTAAGTATGAAGAGAGTTACTTAACTTTAGAAGCGGCTATAGTAAAGGCTGAGAATAAGGAACACTTAGAGTCAGAAACTACGAAGTTTGAATACAAAATAGAAGAATACTTAACTGTAGTAAAGACACTAGAGTCAGAATTAGCTGACACTGCCGCGGAAACACAAGTTGTGGCACAGCAGAGTAGAGCTGTGTTACCACAAATAACGCTTCCGGGATTTGATGGAGAGCAGAACTGGAAATCTTTCTGGGATCAGTTCAAATATTTCGTACATGATAGAACAGATCTCCCTAAAGTCACCAAACTTACGTATTTGTTAGGACAGGTCAAGGGAACAGCATATCAACTGATAAAAGAATTACCAGTAGAAGAAAATACCTATGAAGTGGCTTTGACCATTCTTAGACAAAATTACGAAGACAGGGAACAAATTATAAATCATTTAGTAAAGGCTCTAATAGAATTACCCACGCCTAGGCACGATTTTGATTCCTTGCAAAAATTTAGAATTGCAATAAGTTGTAAATTAATGGTCTTAGGTACTTACGAAGATATTAAGACATCAGATTGGGTGCTTTCAAGAATTATATCCTTAAAGCTACCACCGAAAACCAAGGATGCTTTGTATGGTAGGTACCAGAAGGATAATTTCTCCTGTGAAGAGATAGAGAAAGGCCGAGGATAAAGTATTAAAGATAAGGAATAGACATGCTGAGGATATTAAGGAAGTAAAACCTTCCATGGTAAAAGACAGGAAAGTTTGTCTTTTGTGGTGAGCAACATTCCAGTGTATCTTGTCAACAGTACCCTGATTATGCTTCTAGAGTAGGAAAGCTTCAGGAACTGGGGTGTTGTATAATCTGTATGAACTCCGAACATACTGCCGCGGACTGTAAGACTAAATTAAATCTTTGCTTTATATGCAAAAAAGATCATCATCATAGTGCTTTATGCCCTAGGATGAAAATTGAGGTTCTTAAACCTGCAAGCGTCAATATGACAGTTGCAAAAGGGAATGCTCCATTAGTAATGCCAGCTGCTGTACCAATAGCAGATGTGACAGTATTGTTTGAGAATAGAAACCAATTGGTATGTACCCTGTTTGATACGGGTGCTCAGAAAACCTTCATTTCTGCAGACATTGTGAAGAAATTAAAGTTACCAGTTATCGGCAAGGTAAATCTAGCCATTACAGGATTCTTGACAACTAGGAAGGCTCACTCTTTTGATTTAGTTAGACCTGTAATACAATTAGGCAGATATAAATGCCGTATAACAGCAGCTGTGCTCGATACTATGGAGACAAGTATATATATAAAGGGATTGAAGGAAACCTCTGATCATCTGCAAAGCTCAGGGATAAAGTTGGCTAAACGGAATGTTGAATCAGATACTGTGGGTCCCATAAAAATGATAATTGGTTCTGATTATTGTGGAAGATTCCTACATAGGACTTTCAAAAGGAATAAGGTACAATTGTTCAAGAGTCCAGGAGGTAACCTTATTATGGGTCAGTTGCCTTTTCCAAAACAAGTTAAAGGAGAGGCCAAACTAGTAGACTCAGTCTTTGTTACCCCCACACAGTCATTGATGGTAGCTAGAATAGGTGCAGAATTAGAACCTGCTCAGATAAATGACTTGTTGGATGAAAACATTGAACCTGTACACAAACTGTGGGACCTAGACAGTGTAGGAATACTCTCTGAGGTACCAACCCCTGAAGATAAAATAACTTTGGATCTGTATAATCAGTCTGTGGAATTTAAGGATGGACAGTATTGGGTAGGATTACCATGGAAACTAAACCATTCAAAGTTACCAACAAATTACCAAGCAGCTAAAGCTCAGTTAAATTCTCTTCTAAGAAAGTTGAGAGATAAACCAGAACATCTTATCCTATATGATAATATTATAAGGGATCAATTGAAGAATAAATTTATAGAAGAGGTAGAATACCCTGTTAACCACAAAGAAGGACACTACTTACCACATCATGCTGTAAGCAAGGATTCAGTAACTACTCCCATAAGGATAGTATTCAACTGTAATAGTAAAGCGTCCAAGGGATCAGCTAGCTTGAACGATTGCCTATACTCTGGACCTACACTAACGGAGAAGTTAGGGAATGTGTCACTAAGATTTAGAGAAACCTTATGCTTACACAGCAGACATTAGTAAGGCTTTTCTCAGAATAGGACTGAGAGATGAGGATAGGAAAATTACAAAATTCCTCTGGACTCATGATCCTCAAAATGGGGATAGTCCATTGAAAACTTACTGTTTCCGATCGGTGCTCCTTGGCTCTTGTGCTAGTCCTTTCCTACTTTGCAGCATCATTTTGAAAATGCCAAATGTCCAGAAATAGGGCAGGCTTTTTATATGGATAATTTGCAAGGTGTTGCTGATACAGAGTCGGAAGCTTTGAAGGCTTATGAAATAGCCAATTCCGAATGTGGGAAGGCAAATTTGCCGTTACAGAGCTGGAATACAAATTCACCGCTTTTGAGGAATAAAATACAAGAGGACTATCCAGATTCTGACATTCCCAAAATTCAAAATGTGTTAGGTCTTAACTGGGATACAACAGCTGATGTAATAAGTTTGAAACCAATCAAGTTCTCTGATGTCACTCTCACCAAGAGGTCCTTGTTAAGCCAGGTTTCCAAGCTATTTGACCCATTGGGATTTGTCAGTCCTATAACTTATTAGGGGCAAATGTTTAGTACAGGAGGCTTGGAAAGAAAAGTTAGACTGTGACACTGAATTCGGTGAGACATATGTGGAACAATGGGAACAGATTAGAAAGGAGTTTGAAACTACATCAAGCATATGTATTCCCAGGAAAATAAACAGTAATGAGAAGTCGCACTTACACATATTTTGTGATGCTTCTCAAAGGGCCTATGGAGCAGTAGCTTATTGCGCAACAGGAGAGGATAGTAAGATTATAATGTCCAAAGCCAGAGTTGCGCCAATTAAAGAAAGAACCCTACCTCAAATGGAATTGGCTTCCATAGAAGTAGGAACTAAATTGGCCAGGTATGTAACCATTACTCTTGATATTCAGTTTGAGGATATTTACATATGGACTGACAGTGAGATTTGTCTTTCCTGGATAGGGAAGGAAGACAGCAAAATTCCTTTCGTCCGTAATAGAGTGAAGACTATTAAAGAGCTGTCTTCCAAATTTAAATTCATGCATGTGTCCTCCAAACAGAATCCAGCTGATCTGCTCTCGAGAGGTTCGACCATAAAGAGACTGATCAAAGATAATTTGTGGTTTAAAGGTCCTAAATGGTTACTCACTAAGGATTGGCCTGAACAGAAACAGTACAGCATTGCCGAGGTTAGTGTAGTGAACTTGGATCCTGTAGTACCTGAGCCAGAAGTAATTGACATCAGCCGATTTTCATCGATAAGACAACTTCTAAATACTACTAAATTGGTTGTTGAATTTTTGAATAAGAAGGTGGGGTTTCAGAAATTAGATCCCCTAGAATACTGGCTGAAATGAGTACAAAGAAATTCTTACGGGGAAATATATAAACTTTTAGGCCAAGACACTGGAAAAAGGAATAAGCTGATGAAGAATTTAGGCTTGTTCTTAGACGGAAAAGGTCTGATAAGATGTCAAGGCCGATTGGTAAAGGCTGACTTGCCCATCAAAACCAAACATCCCATTTTATTACCTAAGAGTGGATGCTTTGTACAACTTATTATAAGGGAAGCCCATGATTCCACTCTCCATGGAGGTGTACCGCAGACCTTAGCCCAAATTCGGGAAAGGTCCTGGATTCCTAAGGGTAGACAGGTTATTAAAAAAATATCTCAAAAACTGCATCATTTGTAGGAGATATGAGCAGCGACCTTATATCTACCCAGGACCACCAGCCCTACCGAAGGATAGGGTGAACATAAGTTGGCCCTTCCATATAACAGGAATGGACTACACAGGGGCTATAACTGTTACGGGTGAGGAAACTCCCCATAAAGTTTACATTTGTTTATTTACTTGTGCCTAGACAAGGGCAGTCCATCTAAAATCAGTAGAACCTAAGCTCAGAGACATTCCTCAATGTCTTTCGCAGATTTGCCACTAGAAGGTCTTGTCCTGGGAAGTTAATAAGCGACAACGGAACTAATTTCGTTGGAGCAGCTCCGTTACTGTTGAACCTAATGAACGACCCAAAGGTTAAGTCGGCGCTGGGAATCCGAAATTGTATTTGGCAGTTCACAGCTCCAAGAGCTCCATGGCAAAATGGGTTTACCGAAAGAATGATTGGTATTTTCAAGAATTGCCTGAGGAAAACATTACATAGAACTAAGATCACGAGAGAAGATTTAAGAACAGTAATACCTGAAATTGAAGCCAGGATTAATAATAGACCCTTGACTTATCAAGATGACACTAGCGACTCGCTAGAGGCCTTAACACCGGCTCACATGTTATATGGCAGGAAGCTCCATCCGATGCCTTGTGTGGATATCCAGGAAGAAGTTGATGATCCTAACATAGAAAATAATGATTTAGGACAACATCTTCGGGAGGGATATCAACGTCTGAAAAGGGTGCTGGATACATGGAATAGACATTGGAGCGAAGAGTATCTTTTGAGCCTACGCGAGAGGTTTTACGGAGCTCAAGCTGCCAACAACAAATCAGTTATTAACATAGGAGATGTGATCTTAGTGAAGACTGAACAGCCAAGATCCCAGTGGCCATTAGCTAAAGTGATCTCCACACACCCAGATTCTGAAGGGGTGCTGAGACTCGTAAAAATAAAATGCAGGGGACATACCAGTATAAAAACTATTGATAAACTGGTACCCCTTGAGTTAGCAGCCACTCCGGATTCAGAGAATGGTGAAGATCAAACGGGTCAAGAGGCACGACCTAGTAGGGCCGCAGCACAGGGTTCTCGAGTACTATGGAGGGAACTCTTGGCTAAGGGTCATATTACATGATACAACGTATCATTTTCCGCCGGCCCCAAAACTGTGGGAAATATTTTCCCCCAGAGCAGTTGCGCTCTCTAAATTGATCATAGTTATCCCTGGTTAAAAGCAGAGGATGTAGAGACTGTTGTTAATTATTCAAGCAGTTTTAATAACCCAGAAACGACGTTCTCTTTAATAATTCTTGTTATTGATCAATTAAATGCTACTGCATTTAACCCCCGTGGACAACTATGCATTGTAAATACATGTAATTATGTGGTATTTTCCACTGACCTAAGCTGCGTCTGCGCGATGGGTGACGTGGCAAGCAGGGAAAGATTCCCCTGTTAAGGCAGATGTGGAATTAAGATATTTACATAGTTAAAGGGAATATTTGGTCTAACTTTAGTTTAAGTGGAACTAAGATTAATTTGTTAGATTTGCCCTGTACATATCATGATGTAATTTAACTGTATTTAGTATTGTAATTAAATAAGGGTTGGCAACCCACAATGCGATGAGGTGTTGGGGCTTGCTGCGTTCACACACTCTGCTCCTAGCTCTCGTGGAGTTAGCAAGGTTGTACATACACACCATAAGGACGCTTGCTTCCCCAAGCAACTATACCACGCAGCCTCATCATCATCGGTTAACGATCACTCCCTCTTCATATAGCTAAGTAACCTTTACGAATTGGCCAATTCAAGGGGGGATTAGCGAAGAGATAGATTAGAAGATAGTATTGTAGGTGAGTTAAATTTAATTTACGTTTCACCTAACTCTATGAGACTTGTTTGATTTACTTAGACAACTTTAGGGAAGAGTAACGACCTACGAGTTGTGTACCAAGAAAATTCTTGCATAGCGGTGTCCCGGCAGGGATACTGACTTGGATACATTAAACATTTTTCACATTTTGGTGCCCAGAAAGAGGGCCCCGATTTGTTTAACAGAACTACTCAACATTTTTCACAATCGAAAATTCATAGAGAAATCGCTTACCTGAGGTATAAAATACTCGATTTAGGTACGAGTATTTCCTTACCTGACTGGGTTTTCTAACAGGCTGGCACCAAAGAAAACGAGTTCTATGGGAGGGTAATTATTTTATCCACTCATAAACAGTATTTATTTATTTACTTGGTACGAATTTATATGTAGTACAAGAGTAAATTGGTTTTCAAACAGTAATATAGGCATTATAAGCATTGTTTCACTCACTAACTCATCACCATTCATGACCTTTTTCTTCCCACATTACCTGATCATCATTTCTGACTGTTTCTTCCTCTAATGCTATGTAAACTTTGTCCTCCACATTGTCATCAATTGGGGAATCACTCTGGCCCTGAATGTCTTTATTGGCCAGGTCACTGGTAACAGGTGAATTGCCGAGACAATGGCGTGCAGGGGGGGGAGAGAGGTTATGCGGTCTAAGGCATTGTCCATGCTTGGCATCTTGTATAGGAATAGAGGAAGGTGTCCTGTGTATACGTGCCAAAAATCACTCGCGAAATCACTCGCGAAAATTGAAAATTGTGCAAATTAGGGACCTTGCAATGTTGCCGCATTAATTCACGTTGCTGGGACATGAATGCACATCATGTGCGGACGTTAATTCACGTCGCCGGGACGGCGAGGGTTAAACAAAGGAAAAGAACACTGGAGATCCATATTGCTAATACGTGCAAATCAAATCCTAAAGAATTTTACAGTTACATTAGAAAGAAAAAGGTTATGACTACATCAATAGGTTCTCTAGAAACAAACAATGGCAAACACACTGAAAATGAGGTCGAAATGGCAAACATTCTTAACGATTACTTTGCGTCTGTTTTTACTGTAGAAAACACCACCAGAAACCTACTGCTACCCACAAACCAAGCAAATAGCACAGTCCTTGGTAGGTATGCTATCCATAATAATGATATCCTTTCAGCCATAAATAGTACGAACATAAACAAAATCCCTGGCCCCGATAAAATATCACCGAGAATTCTCAAAGAAGCAAAACATGAATTACTGCTGCCACTCTCTGTCTTATTCAATAAATCATTAAGTACTTGGAAAGTTCCATGCAAATGGAAACTAGCAAATGTAACACCAATTTTCAAAAAAGGAAATGAGTTGCACCCAGGAAACTCGCAGCATGGATTCAGACATCGTACTGTACTTCTTCCATGATGTTTACAAATCATACGATGACACAAGAGCAGTAGATATAATTTACCTCGACTTTCAGAAAGCATTTGACACTGTCCCTCACAAGCATCTCATGAGAAAAACAGAAGCACATGGAATAAAAGGAAATACGTAGAAATGGTTACAAGACTGGCTTTCAGACCAAAAGCAGCGAGTTGTGATAAACGGAAAGGAATCCAAATGGCGTAATGTGATCAGCGGCGTTCCCCAAGGCTCAGTACTTGGACCAATACTTTTTAGTATCAATATAAACGATATCGATGAGGGTCTAAATTGTAAAGTATCCAAATTTGCAGATGATACTAAAATAACCAGTAAAGTCACTTCAAAATTACAGTGACAGCAGTTACAAAATGACCTTAATATGATAATATCTGGCAAATGAAATTCAACACAGAAAAATGTAAAGTACTTCATATTGGAAGTAACAACGTCCATGCGAATTACAAAATGAACAATATTCAGTTATCAAGTACAGACAATGAAAAGGATCTTGGTGTGATAATATCAAATGACCTAAAACCAAGCAAGCAGTGTACCGAGGCGGTTAAAATTGCAAACAAGCTGGTGGTTTTTCTTGCAATAACTTTCGAGTTTAAATAGGAAAAAGTCATACTTGCCTTGTACAACTTGCTAGTGCGCCCCCATCTTGAGTATTGTGTGCAATACTGGTCTCCGTACTACAGAAAGGACATTGAAAAATTAGAGAAAATTCAGCGAAGAATCACACAAATGATTCCACAACTTAGAAACAAACCACATGACGAACGCCCTGAAGTACTTAAATTATTTAGCCTAACGAAGCGCAGGTTAAGAGGGGACCTTATTGAAGTTTTCAAAATCATGAAGGGATATGACAACTTAGATATGAATAAATATTTTGATATAGACCGGTTGAGTCAAACCAGAAGTAATGGCTGCAAAATTATGGGAAAGCGATTCCAATCCCACGAAGCAAAATACCTCCTCTTTAACAGAGTTGTAAATATCTGGAACAGATTACCCTCAGATATCGTGAACAGTATCTCAATTGAGACATTCAAAAACAAATTAGACAAGTATTTGTACGAGAATCCTCAGCTGACTCTTTTTTCTGTTCAAATAACTTGCTTTTATAGCTACGGTACATGTAAGTTCATGCCCCTTTTGTCTACAAGACATCCCGTAAACAACGTACTCGTACATAGTGTTGTGTCATGTTATTATAGATTTTTAAATTTATTCAGTGCAAACAAAGCAATATAAGCACAGATTAGGATCTGCACAGATAACCTTGAGTTAACGGTCACTACTCTTACTTTCGACCTGTGATGGGCTGTGGATCACTGAGGGTCCCTGTTAGTCAAGCGACCACCATCGGGTTTTTTTTAATGTACCAGGGGTCACTGCTTCAGGATGAAACTTGTGTATTTGTCCCATATGGGAGAGTTCATTGTCTCAGTGGAGTGAACGGAGCTAGGGCCTGATTGACTGCTGCCTACCTAAAAAGCGCCAGGCAAGGCTGCCGCACCACCCCTAAACATCCACTCTGTGCATTGCACATCCACACTGTGCACTGTGCCCCTTTTATCTAAGACACCCGTCTTACATATTTTTCAATCTCCCCAATGCAAAGAAAGCAATATAAGCACAGATTAGGATCTGCACAGATAACCCTAAGTTAACGGTCACTACTCTTACTTTCGACCTGTGACGGGCTGTGGATCACTGAGGGTCCCTGTTAGTCAAGTGACTAGAGATGGAAAACTCGATTCACTTTGGTGACTCGAGTTTTTATGAGTCATTCACCGAAGAGAAGCGGGTAGTTGAGTCACTTGATTCACCAAGTCAGTAGCCTGGCTTCAGCAACCATTACTTCTGCCAGCCGACTACCCGAGCAAGTCGGTGTTGGGTGAGAGAGCGTAGCTCGCTCGCTCAACACTCGGTTAATCATTGAATGTTGCCAACTCCCTCCTATTCATTATTGACTAGCGTTCAACTATGGACCTGATGCAAAAAAAATTTATTTATCGGGGTAAAGAATGAAACACCTATATTACATATGAATTGAATAAATGACATATTTAGAGCAAAAATAAACATAATCCATTAAACCGTGGCAGTTAAATTCTATCTTTCTACCTATTGGCCGACGCCATTATCCTCGATGGGGTTACCAAGACTGAATCGTCTCTAAACGAACCCTTCTCCCGCCAGGCATGACCTTCCTTCCACTCAAACCCACTTGCCCTCATATTCCTCCTCACTCCATCCCTCCACCTCATTCTTGGTCTCCCCCTACCACTAATCCCTCACACCTCACTCTCAATCTTTCACTCTCCATACATTTCATAATATACACTCTTTACAAATTAGCATTTAAAAAAAAACAAGTTCACGGACCTTTCCAGGGCTAAGTCTGTTTCTCCTGTCAGTTATGATTTGTCCTGTCTTTGAAAAGATGCACTCTGATAGCAGTGAAGTAGCAACAACGCAGAGCCTAGTCTTCATAACTGCACAAGTGTTCTTAAAAACTAGGGTACAAGATCTCCACCATTCCAAGGGGTTGGCTGTTTGGGGTATGGGCTGCTCAGAAAGGAATCCTCTAACCTCCAACATTGCCTCAGTTATGGGATTTTGGGTCCCTGGCCTCAGGCTGGTGACTTCTCAAAATCTGCCCAGACAAGAGGAACTGTATCCGTAGGAGGAATGGAGGGTGGTTCATCTTCCCCCTCCTCTGTGCTGGGTGTTGCTATTGGCTGTGGTCTTGCTACCCTTGATGCAGCTGCAACTTTGTCTACTACCTTCGTCACGGCATTCTCTGCATGTTTTTCATGAATGAATGCATGTTTCTTGAACCTGGGATCCAAGAGCGCAGCCTCTGCTAGGACGTTCACCTGCTCAATTCCCCCAAATCGTTTATGCAATTCCGCCATAAGGATGTTAGTCATCTCACGGACTGGCTGGTGGGTGGACGAATTTCTCTGCCGGTGTGCAGTAGACCTCCAGAGCCCTCGTGCCATCAGGATGGCTTTAGAGCCTGTCACAAACCTGAAATAGGAAGACATGTAGGCTACTATAATTATGTAAAATTATATTGTTTACTATACAGTTTTATTCTCTTATTGCAAATTGTATACTTATGCAATCATCACTTATTAACTCACTATCCCCTCCCACTCTCTGTCTCCCCCTGACTGGATTATTCGCTCTTTAATCTTCTTTATCACTTTTTCTTCCTCCTTTCTGTCTAACATCTTTTTGCGTTTTCTAGTAGAAGTAGCGATAGCTGTTGACATGTGCATAAAACCCACTGCATAAGAGGGGTGGCAAGCCCGTAGTGCACATGCTATTTCCTCCCCTTTTTGGTCCTCTCAGGACAAGTCTGATCGTGGGTGCGATCCCACTCTTTTGGTGGAGGGGGTGGTTCGGCCAGACCAATTGGGGATCAACAACATCAACTCTGTGCTATATTAACATGAATCACATAATGAATAAATTAAATGTATATCGTAATTTGTACATACCTCTCTGAGCTCAGCTCCACAGTCACTTCCTCAAAGGGCTGAAGGACCTCACATATTTCATTAACCCACCGCGTCCCGGAGACGTGAATTCACATCCTCACATTATGTGCGCTCATATCCCAGAGACGTGAATTAACGCGGCAACATTGCAAGGTCCCTAATTTGCACAATTTTCAATTTTCGCAAGTGATTTCACGAGTGATTTTTGGCACGTATACACGGGACACCTTCCTCTATTCCTCTACAAGATGCCAAGCAGGGACAATGCATTACACCGCATAACCTCTCCCCCCCCCTTGCACGCCATTATCTCGGCAATTCACCTGTTACCAGTGACCTGGCCAATAAAGACATTCAGGGCCAGAGTGATTCCCCAATCGATGACAATGTGGAGGACAAAGTTTACATAGAATTAGAGGAAGAAACAGTCAGAAATGATGATCAGGTAATGTGGGAAAAAAAGGTCATGATTGGTGAGTTAATGAGTGAAGCAATGCTTATAATGCCTATATTACTGTTTGAAAACCAATATACTCTTGTACTACATATAAATTCGTACCAAGTAAATAAATAAATACTGTTTATGAGTAGATAAAATAGTTACCCTCCCATAGAACTCGTTTTCTTTGGTGCCAGCCTGTTAGAAAACCCAGTCAGGTAAGGAGGTACTCGTACCTAGATCGAGTATTTCAAACCTAAGGTAAGCGATTTCTCTATGAATTTTCGATGTTTCTCACCAAAAGCGGATGTTTGAGCCAAAAAAACAAAGGTCCAAAAATGTCGGGACTGGGGCGTACCACTGCCCAGAAAACATCGGGATGGGGCGAGTTAATAATTTCCCACTCTTCCAGAGATAGTGCCGGGAGCTGGGGATTCACTATGGGCAGTGTGGAGATGAGAGGTTCCTTGACTTCAATGATGCGCCTCAACATGTAATAAGTGGAATTCCAACACGTAGCTATGTCTTGTTTCAGTCACAGTCGAGGCTGTCCCATTTGCAGCTGTACCTCTCGAAGCTTAGCAGAGGCTACAGTGCTTCTACGCGTGTATTCTGTAATGCCTTTTACTTTCTGGATGATCTCCTCAATCTGCTTCTGTTGGATTCCATATCTTACAATCAGATTTAAAATATGAGCAAAACACCTCAGGTAATTCCAGTGTAGTACATCACTAACCACCCTCTTTATATTAGCTGCACTGTCAGTGACACAGGCCACAATTTTGCCACTGGTACCCAATTCAGTGGCTATTGATCTCAATTCTTTAGCCAGATTTTCAGCTGTGTGGTGTTCATTGACCTCGAAGCAGTCCAGTAAATTTGATTCAAGCTTAAAGTCATTTACATAACGGCAAGTTACAGACATGTAGCCAGTTGCTGTGTTGGACGTCCAGCAGTCAGTTGTTAAGCATACAGCGGGAGCAGCCTTGATTTTCTCTAAATCAGTTTTCACTTTATTGAATAAGTGAGGTATTATTTGCTGGGATATTGTGGGTCTGCTAGGAAGTACATAGGAGGGATTAAGGGCTTTTGTGTACTCCCTAAAACCTCTGTCATCCACAATCGAAAATGGCTGGAAGTCTGTAACAATCATTGTAACCAAGGACTGGTCTATCTTGCTCTGCTGTAAGGGCATCATGGGCCTTGACACAAATCCTCCCATACAAGTTTGCCGCTGCCTTTTTATTGGTGGTTGTTCTTGTCCTGATGTTGTGTTTGTACTGTTGCTGGTGGTGGTTATTGCAGATGTGCTGTTCGAAGCAAGAGATGTCATTGCTGAAGTTGTTTGTGCAACTGGAGTACTAGTATGATTCTGAAAGTCTTGCCTGTCCTCTTGTAGATGTACTGTTGGGTGTTTGCTTTTTAAATGTCTTCTCATGTTTGACGTGCTTCCCCCCCGGAAAGATAATACCAACTTGCATAGCTGGCATCGGGCATGTGTTTGGTTTTCGACAGTAAAATGCATCCAAACAGAACTTTTTCTCCTTGAACTATTCATTATTCTTTGAGCTGACTTTTTCTCCTCCTGCCTTGTTCAATAATCAGCTCTACATCTCATCCCAAGCACTGCGAGGGGACGCAGATAACTGAGGCACTGAGAGGATCTCATTAAAAAAACCTTAAAAAACGTTACGCCATTCTGAGGTGATGTAAATATCTTTAAATTATTAGTAGGATAAAGAAAAACATTTAGATTGCTTAATAATTTATTATTTTATTGCTATAATAAAATAGAAATGAAAAACACAGCGACCTGTTATTTAAAATCCTTCCCAATTCGTGAGTCACCAGTGACTCGGTGAGCCGGGCCTTGGCTGGGCCCCACCGCATCTGTCTGGGGTGGCCTGAGTCATGTAATTCGAGTTCTACGAAATCTTGTTCACACTTAATAATCGAGGCTGGAACACGCTGCCTGCAAGTGGTCCTGTGCTATGAGTGGTGATGTGTGCTCACACTACTGTTCATACCAAGCAGTGGTGTGAACACTGAGCAATACTTATACCACGACCGGGTATTTCAAACTTGTGAGTGGTGAGCCGGGTCGGGCCCCGCCATATTTGCCCAGAGCGGCCTGAGTCAGTTGAGCTCTAAAGTTATAAGTCACTCGTGACACTCATGTCCATAACTCGAGGCTGAAACCCGCAGCCTGCCACGAGCTGAAGGTCTGGTCACTTGGTCAGTGAACAGCCAGTGATGGTGTGGTATGAGTGGTGGTGTGTCCTCATACCAGGCAGTGATATGAGCAGTGCACATACCACTCTCGAGTCTCAACCGAAATATAATGTTAGAATATAAACTAATACTAAGTGAAAGAGTTAATGAAAACAATGACTCGATACACCCGATTCAGCAAAAGGAATCGTTCTATTTGAACGATTGACTCGCGAGTCTTACATCACTACAAGTGACCACCATTGGGATTATTTTAATGTACCAGGGGTCACTGCTTCAGGATGAAACTTGTGTACTTGTCCCACATGGGAGAGTTCCTTGTCTCAGTGGAGTGAACGGAGCTAGGGCCTGATTGACTGCTGCCTACCTAAAAAGCGCCAGGCAAGGCTGCCGCACCACCCCTAAACATCCACTCTGTGCATTGCACATCCACGCTGTGCACTGTGCAGTCCCCTTTTATCAAAGACACCCGTCTTATATATTTTTCAATCTCCCCAATGCAAAGAAAGCAATGTGTGCTTAGGATCTGCACAGATAACCCTAAGTGTACGGTCACTACTCTTACTTTCGACCTGTGATGGGCTTTGGATCACTGAGGGTCCCTGTTAGTCAAGTGACCACAATTGGGATTTTTTTAATGTACCAGGGGTCACTGCTTCAGGATGAAACTTGTGTACTTGTCCCACATCGGAGAGTTCTTTGTCTCAGTGGAGCAAACAGAGCTAGGGCCTGATTGACTGCCGCCTACCTTAAAAGCGCCAGGCAAGGCTGCCGCACCATCCCTAAACATCCACACTGTGCAGTGTGTAGCTTCCACGTTATGTCCACAGACTTCCCATTAAATCAATGTACCAGTTTATAATGTCATGCCATAAGTATTATTTTATTTGTTTACTTTCTCTTTCAGGTTACTCAATCGGGTAGCTTATAGATAAAGTATTATAGAATGTGACTTTTCCTTTCCAGTGTTTCCTATAAAATTCCCATGTCAGTTTTTCCATGGTGCATGGTGGTTTTTCTCACTTTTTCCTGGAGGGTTTGGTGGTGGGGGGAGCCTTCTAGCTTTACTATCCTTATCCTTCAGCATGTAGAGTTAGATCTTGTAGTCATAGTTTTCTCTGTAACAAGTAGCCTCGAAAGGACCATAAGGTCTGTTGCTGTTTGCTTTCCTGTGTAATTCTGTGTAATCCTCCTCCTCCTCTATCTGCTGAAGCTGGGTGGTGAGCGGTGATGTGCAGTGTGGTGATGGTGGCCTACCCTCCTCAGGAGACTCCGAAGACAGCCACAAGCTTATGTCCATTGGAGACTCAATGGTTGTCAATGTGCTCGGTTGCAGGTTCGATGGTGAAGGCGTGAAACGAGTTGATGGTGGTGGTGGGGCAGGCCTGAAGAAGGAGTCGATCCTTGTCTGATAATAGGACCGATGATTCTGCCGAAAGGTGACAGTGTCCTGGACTCCCCACACCTCCATCGCCAGGGTGAGTGGCACCAACTCCGTTTCACAGTGCAGGTGCTCGGCCTACTCCAGTATCCCTTCCAGGTAACCACGGAGGACAGTAAGATGCGAGAGTGAAGGAGTTGTGGAGGGCTGCTAGTAAGGGTCCTCATTCTCGTCCTCGTAGGTCTCACTGTCCTCTTTCATGCCCGCAGAGGCAGCAGCGGCGATCTCCTCATCAGAAATGGTTCGAAAACCAGGATTGCCGCCATCGTCGTCCAGCCAATCCCTCATGTCATCGACATCTACCTGCACTCCTGCTGTTCGAAGGTGAGTGGAAATCATCCATGTCAAACCCCTCTAAGTCTTGCTCAGTTTCAATTCCCTGGAGGAGATGAGACCAACCACCTTCAAGGATATTCACGGAGACTTCCTTCCATGCGTTTGCCCCGTTGAACACTGCAAACATCAGGTCGTAACACCAAAGATTCTGCAAGGCCTGCTCCCCACGTGTGTCCTCGGCCCCGTCCTCGTCCTCCACCATCACCATCACCTCATTCAGGATCATCCAGTGGAACAGTCTCTTAGCAGCCATGATAACACCCTGGTCCATTGGTTGAATCAGAGCAGTCGTATTAGGTGGTAGAAACATGCACCTTATCTGCCCATCATAAGCAACCAAATCCTTCTCAGACGGATGCATGGGTGCATTGTCCAGGAGCAGGGGCGCCCTCACCTGATCACGAGCAATACCAAGGACCTCTGTTTGACAACGGATAACGTCCATGACGAAGTATCTGGGGAACAAATCTCTGAAGATCTTTGCAGTAAACCAGGCCTTCACAGAATGGTACCAAACAAGAGGCAGGCTATCCATTAACCCAGGAAGACAACGTGGTTGTTTTGTATACCCAATAACAACAGGTTTGAGGTGGTGCATCCCATTAGCATTGGCATGGCACAAAACAGAGACATGTTGTTAGGACCACTTCTGACCAGGCACAGTCTTCTCCTTTTCCTCAGCCAGAGTGTTAATGGGCAATGAGCAGTAGAATAGACCAGATTTATCAGTGTTATAGATTTGACCATGGGCATGGCCCTAGTCCTTGATCAGGCACTGCACTTTCTGGCAAAATGAGTCTACTTCCTCTACTGCCACATCCAAGGCCTCGCCATGTGCCTTACAGTCAGTAAATCCATGGTGAAGCTTGAAGCAAAAGAGCCATCCCCTTAAAGGCATGCACATTGTGCAGGCTTGAAAACTTCTCGGCTTCAGCCTTCACCTCGTTCCCAGGCACCAGCACACGGGCACCACATTGCTGGCAAAAACACAACAATGTCGACCTGTCGAAAATAGCGTGCTAGGCCTGGGCTATGACCTTCCTACCGCCCCTACTTGTGCCTTTGCTGAAGTCTTGTTCATACTGTGTAAGCTTGTCCCGTGACTTCTTGATATCAAATAGTGTTGAACGGACAAGATCATATTCCTGCAATATGCACCCTGTGGTCCAGCCCTTGTCAACCGTACTGAATATCTCACGTTTCTTCTCCAGAGTCAGAACCTTCCTCTTCCACTTCTCAGGTGGTGGTGGGGCCATCACCACACACACGAGAATACAGAATAGGAGGGCCTCAACCTGAAGAAGGTAGGTGACCACAACAAAAGCTACCACATTTACAGCCATTCTTGCAAGTGAGTCACTCAGGTGAGACAAAGGAGGGAACTGAGGTACGGGCTTGTAGGCCAGCAAGCTGTACTGTACAGTGCTGCCATATCACACCCCAAGGGTGCATCTAAGCACAGAGGAAGCAAAACGTGGCAAACTGACATCTGCATATATAATTCACTTTCGTTTGCTTAGGCAAGGGTTAGCACATGACGGCAACAGTGGATGACCAGTACATCACCGCCTCAGGCAGTGTATGACTAATGCGGCCGGCCAGCTAATGCTGGCCATTCAGTAGGGAAGCTGACAGGAACAGGTGGTGGGGAGTTTCTGTACTAATCCCAGAGGCTGGAGGACTCCTGCCATTCGGTGTAGAAGCAGACAAGCACTTTTACCGTACATTTACTCATGGCTTGTGGTCTGTATTAGAACTCTTAGGCAGGAACAATGCTTGCCCAGTCATTTCAAAACTAACGATAGGGTTTTCTCGAAAATATGCTCAATGTGTTTTCCAGGCAAAATTACGTATGAGAGCATATCCTAACCTGTATATATATATATATATATATATATATATATATATATATTATATATATATATATATATATATATATATATATATATGTGTGTGTGTGTGTGTGTGTGTGTGTATTTTGAAAACATTCGTCTGATGTTGGTTGGATAAGGTGTCATTTCCTGTCACGTAGGTCAGACTATTTCATGGCACTGCTGTCTGTGGCGATGTAGTGCGTGGGGGAATGAAAACGATTACTGAAAAAGTTTGAACTCTCTAAAGCCCTCTCCACACTAGGGCAGATGTTGCACGCTTTGTTGCGCATCATTTTGCCCAACGCGTGTTGCTGAGGCCGGTGATGTCCACGCTAGTACAATGGATACAGCTCGCCAGTTACAGTTGAGGTGAGAAAGAAGGGCAATGGATACCAACACTGCAGCAGCTCAAGAGACAGAGATGTGGAGCACTGTCACACTAAATTGTGCCAAAAAGGGGGGGAAAAAAAAAAAAAAAAAAAAAAGATATGGTGCAAGCAGTGGTTGTCTTGAGGTAATTTCAGAGCAAAGCTAGATGGCTACTGCAGGCATCGCGGCATGCGCGCCATCACCATGAAGTGCCCCTCGGCCAGATTTGCCAGAAGTGCACGGCACCGACCCTGCATGGCACGAAAACCCGAGTTGGAAAACATGTTGCACAACAAAGCACACAGCATGACCCTTAGTGTGGGCAGGGCATATCTTTTGGTAGCGTCCCATTACAGGGTTAAAGCCTCTGGCGTTAGAAATACAACACACACCTCGTCCATGTAGGCTTACGGGTTAGAGATGACTGGTATTTCCCTATCAATTATAGCGGCTTATCTTCTGGATTCTTCCTACTCTTTCAGTTCCGTATAGCACTGGTAAATGTATTTAGTAATGTTCACATGCCATTTAAATATATTTAAATAAGGATAAGCCCGCACTGTATCGCTCACTTTGGAAAAAGATAAAATACATATATGCCAGTGTTCCTGCTTTTCTTCAGTCCTTTTCCATCTTTCAGTCCTTTTTTCCCATCAGCTTCTTCTCCTGAGACGACACTCTTCAGATAATCCTCTTACAACTCCTTCCATCCTGATTCCAGTGAGGGGTGGTCTTCACTCACAGTTCCCTCCTATATACATCTCCTCTCTCTCTCTCTCTCTCTCGTCCAGCCTAGTCATTTTTAATAAGAGAGGATAATCCCAAGATTAACATTTCCGTTTGTTGATAGTAATGTTACATCAGAAACATCGTCTCTTACGTAAAATATTTGACCGAGGATTGTTACCTCTGCCAAGATGTTTTCACCCCTATCCGTTTGTTTGTTTGTTTGTTTGTTTGTTGGTTGGTTTGTGAACAGGATTACACAAAAACTACAGGACGGATTTCAACGAAACTTGGTAGAAGAATAGGCCTTGGCCCAGAATAGACTTCAATAAATTTTGGTGCGGATCTGGGTAAAGATGCGGTTCCAGGAATTTGATATTGGATTAGACTTGATTGAATTAAAAGGAACTGTATGTTGGGCCTTGGTAGAGGTATGCCTTCTACTGAGTGTCATTCTAGTTTTTAATATCTTCGGTCAGACAGGTGTCTTTACAGCAACACAATGTACAAAAAATACACATATATACTGTACGTTACAATGCAAGTCACATCGTACTAAAAAAGATCTTTGGATACCCCTTTACTTCAAAAGATTTCCTGTAATCAAAGTAAAATCATGAACAAGATAAACGAACATAAACACAAGGAGCACTCACAGTGTGCAATACTCACGCAACCTAAGTTGTCTAAATGCAGAACCCTTGACATTTCCCACTGACCTGGCTTTCGATCAACTATTCTGGAAACTGAGTTACTGTTGCTGCATACCTTGCAAATCATACAATAACACCCAACGCATCATCGCTGGCTGCACCAAAACCACTACTGCAACTCACACTCTGGAAGTAAAGTCTTCCCTTTCAGAGACTAACACGATATGAGAGATATATTTATCTGCAGCAGCCTGAATAAAAAACAACATCGCTGTTATTACATAACAGAGCCACACAGAACACTCCTAGGCACATGAATAAAATCCCCAAGCAAACAATATAAAACCTCCTTCAGGATGACACCTACAGACATTCCAAGACTAGCAATGAAGAAAGACTTACACACTTGCTTCAGGCGCAGGGCAGTACTGTACCTCGATCAGAACACTATCATTTATTATATGCCCCCCTCTTGACATCCACCCACTTGATGTGTCCTTCAATAGATGTGATTTAGTTCATCTAGCTAGGCATAAATCAGGATTTCACCCAGCCTTCCTCAGCTAACATCACAGATTTGGGCTAGGTGGGATTTCAGATGACATGGGCCTAGCCTGTTTAACAGACTCACACAGCATAGCACACATAATGGAGCACTGCACGCCACATGCAGCACTAAAATGCATCCGCAACGTCAACGGTATGAAGCTATGGGACACCCACAGATGGGGAATTTCTTACTTGTGGTCAACGGGTCTGCTTGATAAGACGGGCTGGAGTTAAGTATCAATAACCGCAACAACTTCGTTTTTTCCTGTTCCTTAACTGTTCCACTAAGTTGGTGTAAATCAGACTGAAACTGTTTTGAGTTTGATATTTCCTGTAACCTTGTTCTTTTATCTTCCCGTATAACTTTGGCCTTTGTTTTTAATCGAATCCCTTTATACCTGCCTTAGCCAGAACACTTCTATAGAATTTGGTGTAAATCTGATTAAAAAGAAATAAATAAATAAACTAATCTTTCCATGTAACACCGATATCAGACCTACCCTTCTTAAAATCATTGCGTCTTCAACCCTTCCACCAAGTTTGGGTCCAGTCATACAAAACCAAAAGTTATTTTGTCCACACAAATACACACGGGTCCAGCTTTGACATTACCGTGTGACTTTGAGCTTCGATTTTTCTGAAAATACAACCACTTTTCTCAGATTTACCACGAACCTTTTCACCAACCTTCGTCAGTGTCGGATAAATAGTGTTCAAGTCGACCTTGCTAAGGCATAGCTTATTGGCTTGTCCTAGCTCTGTGTCCTGGACTCTTAAAGTGTTATTCTAAAAAAAAAAAAAAAAAAATCAGCCTTCTTGCCCTTCTATCCTTGTACCAAGTTCGGTTGAAATCGGATAAAAAGTAATCGAGTTATTCACATTCCGCCATCCTCATCCACACCTACACCCACGCACAGTCAAAGACAAAAGTCGTGTCGTGAAATTTGGTGAAAATATCTGCCGAAAGACTAGTTTTGGTGCGGTCTGCTTTGTTTCGAATGGACGGACTTTAGTTGCCCTTTGCTCCAGGTGACCAGTCTGTAGATGCCAGCATATTTGTTGTAACTAAACGAAACTAATCTACATATTATGTCTTTGTGACTGTTGTTTTCATTTAGTATATATGGAACGTTTCTTATGTTTTCTTTGTTATTACCACGTCCGCAACGTTACAATTCAATTAGCTAAATAAGTGTTCGGAAGTCAGTTGTCCATCTTTATTAACAGTAAATTAGCTAATCAAGTTGATAATTATGACCGGGGACTGACATATTTAACAGTGTTGTAAGAGAATTGATTATAGTATTCAACACATGAGAACAGAGTTTCTGTATTATGATACTCATCTATTTTTAGGGTGGCTGAAAACTGAATCCCAAAGACGAGTTCGAACACATAAACCAAACAACCGAGGCCTACGCACAACTGTTCGTGTGCTTCATTGTAGGTGCAGTTCGTTTCTTACGGCGTACGCACTGGTTGCAGGTGCTGCTTCCATCTTTGTGAATATTACCTGGTCCTACTGTGGCGTGGTAACACGAGGCCGACCAGAACGATGACGGTTCTCCGGTGTGCCTTCCTCCTGAATTCGCCTAAACCACCTTTCTGTGGTTATGCTTATACCAAATGTTTGAGCTGTCTGTTCAGGATTCGCTTCCCGCAAATAAAGGGAGTTTTCATGCCACCTCTCATCTTTCTAATAGTTGGATACATGTTGCTTGATCTCTCCATACCATGGAATAGTAGGTCTGGTTGACGTTTTATGTAAGGTGTATGATGAAAATCCAGATGATCATCACCTAATAATTCGGACTCAGTATTTATCGCGAGTCGATGTAAAGGCTTTGGAATCTCCTGACTTCATTTATATCGTCACCCCATAGTTGCAGATATGAAGCTTAAGGCAGTCAGTCAAGTCAACCATGTATGTAACTGTGGTAGAGCTGTCATAATGTTTCAAGTGTTGCACTTAATCTTCGGACAAAACATGGACACGAGTTTTGTCTTTGACTGCACAAAAACAAAATAAATAAAAAAACAAACAGCGGCAATTACACGGGCCATTACGCAGGCCCTCTATTCGATAATTTCAATATTTTTTCTGCTGACTGAACAGCAGCACACACACACACACACACACACACATCCCATCCCTGACACTGAAATACGTGACTCCTTGGCAGTCAGAGAGTTCACGGGTGCAAAAGCCTTGTCACTATCAGCTGCAACTTCATATCAAAGCTTTAGTCACCAAAAAAGTAACATAACTTTATTAGGTGAATGGTAAATCAAGCAAATAAAGATAATTTCTCTGTTTTCAATCACTGTGTTGACAATAAAGATCCTCAGTACATCTGCTGATAATCTCAGACTGTGGGCAATACAAAACATCGGCACAGTTGCTGCTGTACTACACAGCCTTGGTATAGTAGCTGATTTTCTGCAGACAATGGAAGTTCACACATTCACTCATAACCCTTTGCTGACCTAATCAAATGGCTTGACGACAAAGTCTAGGGTCTTGTGTGGGTGAGCCAAAGAAGTCCATCCGCTCGTTCGTTCACGTTCTATAAACAGTAACTATAGACAGATTTTGACAACTAAGCTGTCAAATTAATCCCCTCATGATCACAGTGCGCTATCATCTTAATAATCAGTATCCTCAGGTCAACCCCAGGGTCACAGTGACTAAAAAATTAAGGACCATAGGACAAGCTTCTTTGTTAACTGGAGAAGAGCCATACATTTTGTAAAACTGGAAAGGATATTCAAACTGCGTAATTTTTGCCCCCATTACGGCTTTGATATAATCCAGTGGAAGCTGGCAAATAAAAAAAATCAAATATGTGCTTATGTCGTTACCTCTTGAGGTGGTGGAGGTGGCGAGGGAGGCAAGTAAGTAGGTTGCATGTTTGGCAGAAAGGTAGGTACAGCAGTAGTAGGGATGTAGATAGAGAGGGAGGGAGACGCTGAAGTGCGACGAGATGTGTTAATTAATCCTTTATATGCTAGAGTATAAAACATACCATACAAAGGATCACATATTCTTGAAGTACGAATGTTGAATCTGAAATCAGTTTATAACAAAGAAAGCGCTGCACACAGCAAGGATCATTCTGGACTTCGTTTTCGGGACCATATTTTGGTAGCATGCACCGAATATTATTTAGTTTGGGGGAATTTAGCGTGAATATGAATGTATACTTGGTTATGGACATAACGAGAGAGAGAGAGAGAGAGAGAGAGAATGGTGAAATGAAGGGATGGGGTGGAGACATATATGAATGAGGGTGGATTGAGGTGGAAGGAGATTAGTCTGGTGGAGAAGAAGAGACAGGCCGACAGAAGCAATTTGCTAGAGGTCATCCCGGCTGGGAGTAAAGTGTGTAACCATATATATGATCATTTATAAAGACATATAGGAACAGCTGCTTAATAAATAAACGTAAATCATGTGGAGGTGGGGGCGCTCACCATCCACTCACTCGATGTAGTGCTGCTCTCGGGTGTCTACCCTTTCCTCCCTTCCATCCTTCTTTCCTTCCATCCTCTTCTGTCTTTCTTTCTTTCATTCTTCCCTTGTCCTTCTGCCTACGGGAGACTTTACACTCTCTCTCCTGCCTTTCTTTCCTTCATTCTTTCCATTTCCTGCCTGTGGGTGACTCTACACTGAGTGACAAGCCAAATGGTTTCCTGTACACCAGGAAACCATTTACTATGCTAGGTGGTAACCATACAGTATAGCCAAATTTTGGCACCTGGTGGTTTAGTGGGTAATTATTGCGCTCCAGTCGGATTGAGCCGGTGAAGGTTTATATCCAAGGGATGGTTGGGGTTGATTGCTCATGTAATACCACTCAGGGATGAGTGAGGCCAGTCATTCTCATCTTAAATGTCGAGACCAACTGCCTAGCCCCGGGCTTCTACGCTCCTCATGGGGCAATGTAGGACTGGATGATGGATGGATGGATGAAATCATGTGGAGAAAAGAAATTCATCCGTATTCATTCCATCCAGCAGACAAATTGTCCAATCTAGAATCTGGGGAAAATTCAACCCCTTACATCTGATGACGTATTTTTATATTTTATTTCGATCTATTTCTAGATGAATCTAGTCAACTCAGAGAGCGGTGCAGTAGCGAAGGAGTTAAAGAAGGCTATATCTACCTCCTCAAGTTAGTATACACCCATTCTTGTGATGAAGGAAATAGTCTGGGGGTGTCAAGAGCAAAGTGAAAACAGGCATACTTGGACTGAAGACGCGACTGTGAGAACTCTACTGCCGAATGAGATGAAGCCGGTGTCGTATGCACGGAGGGACCTTATGCAGGAAATTACCGTTCCCCTCTCTGTTTTGCCGAAATTAATCTAACCTAACCAAACCTAAACTAACCTAACTTAACCTTATCCTAGATCAACTTAACCTAAATATACCTAAACTAGACTAACCTTAATTCACGAAATGACACATTTCACGATCTGCCTGTAACACACACACACACACACACACACACACATATATATATATATATATATATATATATATATATATATATATAGTATATGGAGCCTCCGTGGTACAGTGGTAAGGTGAGCGTTTTCGTACTTTGAAGAACGAGGGTTCACGCCGCACCAGGGTAATAAACTTTGGGAGCGTTCTTCACACCACGGACTGCATTGGCGGACACAAGGGGCGCTGTGGTTGAATCAGTGTCGCATACTATAAAAAATGCTTACACCCAGTCGGCTTGCGTGGGTCGATTACATTGGTTCACAAACTACACACACATCCAAAGCCACTCCAACACTACAATTTAACTTACAAGCACTTCTCACCCTACATACAGTCTCTGCTAGACATCCTAAACCACTTGGTAAAGATACATTGGCTGTATCGTCCCCACTTCGGTCGGAATAGGCAGGTCCTGCAGTGGACACTCAAATGGCTGATTAGATGATATCTATCTATCTTTCTATCTATCTATATATATATATATATATATATATATATATATATATATATATAAATATTTTTAAATTTATTTATAGTATCTATATATCGACCTTTAGTTACTTATAGGTCGAAAAGACATCCAGTTACCTCCCTGACACATGTATTTCATAAAATGTTGTTGATAAATGGCACAATACTTGATATAACACGCGGATACTTTCAGCATAGTAGCTAAAGGGGCACTCGGCGCATGCGCACTGAGTGGAACAGTAACCTTCACCGTAAGTCACTCCATGTATACGACACCAGAACTCTCTGATACTCTGCATATACTCGCACCTCCTCTCAAATCACCGACAGTAAAATATTGTACAATTTTCAACTCTTCTGCCAATTGTGACATAGCTAGGACTACCATATGATATTGCAGAATCCTCCGCTTCCCTTGCTAACAGACTTCTATATTTTCCCTGCGTTTCAGGGTGAATGTATCACCTATAGTAATACGTAGAAATAAACTAGGTCCTGCCCTTATAGTTATCTAGATAAAATTAATGACTACAGTACCCCTGCTGAGTGGCCCCTACCAAATAAAGGAAACTAATAAAAAAAAAAGTTCCATCTTCAAGAAGCTAATCCCACGCAAGCCTCCAAATACTGCCATAACATAAGAATTTGCTTACCGTTCCACTAAATATGGGCTGTTTGGAGATTTACGGCCTTGCCGGCCTGAGATATTAAGCTGTATCCTGCGCTACCGACATTCCTGTATCGACCTTAGTGGTTCTCAGCCTGGGAGCCCTGGCCCCCAAGGGGGCAACGGCAGGATTTTAGGGGCCATGAAGGGCTAGTGTAAGCAGTAAATCAGAGTGTGTCTGCACCAGAACAGTTTTTTCATCACTGCTTGTGAGGGGCTTGAGAGATAACTGAAGGGGAGCCACGAGGACGTTAAGATCCCCACAAGTGCATGAGGAACGAAGTGAAAAAGTTTGAGAAACATTCGTTGCGAGTGTCTGTCCGAGATCCCATTTCATTCTTAATATAAAATAACAGTGTTAACCCAGACCCTCTCGGACCTGTATGAATACAAAGTGAAATCGAACGGATGGAATTATAGCCTAACAATGTACACTGTGGGTTATATAAAATTAAACGTATAAAATCGCTCTGTAGTAAGTAATAGCAGATATCAGTTTTCATCTTTATTGAATGATATAGAAAATGAGTTTCAGCAATACATTCTGCCATGACATCATTTCCCCATGGTTTCATATCCAGTGTATATACACAATTCGAATAATCTGTTTATGAAATCACATCAAATAACAATGTATACATATATAAAATATGATCATCATCTTTTCTAAATTTCTGACGTAGATAGAATTCATCTAATCACAACACGCTCTTTCTTTTGGGTGTGATGGTGTTTTCAGCAGAAATAATTCCATATTCTGGATTCCACAGATGTACGAGTATGATGGACTGCATCTTGTTAATCTTTGTCCCCATGAAGGAATTCATCTCTCTGACTCTTCTGATCTGTGCTGTGGAAATGGTTGGAAGCATATTATCCACCACGAGTTCAAAGGCACACAAAAATACAACACACTGAAAGCCATCTCTTATTCAGAAAGCCTACTTCTTCTCTCCCTCTAGTCATACACACCACTTCATGAGGTACCAAGGAGAAAATAAGAAATTCATCTCTAACAATCTTATTCCTGGAGTGATCATAGCGGCAAGCATCTTTGGGACACGAAAACTCACTCAGTACACGGGTATGTAGGTCTAAGGAATCACAACATTATTGCAATAGCAAAAGTGCCTCCACAGTAACAGAGTCGGGTGTGACTGATGCTGAGATGGACAAGTGAAGCTTCTGTCCTCAGTATAGTCAAGAATCACGTTCTGGATCTCACCCAACCTATGTCCAGGCAGGGATGTCGAATTAATGTTAGGGTTCAGTAGTTATATATTTCATGGCATATTACAAGTCTTAGAGTCTGTATCAGTTAACCTTATATTGGGTAGGAATCTACTTGATTAAATATTTATCATTTAATGGGAGATGATTCTGTTCAACCTAAGGAATGCCTTTCACTCTAAATGATTTCTGGCAAATCTTTTTTAATAAGTATTTAAATATTAATTATGACACAATAAAGATTTTAGTGCTATTACCTGAAATAATACAGTTACCTATTTGTGGAAGGCATTATGGTGTCAGATTAAGGCTGTAACACAGGGCAACAGCCTGAAGCAACCCAACCTCTGTATACGAGTAGTTTGGGTTAAACCCGCCGTGTCCTGTCGATGTATGGGTACATTGCAACATTTTGCATTTACCAGTCCCGGCAACATACCGGTATGTTGCGCAATTGCAAGGTTCATAATTTGCACAATTTTCAAATTTCGTGCTTGATTTTCGGTACGTAGGGTCGCTCAACCTTCCCCTACCTGCCACCATGCGGGGACACTCGGCGACCCCGCACGACCCGCGCTCACCCATGGCTCGGTCACTCACCCGTTAGCAACGATCCTGCTCAGACATGGCAAAGAGAAGTCTTTCAGAGGACGAAATTCAAGCTGCCCTGGATGCCTTTACAGGCGACAGTGATTCCCCACTGGACGACGAGGTTGTAGACAAAGATTATGTGCAGCCAGAGGAGGAGGAAACCACCAGCAATGATGAGGTAGTCCCGTCCCCCACGAAGCGGCATTACGTGACTTACCGTGCTGCTAGAGAGGGGCAGCCGGCCAAAAAACAACGTGGAACATCCTCTGCCCAGCCCCAACGTGATGTGGAGCCTGAATTTGATGATGAGGATGAGGACGAGGACGGAGCCATGGGACGTGCAGCCACGTGGTACGGACGTGAGGTGATAACTCATCATGGCCCCGAATGCACACCACGTCGGACGAGCAGGTATGGACCTAGTCTTTGTTTGGGGAGGTAGGAAGTGCTGTGGAGGGAGTGGGTAATGAAAGGGAAAGTGCAGGGAGGAGTACAGAAAGTGAGAGTGGCGGGAGTGAGTCATCACTCTCCCGTGGTGGTGTGAGGCGGCGGGGTGTATCACGTGGGCGAGTGAGGGTGCGTTCTGAATCATGTGGGGTTGTGATGGAAGGGGAAGATGGGGAGGAACCACTCCCCAGCACGTCTTATGCTCCCCAATGCTCCCAAACACATGGGGGAGTGAGGGTGCATGAAAAATCACGTGGTGTTGTGATGGAGGGGGAAGGTGGGGAGGAACCACTCCCCAGCACGTCTTATGCTCCCCAATATTCCCAAACACGTGGGCGAGTGAGGGTGCATGAAAAATCATGTGGTGTTGTGATGGAGGGGGAAGGTGGGGAGGAACCACTCCCCAGCACGTCTTATGCTCCCAAATATTCCCAAACTTCATCCCCACAGCCCCATAATGTTCCTCAAGGCAGTAAGGGTATGGGAAAGGGAAAGGGTAAAGGCCAAGGGAAGAGGAGTGTGAGTGGGGAAGCCCTCCGCACTCCTTCTCCCCAACCTCCCCCACCAGCATCTCCTCCCTACCCTGACGAAGGCGCTCATGGGGATGATGGGGACGAGGGATTTGTGGGATGGAATTGGGAGGATGGGAGTGATTTTTCTCCCCTCATTCACCCCTTCACTGAGCAGGAGCTCGCTGGCTGCATTGCTCCCAGAATTCACCCTAATTCCACCAGGCTGGATTTTGTCCACCTGTTTTTCAGTGAGGCTTTCGTGGAGCAGATAGTTGATCAAACCATCCGTTTTGCAAGCAGCCAGCGCCGTGAGAGTGAAAGATTGGGAACAAGGAGCAGGCATTCTATCTTATATGATTATCCTGTCTCCCTTTCAGAAATGTTCTTATTTTTTGCCCTGGTCCTTTTGATGGATATTATTCGAAAGAACCGAATTCCTGCCTACTGGACAAGGGACCCTGTTATGCTCACACTAATATTTGGCCAAGTCATGACCCGTAATCGCTTCCAACAAATTCTAAGTCGCCTCCACTTCTACGATGCTGATGATCCTGCAAATGCAAATGACACAGATAAGATGAGGCGAATTAGGTTGGTCTTTGATCATCTGAGGCAGACATTTCGTTCGTCATTTTATCCCTATAGAGACCTCATCATAGACGAGAGTCTCGTGTTGTGGATAGGCAATATTTGATTTAGGCAGTATATACCCAGCAAAAGGCACCGTTTTGGGTTCAAGATCTTTGTTATGTGTGACTGTAGGACTGGTTATGCGCAAGACATAGCCTTGTACACCGGTGCACAGACAGACATAATAGAAGATTGGAGTATTGAACAGTCGGGAGCAGTGGTAAAGACAATGATAGAAGACTACCTTCATCGTGGTCACATCCTCTACCTGGACAATTGGTACACTAGCCCTCTTCTCGCTCGTTATCTACACATGCATTAAACGGGAATCTGTGGTACCGTCAAGGTGAACCGGCGTCACATGGTCAAGGTAGGGCGGAAACTTGACAGGAATGAGGTTGTCTTGTTCAAGGCCAACAACGTACTTGCAACTGTGTGGAACCATAATAGAGAAATAAGCCTCTTGTCCACCGCCCCTTGATGCACCGTACAGATTCCGTTGATTACCGGAGCGAGAACAGGCGGCTCATATGGAAACCTGAGTGTGTCCTAGATAATAACTTAAACATGTGCCTGGTGGACCAGTCAGACTCCATGATATCGACGGTCGAGTGTGCCAGGACCACGATGAAGTGATATAAGAAACTGTTCTTTCACTTGCTAGATATCACTGCTCTGAATTGCCACCGCCTGCACGCCATGACAACAGGAGTTCAGGAAACCTCTGAAGGGTTTGTGAGGGAGCTCAAAAGAGAGACGTTTGCACAGTATGCTGTTGAAAGGCCCCAACATCGTACCCGCACTGCCCCTATTGCCCAAACTCCCCTGAGAATATCCGGCCGCCATTTCCCCACTCCTATCCCTCCCCAGCCAAATAGACCTAGGCCCCAATGCAGGTGTCACGTGTGTAGCAATTCCCGGGTGAGACTCACCACTCAGAGGAAAGACTCCCGCTATGAGTGCATCGAGTGTGACGTGGGTCTCTGTATTCTCCCATGTTTCAGTGAGTATCACACCTTGATGCGGTTTTAATATGGTGTGAATGCGATAGGACACTGTTACTCTGAAGTAAATGCGACAAGCAGACGCTCAGTGTAATTATAAGGCCTGTTGATCTGTAAATAGTTGTATAAGATGGATACGGGTCTAACATAAGTGCAAAAATAGGATGTAAGTGTATAAATATGATCTATGTGGAAACATACCTAGCGAGGGTATTTTGATGCGATATTCTGACGCTCAGTGGAATAAATAAGGCCCGTAAATATGTAAATATTATTATGGAAAATGCAAACGGGTGTAATATAAGTTCAAAGTTTTGTAAGTGCTGAAATATATTCTAAGTCAAAATATTCCTGTCAAGTTTATATAGATTCGATTTCCTGACGCTCAGTGGAATGAATAAGGCACGTTAATATGTAAATAGTAGTCTACAAGTGGAAATGGGTGTAATATAAGTGAAAAATTAGTATGTAAGTGTTTGAGTATTATCTTGGTCGAAACATTCATTGCAAGGGTATTTTGGTGCGATATTCTGACGCTCACTAGAATAAATAATGCCAGTTACTATGTATAGCACAATATAGGGGTGTAAACGTGTGTAATGTAAGTGGGAAAGTATATTTAGAGTGAAAAAATAAAGTAGATGAAACACGAGTATTTGAGATTGTGCTTGGTATGTGAATATGCTCTAGCATTTCGCTAAATGCCCTCATAATGAATGTAAATAATCAAAAACATTTACAATGGTGGAGGAAAGGTTCTATGTAAAGAAAACAATAATAAGAAAGTGATAAAACAATTGGGTATGTTGAAATACGAGTCATAGCGAGTGCGCTTAGTAAGCAGATGTGCGCTATACTTATGCTACATGTCATCATAATGAATGAAAACAGCTGAAAACATTTACAAACTGTAAAAAATGATAAAATGTTATTGAAACAGAAGTATGCAAGTAGAAAAAATGATATGTTGACTGAAACAAGAAACTTAGCACATACAGTAGTATGTTACCACTCGGACCCAACTCGATATGCTCGCGAGAAGGTACAAAGCTTATTTTTCATATATATGTCATTGAAATTCATTATATTGTTATTCTTATTGTTTATTAGTTCAAATTTAATATATGTAGAGGTGTTGTTTGTAGTTTCTCCCAAAATTTCCTACCATAGAAAACGTGAGTGACTCACAAGTCAGGTAATGATAGAATACGATACCTGGCGTGGGAGGACCTCACTCTGTATTCTGACCACTTATGACGACCACGGTAAGCACTTTCTTGGTGATTTTTCCTTTATTTCTCAGACAAAAGCGGAAGTTTTAGCACAAAAACAGAACAGAATGGGTATCAACATCAACCCCTAGAATGCTGGCTCCACATCCACAGTCCTAACCATCTGCATATAGTCTCTTGTGCTTTTCTTTACAAATACACTTCAGATTATTTTACTGTAATCCTAATTTTAGCTGCTTATATCCTGTAACTCATTTTCTGGTAAATATCCCAGTCAACTAAGCAATCCTTCCAACCTACAACCCTCTCCAACATTAGGTAACCACGTATGTGTCTTCTTTTCCTGAGACAAAGAAGAGGACCTCCCATACATTATTTTCATCCACCTTAACTTGGCCTAATTAACCTTACCTCTGCAGCAGCAGAACTGTAACAAAAAGATTAACACTACGGTATGGTGCTAGTTATGAAGAAGTTTTGTGAAAGGGATGCAAAGTTGTTGTATTGTCTTATTCAGCCACTGATCTAAACAACAATAATATGGTAAGTCTGGAAGGACTGATATGATAAGAATGTCCGTCACTGGTACTTTGTTACTCTGCCACTAATTTATGTGAAATAAGCTACAAAATGATGGATATCCACATCAGTTAGGTGAATGAATCATAGTTGATGGTTCCTACATCCTAACACGTCACCATCTGCTTACAACCAAACTTCAGCCAGGATGATGGCGATTGAAAATGCCTCTAGGTCCCTTTATGCCATTCCCCCATCATTGGCTTCATCTTCATTCGCCACACTTAATCATTTATCCCTCCCATCTCATTCCTGGTCTGCCTTAGGGAGTCGCCTATGGACAATTGCTTTTTTATTATGACAGCCTTTCACCATCTGAATGAAACTGTCTGATGACATTAAGACCCAATTAGGAAAGCTACTATCACAGCAATGGAGTTACGTAACAGATTATAATCTTTTCAATGTGAACGAATCACCTGAGGTCAAATTATCATCTGCAGATGGAATGAGCGTAGCATGGCCGCATACTCCAACAGACATCCAAAAACGCAGACCACCAGGTGTCTTTTACACAGCAAATAATTTATACTGAAAATGCACTTACGTTTTTGTAGCTTTGTGCATGCATGCGGGTGTAAATCTACTTAATCTGCAGATGGCAACTAGTGATAATAACGCTGCCACGGCAGTAGCTCCAGCACCACGAAACCGAACCAGCAACATGTACCCTGGGCAAGTTTCATTGGCCACATGGTTAACTCTCACTGATCCATATTAAAGGTCATGGATCCCAAGAAATTTTGGATTTTTTCCTTCTAGACCCACATATATCCCCTGCTAATGTGTTATTCACCTAATTCAGGGAATAGACTGTTGTTGCATAAGAGAGAGAGATATGCCGGTAGGCTTCAGTGGTCTCAGCACTGACTCTGACAGTAAATGTGGCTGGGTTCCCTGCCTGTGAGTATTGTGCTAAAGCCAGCTACCAAACGATTGGTCCCACACCACTAACCCATAACAGTACCTCCCAAGGCCGTTGATGTTTCATCTACCTACACTCTGAGGAAAGTCACAAACATAACATTTATCAAATGCTGGGAACCGTATCAATTAAGTACCAACCATCCACATCAGGTAAAGCACATACCATGGCTGAGTATCAGACACCGTGGTATTTGGGAGGGTCCAGCTCCAGTTTCCTTCTCACTCTCCTCACTGATGTTGGATGATGTCATTAGGTAGTCATCAATGGAGAAGGAGGACATTCCCCAGCGTTAAACAGGCTTAGTAGCGTCACAGCAATGCCCGCGGTCCTTCACGTTGGCAAGCTCCCGTGGCACATGAAGCTTCGGGAATGGCCGGAAGAGTGACAGGTCAACTAGCCGATTATCCTTATAGCGTCTTGGCTAAAAATATCCCCAGGAAATGGGTGCCGCTCAACCACTTTATCCGCTGAAGTGGGGTGTCCACTGTGGGAGCGCGCTGGGAACGGAACCCCTGCCCGACGGATATGATACCCCGGAGGCTTCTGTTGTGCGTCACCTGGCTCCGCTGCCACCATCCAGGTGCCGGTGGGATGATGAGGTGGGAAGCCTGGTCATCCACCACAGCCACATGGCAAAGATCTGGCAGCTGCAACTCAC
>NC_137021.1:30465941-30563368 GCF_032717465.1 Coenobita brevimanus | reverse complement strand
TTCATCCAGCCAGCTCGATCTCCTGTCAGTTCCCTAGCCTCACCGACTTCCAAACCTCTCTTCCTCACACATTCATCCACTATATCTCTCCACCTTCTCCTTGGCCTACCTCGCCTCCTCCCTCCTTCGAATTCGCTCAGATATACCTTCTTCACGACTCTATTGTTATCCATTCTCTCCATATGACCATACCATCTCAGTACACTTTCTTCAATTCTGGTGTCCACCGACTTCCTCACTCCGCATCTTTCACGAATCACATTATTTCGTTTCCTATCCACCCTCTGTACTCCACATACATTCCTCAGCATTCCCATCTCCACTGCTCTTACTCTTGACTTTTCATTTTCATGCCACATCATAGTCTTATCCATATGTTAAAGCTGACACTAACACTCCTTCATGTAAGCCTCTGCAGCTGTAACACTCAAGCCTCTGTTTCTTATCAAGGCCTTCATTGCACCAGCTACTTTTCTTCATTGTGTCACCCTAATTTCAACTTCTTTGCACATTTTCCTCTTTTTTATCATTGTACCCAGGTATTTGAACTCTCTCACCATTTCCAGTCTCTCTCCATTCACTGTTACATTGCATTGGTAGTCACCTTCTGTCTCAATAACCATCACTTTACTCTTTTCTACATTTACTCTCAAGGAACGACGCTTACAGACATCAGCAAAACTCTGCACTAGCCTACCAAGTTCTTGTCCAGTACTTGCAAGAAGTACTGCATCATCAGCATACAACAAATTTGAGATATTCCATCCATCACCATTCATTACCAATGCCATCCCTCTCTCCATTACTCATGTTTTCACTTCTCTCATCACCCCATCCATATATACATTGAACAACCATGGGGACATCACACAACCTTGTCACATGCCCACACTGATTGTGAACCATTCACTTAGATGCCCATTAACCCTGACACATGCTTCACGACCATCATAAAAACTCTTGACGGCACCTAACAGCTTACCCTCTACACCGTACATGTGCAAAACTTTCCACACTCCTTCTCTGTCTACTTTGCCATATGCTTTTCCAGATCCATGAATGCCATAAACACCTTATGGTCCTTCTCACAAGCCTTCTCTACTATCTGTCTCACTGCAAATATTTGATCCACACATCCTCTGCCACTCCTAAAGCCACCCTGTTCATCACTCACTAGGATTTCTGATATCTCTCTTACTTTCTCTATAATAATTCTTCCATATACCTTCCCTACCACACTGAGTAAGCTTATGCCATGATAATTCTTACACTCACTTCGTTCACCTTTATTTTTGTTCAGGGGTACAATCACAGCCTTTTTCCACTCTACAGGCACAGATTCACTCATCCATGCCTTCATACATATCTCCAACAAGCACTTCATTCCATTCTCTCCACTACATTTAACCCGCGGCGTCCCGTCGATGTACTTCCACGTCCTCACGTTATGTCACTACCAATCCCGTTGACGTACTTCAACGTCCTGCAATTGCAAGGTTCATAATTTCCACAATTTTCAAAATTCGCGCGAGATTTTCGATTCGCCCACGTACCCAAGCCTCCCCTACCTGCCGCCAGGCAGGCAGTGTCCTAGACCCCGCGTGACCCACGCTCGCCCTTGTCTCGGTCACTCACCTGCTAGCAGTGACCCAGGTCAGATATTGCGCGGAAAGGTCTCTCAGACGAGGAAATTGCATATGCCCTGGAAGCCTTCACTGGAGATAGTGATTCTCCACTCGACGATGATGTGGTAGATCGTGATTACGTCCAGCCAGAGGAAGAAATAAGTAGCAGTGATGAAGAGGTCCCTTCGCCCCAAAAAACGTGGTATGTGACATACCGTAAGGCAAGGGAAGGCCAGCTTGCTCCCCAACCACCTGCACGGCTATCTCTCCATCCCGAATCTGATGAGGACAAGGATGAGGACAATGAGGATGACGGCGGCTTAGGACGTGATATCGCCTCGTGGTTGGGAAGAGAAAAAATATCACCCCGAGGATCAGAAGGTGGGGCGAGAAGACATATAAGGTATGGTGAAAGTCTTTTGTCTGGGGAAGTGGAAAGTGGTGTGGTGGGATTGCTGGGTGAAAGGGAAAGTGTTGTGGTGGCAGCACGGGGTGAAAGTGAAAGTGGTGTGGGGGTAGTGCGGGGGTGAAGGGGCAAGTGGTGTGAGGGAGGCAGCACGAGCACGTGGTGCACGTGAGGCCTAGGGAGAGGAGGTGGAGCCACTCCCCAGCATGTCTTTCGCCCCACAATATTCCCAAACTTCCTCCCCACAGCCCCTGGATGTGGGGAAAGGAAGGAAAGGGAAGGGAAAGGGTAAAGGAAAAGGGAGAGGGAAGAGAAGTGCGAGTGATGAGAGGCGCCGCTCTCCACCTCCCCAACCACCCCCACCACCCACACCACCCCACCCAGACGAAGGGGACGATGGGGACGTGGCAGGAGACGGGGGTGTCACGTGGAACAGGGAAGATGGGAGTAATTTTACTCCCATCATTCACCCTTTCACTGAGGAGTGGCGGTCTGGTTGCACAGCTCCAGGTGTGCATGCAGGTTCGTCTAGGGTGGATTTTTTCCACTTGTTCTTTGGGGAGGCGTTTGTGGGGCGCATAGTTGAACAGACTAATATATTTTCACGATCACAGCGCCGTGAAAGTGAACGTTTGGGAACCACGAGCAGGCATTCCCAACAATATGACTATCCCGTTACAATTTCAGAGATGTTCTTATTTTTGGCCCTGGTTCTCTTGATGGGTGTGGTAAGGAAAAACCAGATTCCTGCCTACTGGACAACTGACCCAATCATCCTCACACTTTTCTTTGGAAAGGTGATGAGTCGTAACAGATTTCAGAATATTCTCGGCCCCCTCCACTTTGATGCAGAAAGATTCAGCCAATGCAAATAACACAGATAAAATGAGGAGAATTAGGCTGGTATTTGATCATTTACGGGAAACGTTCCACTCCTCATTTTATCCCTACAGAGACCTCATCATAGACGAGAGTCTTGTGTTGTGGAGAGGCAATATTTCCTTTAGACAGTACATACCCAGCAAGAGACACCGTTTCGGGTTCAAGATCTTTGTTATGTGTGACTGTAAGACTGGTTATGTGCAAGACATAGTCTTGTACATGGGCGCACAGACAGATATAACAGAAGATCGGAGTATAGGACTCTCTGGGACCGTGGTGAAGACAGTGATAGAAGAGTACCTTCATCGTGGTCATGTGTTGCACCTGGACAACTGGTACACTAGCCCTCTTCTCACTAGGTTCCTTCACCAACACGACACCGGAGTCTGTGGTACAGTCAAGAGAAACTGTCGCCATATGGTCAAGATAGGGAGGAAACTTGACAAGAACGAGGTGGTTTTCTTCCAGGCCAATAACATCCTTGCCACCCTGTGGAACCACAACAGGGAAGTTTGCCTCCTATCAACTGTTCACAGCCCCCTGATGCACCGCACAGACTCCGTGGATCACCGTAGCGAGAGGAGGCGCAACGTATGGAAACCAGAGTCTGTACTGGACTATAATCTGAACATGAGGCAAGTGGATCAGTCAGACTCCATGATTTCAAGTGTTGACTGTGCCAGGACCACGATGAAGTGGTACAAGAAACTCTTTTTCCACTTGCTCGACATCACGGTCCTGAACGCCCACTACCTGCACGCAATGACCACCTGAGTATCCGAGACCTTTGAGGGGTTTGTGAGGGAGCTGGCACGTGAAATAATCGCCAAGCATGCCCAGGACAGACCCACACACCGCACCCGCACCCCCATGGCTGCCCAGACTCCCCTATGTCTTGCAGGACGCCACTATCCCAGCGCAATCCCTTCCAACCCAAACTGTCGTAAACTCCAGCATCGCTGCCATGTATGTAAGCACTCGACAGTCAGACCATCCACTCAGAGAAAAGACACAAGGTACGAGTGTGTTGAGTGCAATGTTGCGTTGTGCCTTCAGCCTTGTTTCAAAGAGTATCATAATTTCCTACACTACTGAAACTGTGTGGGAAGGCGAAATGACGCTCAATATAATGGTAAGGCCAGTCAGTAGGTGCTAAGTCAAATATGAAGTTGAAACGGGTGTTATGTTTTCAGGAAAGTAATGTATAAGTTGAGAATTAGTGTAAGTTGAAAAAAGTGATATCAAAACTACACCCACTGTGTAAATCTGCGAAAATATGACGCTCAGTATAACACTCTGGTCAGGAAATATGTGATAGCAAGAATATAAAGTGGAAACAGGTGTAATGTTAGCATGAATAAAACATATAAGTTGAACAATAGTGTAAGTTGTAATAATTGATGTCACGAGTACACCCACATTCTGGTCAGTAAGTATGTGATAGGAATTATATAAAGTGGAATTTGTTGTAATGTTAGTAGTAAGGTATTTTATAAGTTGATTACTAGTGTAAGATGAAACAAGTGATATCGCGATAACACTCCCTGTGTAAGTACGCGCTAATATGATGCTCAGTTGAATCGTAAGTTCTGAAATTATGTGATATCAATTATATCAAGTGTAAACATGTGCAATGTTAGTGGAGAATTATTATATAAGTACAAAAATAGGTTGTAAGTTGAAATAGTAGTCATAGCGACTTCACCGTGTGTGTTACTATGCGCTATTATTACGCTATATATTTACGTAAGGCCTGAAATTATCTCAAAACAGTTCTATAAAGTTGAAAAGTGTATAATGTTATTAGAGAAGTATTATGTAAGTAGAAAAAACACAATACGAGTTGAAACAACAGTCACAGCGAGTTCACTCACTACGTAAATAAGCGCTAACATTACGCTAAATGTTATCAAAAAGCCTGTGAATACGTAAAAACAGTTCAGTAAAATGTAAAATGGTATAATGTTATTGTAGAAGTATTATGTAAGTAAAAAAAATGATATGTATCATGATTTTCGAATGTTAGAGATTCATCATGACCAAGTTGCCCGATTTTGCTCGTTTCGCACGATGGTACAATGCTTATTTCTGCTCTGTTTTTGTATAAAATCCAATTTACTCTTTTATCACATGTTTTTATGTTTGTAATA
This sequence comes from Coenobita brevimanus, assembly GCF_032717465.1. NCBI lineage: Eukaryota > Metazoa > Arthropoda > Malacostraca > Decapoda > Coenobitidae > Coenobita > Coenobita brevimanus. The sequence goes on along the minus strand of NC_137021.1, from coordinate 30,558,305 downwards.
AATACATATCTACTTACTTTCATTGGTTTCCCAGATTTATAATACCACAGAAAACGTTAGAGGCTCAGACCACCTACGGAGAACACGGGGCCAGGTGGGACCAAGGCATACCTGTTTAGGGTAATTATGGACCCCGGGGAACAATTTCTTTGTGACTGACCATTGTTTCTGACCAAAAGCGAAAGTTTTAGCAAAAAAAAAAAAAAGGGTCGAAAAATGGTCGGGATTGGGGGGTACCAGTGGTGAAAAAGTGGTCGGGATGGGGTGGGTTAAGCATCTCTGCATACACCTCATCAACTCCAGCTGCTTTCCCATTTTTCAGTCACTTCACAGCACTCTTCACCTGTGCGAGTGTCACGTCTCCTGGCACTGCATTCCTTCTCTGCACCCCCCCAAAACCAATCATGTTTACAGCTGCTCTGCTCTTTCTATCCCCATTCATCAGGCTTTCACAATATTCTTTCCATCTGGTCCTTACTGCATCTCTATGGATTAATAATCTACCACTTGCATCCTTCACACCATCCCATTTCTTATTGCTTTCATTTCTACATTTCCGCACCTCTTTCCAGAATAACTTTCTATTTTCACAGTAGTTCGCATTCATTTTTCTTCCTAGATCCTCATTTACCTCCTTCTTTTTCCTCTTCACTAGTCTCTTTACGTGCTTCTTGCTCCCAACATATTCAGTTCTTATTTCAAATGAACCCCTATCCTGTAGCCACTTTAGCCACTTCTTCCTCTTTTCCTCCACCGCTCTCTTTACCTCCTCATCCCACCATGCCGTACCTTTCTTCTTTGTTGTTACTCTTGCCACACCGCATACCGCTTTAGCATTCCTTGCTAAGCAAACCCTATATGCATTCCACAGTCTGTCCAGATCCATTTCATTCCAATTCAGTAATTCTAACTCGTCCTTTACTTTGGTCCTGAATTATTTGCCATTTTTTTGATCCTCAGCTTCTCAACTTTCAGTCTTTCTTCCTGACTACTTCTCTCTCTCCTGATCCACCTCACTCCTTTCAGCTTGATCTTGCATACCAGAATCATATGAACTGACAGACCTCCACATCGTCCTCTCACAGCCCTCGTATCAGCAACGATTCCCATCATTGACCTCTCTACGAGCACGTAATCAATCAGGCTTCTTTCAACACGATCCACGTTCCCTCTATACCATGTATATTTATGTGCATCTCTGTGTGTGAAACACGAGTTACAAATGCACAACCTCCTCTCCTGACATATATCCTTTAGTTTTTTCCCATTATCATTTTCTCCTGGTACTCCATAGCAACCCATTATATCATCCTCAGGACCAGTGCCTACTCTTCCATTCATATCCCCCATCATAATCACTTTATAGCTCCTGGGCATTTCTCCCACTGCTTCACCCAGCTCATCCCAAAACCTGTCTTTCTCTCTCTCACTCCTGTCCTCACATGGTGCATATGCTACAATCACTGCCACTTTCACCTTCTTAAACTTGAACTTGACATGCATACATCTCGAACTAACACATTTGTAGTCTCTCATTCCCCTCTGCCACACCTCATTCATTAACAAAGCAACTCCTTCCTTGCATCTTCCTCACCCATTCATTCCCGATCTTACACATTTCACACCCTCCCACTCCTCCACTTCACACCATTTCATCTTCGTTACACACAGTGCCATCACAGCATATCTCGCACTCTTGAACACATTCACCACTTTCATTTTCTTGCTCTCCTCATTCACACCTCTCACATTCCACATGGCCATGCGAGTCTGCCCATTTGGTTGGGGCCCTGGGCAGGTATTGGGCCCTCCGAGGCTCTCTGAAACAACTGCCATGATTAAGTGATTTTGGATAGGGGAATCTGGGGGACACTTAACCCTGCCAGAAACCCTGGTTATATGGTTACCACCCAGCATAGTAAATGGTTTCCTGGGTACAGGAAACCATTTGGCTTGTCACTCAGTGTAGAGATCATATGGCATCTATACATTGAGTGGATGATGGGCACCCCCACCTACCACAATATATATATATATATATATATATATATATATATATATATATATATATATATATATATATATATCGATATATCTATATATATATCTATATATATATATAAATATATCTATATCTATCTATCTATATGTATATATATACCTATATATATATATAAATCTTTATCTATATACCAGGTATATATATATATATATATATATATATATATATATATATATATATATATATACTTGTCTCCATATTATCCAGTACAGCTGCTGTTATACGGCACATATATCTGCCTAGTTGTATTACACTCATTACTGAGTCAAAGGACTGAGCTTCCTTAGTAGTTAAGGATCCTGTAATGGCTAGTTCTACCTTGCCAATAATAGGTAACCTTGATTTCTTCACAATGTCTGCAGAATGAAGGTTTTCTGAGCACCCGTACCAAAAAGAGTACATGTTAATAGGTTTCTATTCTCAGTAACTACCTTCACATTTGCTATTGGAACTGCAGCTGCGATTACTACTGGAGTATTCCCCTTAGCAATTGTCATATTGACACTTGCAGGTTTAGGAACCTCATTTTTCACCCTTGACCATGAATCACTATGAGGCTGATCCCATTTACATTTGAAACAAAGACTGAGTTTTGTCTTGCAGTCTGCACAAGTATGTTCGGAGTTCATTATACAACACCCCAGTTCCTGAAGCTTTTCCCACTCTAGAAGCATAATCAGGATAATGTTGACAAGATGCACTGAAATGTTGCTCCCCACAAAATGCACAGACCTTCCTGTCCTTTACCATGGAAGGTTTTACTTCCTTATTTTCATCAGCTTGTCTCTTCCTTTCTTTAATATTTTATCCTCAGCCTTTAAAGAGCTAAGGAAAGTACATATATCTTCTTTAGGCATATACTTAGCCTTCTCTGACCTAGGTTTCCCAACCAGTTGGTTAGTGGGTTTTTTCTTAGTTTCAGTCTTCTGTTTAATCTCAGCAGGCTTTACCGTTCCTTACAAATGTTTACATAATTGCCTTTAGCCTTCTTCAATCTCCTCACAGGAGAAATTATCCTTTTAGTACCTACGTACAAGGCATCCTTGGTTTTTGGTGGAAGCTTTAATGACGCTTTCTAGAAAGCACCCAATCTTCTGCCTTAATATTTTCGTAAGTACCTAAAGCCTTTAAAATACTACTCATTGCAATTTTGAAATTTTGCAAGGAATCAAAATCATGATTAGGTGTAGGTAATTCAATTAGAGCCTTCAGTAATTGGGTGATAACTTGCTCCCTGTCTTCGTAGTTTTGTCTAAGGATAGTCAAAGCCACCTCATAATTGTTTTCTTCAACTTGTAATTCTTTTATCAGCTTGTAAGGCTTTCCCTTGACCTGTCCTAACAGATATGTGAGTTTGTTCACATTAGGGAGATCTGTTCTATCATGAACTAAGTATTTGAATTGGTCCCAAAAGGATTTCCAATTTTTCTCCTCATCAAGCTCCGGTAGCGTAATTTGTGTTAGTACGGCTTGACTCGGCTGTTCCATAACTTGTTTATCTGTGGCAGCCTCACCCAATTCTGACTCTAGTAACTTCACTACGGTTAAATATTCTTCTAATTTATCTTAAAATTTTGTAGTCTCCGACTCTAAGTGATCTTTATCATCAGCCTTTACTAAGTCCGCTTCTAAATTTACATAACCTTCTTCATACTTAGTCCATCGGTCTTTCAGTATATTCAGGAAACTATTTAATTTCTCCCTGGACAGAGGTGTTTCATCTAACGATTGTTTGCAGTCATTTATGGCTCCCGTTACCCGTCCTGCCTTACTACTAGAAGATCTCTGTAACAAGGAAATAGACATGTTGTCTGATTTCTAATTTAATATATTAACCATTAATTTCAACCACAAATTTATCCCAGCTCAGTAATGATCTAATTATTTTAAATGTTGAAGAGTGTAGAGATTGGGTTTATGGTATTAACCCTATCTCCCTATGCTCAGTCTCCAAATAGCCCATAATCCCTGGGCTCAGCTAATTAAGCATATAAAATTTTGAGGAGTGTAGGGATTAGGTTCATAGTATCGTTAAACCTATACGGTTATATCTTATCCCCACACTCAATTTCCAAATTACCCATATTCCCTGAGCTCAGAAATAGTTATCTCCTGGTATACCATAGGCCCACCCATAGCTTGTATAGCATAAAACTGTCCTTTCTTCAATTCTATGTAATTTATAGATCTCTGCAGAACCGCTTCTCTGCTATGATGATTCCAATGTATACCATCGGTCTTTATTGTTGCTTGGAGAGGCTTTGCATTAAAGTGGATAAAATCCTTCCCCTTTCTAATTCTTTGCAACTTCCTGTTCACGACTCTGCTAATTAATTTACGCATACCGTAGCAAACTGGAGAACCATATGGTAGATTTCTAGGCTCAAGAAGGGTTATGGTTACCGAGGATTTACATGAACCTTCTATAGCTTCTACCACGGCTAGAATTTCATTAACTTCCACATCTTCATGACTATCATTTCCTCCCAGGAAAAGGGTAGTGCGGTCATGTTCCCAATCTAATACGGCATTTAGCCTTTCATCATCGGAAAAGGAACTTGCCCTTCCACCCAGAACTCGGTATATAGGCTATGTATCCAGTTGTACCGAATGTGGTAGTAGACTGTGCCCAATGAACGCAACCTTAAAAACATTCAGTGCTTCAGCACACATCTGTTTTCCTTACTCGGGGCACCAAAAAATATGTCAGAAAATTTTTTATACACTCCTTTGTCTGACAAGTGTTTGTCTAACACGACCTTAAGTAAATTCATATAAGTCTCTTAGGAGGATTAGGTGTAACTGATACGCCAACCCACCTAGTTATTATTCTCATATCTCCTAGCTAGTTCCCCATTGAATTGGCCAATTCGTAAAGGTTACTTAGCTAGGAAGAGTTGGACAACAGATGACGACGAGCCTGATGTTTAGGTCGATTGTGTGGGCTGCCAAGTGTCCCTGAGGTGAGTATTTACAACGTTCTACTTGAACCAGGTCTAGGAGCAGAAGTGACTAACATGGCAAGCTTCTTCTCCATCATAGGATTTGAAGAGGTGCCAACCATTTATTAATTACCATGCTAGAAACAGTTAGATTACATCATGATATATACAAGGCAAATCTAACTAATTATCTTAGTTTTAATTAAACTGAAGCCAAACCAAATATTCCCATTAACTATGTAAATATGTTAAACCCCCATCTGCATTTCATGTAAGGGCTTTTCATCCACAGGACACGTCATCTACCATGCAGACGCAGTTTAGGTCAATGGAACTTTCCAAAATAATTACATGTATTTACAATATAGTTGTCCACAAGGGTTAAACACTGTAGCATTTAATTTATTAATAATAAGACTTATTAATGAGAACGCAATCTCTGGGTTATAAAAATTGCTTGAATAGTTATTAATGCTCTCCAGGTTTTCCTCTGCTTCTAACCAGGGAAGACTATTTTAAAAAGTAAAGAGCACAACCGCTCTGGGGGAAAATATTTCCCACAATCTCTAATGCATGAGTTAACCGCTATTTGCAGTCGCAGTCCTTCATGTATGCAACAGGCTAACTCTGGAACTGTCTTCCTCTGTCTGTATGTCCTACTGCCTATGAGCAACATCTTTTTAACGGAATGTGTCCGGGCATCTCATAATGACCAAAGTTTGAATTTGGCTCTCTGTTGTTTTGTTTTTCATTTTTTCTTGAAAGGAACAATTTTGTGTATTATTAGCCCTTCACTCCTTTATCCTATCATTAAAAAATGAAAATCTCTTCTCCAAGAAATTAGCTTATTAGACCTATGGAAGCAGCACTCAAATACTGTAAAACAAGGAGTACACTGACAGTGCAATAGCCACGCCCACCAACTATTTTAAAGGAAAAATTAATATTTTATCTAGTAGACTTGACTTTCGACAAATATAACCTACCCAAAAATGTATTACTTTTTTTGACTAACCCTCAGTTCTCCTGTCATCTCTGGTTCAAATCTCATCAAATTTGAGTTAATATGGAACAATGACCTTGACATTTGACCTTTTGCTGTGAATTTGTCCATTGACTCACGGTTCTCAGAATGGTATATCTTTGTCTGTGTTTGTCCAGAATTCTTCCTTAAATGACCTTGAAATTTGACATTGTTAAAAACTGAGTTGACCTTGTCTGATAACTTTAGCTTTTGACCTTTTCCAGTGACTTTGCCCTTTGACTGACTTTTTCAAAATCTGTTCCATTTATTCTTGTCATATCCACAACACTACCTCAAAGTTCTACCTGAACAGGATATATATTTTTTTAAATGTTGGCCTCAGTCCTGTGATTTTTACTTCTGAGGTATTGTTTTTAAAAAATAATAGGTTTACCTTTTGCTCAACTCTCAACCTTCCAATGAGTTAGGTTAAAACCAGATTAAAAATAGAGTCGCTTTGTACACCCCCCCCCCACACACACACATTTTGGGGGGAGTCGGGGACTGATATGGTAGAGTGGTGGCCTGCAGTCCTCCTGGACGCTGGTTCGAATCCAGACTATGGCAGGCAACTGTTTTGAGATTTGAATTTCATAAAGCAGACTTTACTGGTCTACCAAGAGACCCGCCAATATGTCGTAAAAATACCCCCGCTAATACAAACACTCCTGTCCTGTTTACGACAGCTCTAGCATGTTTTCAATATGGACGGTGGGTGATAGCCCCGAGGTGGTCACATGTGAAGGTGCATGGTATGTAGGAGGTCTACTGTGCCTTGGGAACAGGTTGTGGAGCCTATGCTCAGAGTTGGACACAGGAAAAAAAAAAACGAATTTCCATGTACGAGGAGGCCCAACATAGGTGCATGGAAAGGAAAACATGAATCACACAATCTATCTATCTATCTATTTCCAGACGCCATAATCCCGCACGGGGTGGCCACTTGACTGAGTTATTTGTTTTACGGGGAGGGGCACTAACCCTCCACCAACCCACTTGCTGACACGTAGGGAGCACATATGGTTTGGCTATATGGTTACCACCCAGCGTTGTAAATGGATTCTTGGCTTACAGGAAACCATTTGGCTTGTCACTCAATGTAAAGCCACCTGTAAAGGAAAGGAAAGCAATAAGAAGTGACAGGAAAGATGGGAGGAATAGGAAGAGAGGAGGGCAGGCACAGAAAAAGAATGATACAGGCTAAGGAAGAAGTAGGCAGCACTACATCAAGTGAGTGGATGATGGTTGCCACCACCTACCACAAAATCACACAATCCTGTTTATATAATGCATTAAACCACAACGATATGATAATGTCATACTTATTTAGCTTAGGAAACACCTAGGTATGAAGGTGGTTATTGTGGCTAATATCTACAGCAATTCTCCCACCCCGACAAAGAGTCCGTTAAGCTGTAAAAATTACTGTAGTCTGAAAATATCAAGTCAAATACATGGTATAGAAGTAGATGCCTTTTTCTTGTTTTTATGACTCAATCTTAATTGACATGCTGGAAAATTAACATCTGAGTTACATCGATCGTAAGAGAGGTAATGAGGATGGTATATGCTATTAAAGGCTGTTCTGAGTTGCTGTCGGCTGAACTGAATCATTTGCTGTCACCTGAAAGGAAGTACTGGAGTTGTCACGATCATGAGAGGGTTTAAAACGCTCAGACCAACTGCGAGTATTTCCTTTACGATACTTTCAGGATAAATCTCTATAGAAAGATTTTTAGATGCGGGAACTTTTACAGTACCGACTCTGTCCGTCTGTCCCTTACAAACAATTTTCGAATGAGATACTTCACTCCCGTTGACTTCAGCGACTTTGGCGAAGCCACACCACACAATACAACACACTAAACCACGCACTGTTACCATGCAGCACAAGACGCTAAACCACCCTCTCTCGTCACACATCCCAAAATCACTCTCCCACACCACACCAACACCATACCACACAACGGACATTAATCAAAGGACCCTGAAGTTCCCGCATCCAATAATTTTGTCCTTTAAAAATGGATTTCAGTCAGATGTACCGAGGTTCGTCTCACCTTTCCTAACAACTGTGAAAAAAAAAAAATCTATCATCAAGGTATACGGCTTCACATATAATCAACACATCAACCAGTCATAAAAACACCCCACCAACAGTATTACACAAGTCCCGAATGGAATGGCAGCCCGAGCATGTAGTCAGTATGAATGGAGAGGTTTAACGCTCAAGTGGTGGCATGAAGTTGCACGCCATCTGTTGTGAGTAACCTCTTCTGCCGCAGAAAATGGTCTGTCTAGTCTGTTTATCTATCTACTGCCAGACGCCTCAGTCCCGCAAGGAGAGGCCACAAACAAACCGCCTCCATGTCGCCTTGTCCAGTGCCACTTCACAGCCTTCCTTCCAGCTCACACACCTCTCTCTCATATACCTCTTCACTCCATTCTTTCATCTCATCCTCGGCCTCCCTCTGCCTCTCCCCCCTCCGCCTCAGTGGCATACACTCTCCTGGTTACTCTCTCGCTCTCCATCCTTTCCACATGGACAAAACACCTCAGTGTATTTCTCCTAATGCTGTCTATCACATCTACATCCACATCACAGGGCTCCTTCACTTCGTTATTCTGTCTCTCCATATAACAGCACATGCTCCTCTCAAATAACTCATTTCCACTGCTCTCACTCTTGACTCGTGTCCTTCCAACAAAGTCCAAGCTTCACTTCCATACATTTGAGTTGGTATCACAATACTGTCATCCAGTGACTATTTTACTTCCATGCTCTTTTCCTTGTTCCTTATCACTGCTTTCAAAGAACAAACAAGCTTTCTTCTCTGTTGTACCCTTTCAAGCACTTCACCCACTAAACTTCCGTCCTTACTCATCACACTACCCAAGGTTCGTAAACGCACCCACATTTTCCATTTCCCACACATCCAGCTTCACTGTACATTCAGAGACTTCATTTCTCTCAAAGACCATAACTTCTCTCTTCCATACATTCACCTTTAGATTTCGTTTCTTACATACACTCCCAAACTCATTCACCAAACCTTGCAGTTCCTCTTTGTTTTCACTTAACAATGCAGTATCATCTGCAAACAGCCGTACAGGGAGATTCCAAACACTGCCCTCTCTTATTAGGGTCACTTCAAGCTCAACTGCCCTACCTTGTATCATTTTATAACCCCATCCATATACAGATTAAACAATCATGGATACATGACACATCCCTTTATCTATCCAAAATTCAGTTAGAAAAAATCAGTCAGTTCACTATCCACAAGCACTGAAGCCTTAGCACCCTCATACATAATCTTCACGGCATTCAGCAACTTCTAATTTAGTCCATATATCCTTAATACTTTCCACATTCTTTCTCTGTCTACCCAAATGCTTTCTCCAAATCCATGAAGGTCGCATACCACTTGTTTCTCTTCTCTAGAAACTTTTCCAGTAAAGACATAAGAGTGAATATCTGATCAACACAACCTCTTCCCTTCCTAAAACTTCCCTGTTCTTTTCCAGCTAATTCCTCTGATATTTCCCTGACTTGGTCAGTAAGTATCCTACTATATACTTTTCTTATTACACTAAGAAGACAAGTGCCACTCTGTTACCACACACTTGTTTTTCAACATTTCCTTTGTACAGGGGAATAATTATACCTGACTTCCAATCCACCGGGAATTTACCTTCCTCCCAGGCCAATCTGCACATGTTCCATATCCATTCTACCACTATCTCTCCCACATGCTCCAGCATTTCACTACACACTTCATCAATTCCTGGGACTTTCCCCATTTTGACTTTCTTAATTGCTTCCACTATATCCATCGTACTGATTCCTTCCTCTCTTCTCACCTCCATGCGCCTCCCAGCCATTCCCCAGCCACTTGTACTCGCATTACTTTCATTCTCTATGTTCAACAATTCCTTAAAGTATTTTCTCCATTTGCTCACTTTTTTCCCCTTTCTCCACTACTCATATACCATCTTTTTCTTTCACTCTCCGACTTACTTCTTTATCGCCCTGTCTAACTCTCTTTACCTCTTTCCAGCACATTTTCTCACATTCACTCCACTTTACATTCAAATTCCGTCCAAATTCCTCGTCCACTCTCCTCTTACTCTCTCTTAATCACCTATTCATCTCTTTCTTCATCTCTACATATAACTCTTTCTTGTGTTCTCAACTTCCTACATGCCACTGTTTCTCATGCACTCGTTAAATGCTTTCTTCTTTTACATCACAACCTGTCTCACCTCTTCATACCACCATGCTGTTACTTGCACCATCTTTCGTCTTCTCTTCATCCCACACGCCACCTCACATGTTGCACAGATTTCTACTGTGAATATCTTGCACACACCTTCCACGTCCCCCATCTGCCCCAAATTATGTTTACCCAATTGGTCCTCCACTTTTCTCTCATATATTGCCAATTTTCCTTCCTCTTGCAACCTTTCTACCCTCCTTATATGTAGTACTTCCTCCTGTCCTTCCTTTCTCCTACTCTTCCATATCATTTGAAACTTGACTTTCACCACCACCAAATGGTGGTCACAAAGTCCACTTCCCCAACCTCTGTACGTTCTTGCATCCAATACACAATTTCTCATTCTATCATCCACACACACATGATCATTGTCTTTCGTTTGTTCAATTCACCACCCTCCCTTCTCATCACTTGCCACACATACCTGTGAATAATTTTCTGTCTAAAGAGGGTTTTTGCTATCATCAACCCGCTCCCTGCACTAATGTCCACTGGAGTACTGCCATTCTCATCCACTTCTGTAGACATCCCAGTCACCAACTACCCCATCGACCTTCACATTCTATACTTTTCCATTCATATCTCTAATCAAAAACAATCTCTCATTCCTTTCAAAATTTTCCATCCACACATCCACATTTGTCCAGAACTCTTATTTCTCTTTACTCGCATGGTCTTACGGTGGCGCATACACACACGCAATCGGCCACATTTGTAGTCCAACTTTCAGAGTTACCCACAGTATTCTTAAGCCGACAAATCAATACTCTCTTATATTCTCCTTCCAGTTCTTGCACACAACAATACAAACTCTTCTTTTGCTCTCTCATTCTCACCTACTCCCGTGCATATACATTACCCATACTCTTACGGCCATATTACAAGTCAGACCCGATCACCTTCGGGAGGGAAGGTTATGGTGTGGTTGTATTACTAGTCATCGTTTTCCCGATGAATTGTTGGAACCTTCGTGTGCTTATCGTCGGGAGGCCCCCCCCACCCGAAGGTGACTTCCCGATGTAAAAAAGTAGTGTTATTTTTATCTGTTATGTAAACAAGAAGAAATTGTTGCAGTCACATTTATTAGAAAAAATAATGATTAACCAATGGATCAACAAATAACCATCGGGAAGAAGTATTTATTATATTTGAGGAATATGTGGATACCCATGAAAATGTACGACCATAACAACAACTCCTCCACCCGAATGGCGTACATATTTGAATAAGACAACCTTCTAAGCATAATTTGAAGGCATATTGTAACATCTACTGTTTACCTGCATCATTTTTATATGGCAATACTTCATCTGACAGTGCACTTTCAATATTAATACCATCGTGAAGCTCACATCATGGGTAGCCAAGTACAGCTTCCCTGCTCTCGATTTTTTGCCCTAGCATGCAACCAAATATTACTATTACTAGCCAAGTACGAAATATAAGCAGAGCAGGACCACTTAAAAAATTAACTGTGAGGCTAGAAAATACGCTTGTCTCCAAGAATGAGCTCTCCAACATCTATTTAATTATTGTAGTGGGCACTTACTCTAGTATCAACCAGAGGGGCCAAAATTTGTCACAAGGAAAAAATAAAACTACTTCAAATGCTGTATAGGTGTAGGAATTTTTTTTTTTCTCATGAATGTAATGGGTGTCTGTGATGCTAATATGAAATTTACAGTTTAGCAGTGAATTGGGCAGGAAGTGCACATGATTCAAGGATTTTTTTCCAAAAGCAGACTAACTACCACATTGGAGATAGGTAATTACAGAGGGTTTCTTGTAGGTGACAGTAGCTATGCTTGCCTTTCTATTAACTTCATTTTTGGGTCCTGCTACTGATACGGAAAAACGTTACAGTGCCTCCCATGCTCGAACAAGAAACTAATAAGAGCATACTTTGGGGATCTCAGGAAGAAGGTTTGCTGTATTATGGAAGCCAGTCCGTACCAAATGAGGAAGCGCACAATACATGTATTAGTTTGCTGTATTATCAAAGCCAGTCCGTACCAAATTAGCAATCGCACAGTATATATATTTTAGCCTGTGCGGTTCTGCATAATAAAGCTATAATGAACTGCCTTCCTGTTGATGAGCCACAGAAATTTGGTGCATTGGCTCTTGAGGATCCTAAATCAGTACAGAAAATAACCAGGCAGGTCAGCAACGTAGGGCAGATATTGCTGACCGTTTCTTTTGGAAGATACTGTATGTTGAAACATGGTAATCTCACGTCAGTATGACTGATCATTGAAAGCTGTTTTGCACATGTCAGTTTGACTGCTCAATGCAAACTGCTTTGCACATGGCACTTGTAAATATTGATAATTTCTTTTACTCTAAATCCATGTTTGAGAGTAGTGGTCAAAAAGCTTTAAGTCCACATGCACAAATTCCCATGTAAATGTGTTTCCTCCACTGGTAGACAAAATTTTGAACTACCAACAGTTCTTCTATTGAAAGTGTAGCTACATACAGTAATTAAGCCTAGCAGATTTATGACAAAACCTGTACTGATGACCTGGACTTGTCATATTGTTTCCTGTCACAAACACACACACACATATATATATATATATATATATATATATATATATATATATATATATATATATATATATAAATATATATATATAAATATATATATATAAATATATATATATATATATATATATATATATATATATATATATATATATATATACATGGGCCTAGGCCAGTCCTGCAGCGAACACTCAAACGGCTAATGATGATTATATATACACATATATATATATATATATATATATATATATATATATATATATATATATAGGCCTAGGCCAATACATAATGTGTATGACTGTAATCATACTGATAATCAAAAAACATCATTTTTCAACATTTGGCCACTAGCCATAGGTTACCTCAATCGACACCCAATTCTGACAGTTTCATAGGAAGAAAAAGATTGAATGCAAAAATAACTAGGATCTTTATTTAAAGAAAAAAATATATAACAATGCTGATACATGCATGCATAACCTAATGTACATTATAAACCATTACTATAATTTTCAACATGTAAAAAAGGAAAATGACAGTTGAACCATGAGACAAGAGTATTCAAAAGTAAAGTAAAAAACTTACATTAAAATACTTTTATAGAAAAAAAAATGCTCGAAACAACGTCCTAGCTGCTTGGCCGACCTGGGGTTTTGGTCGGGGTTAGAAGCGTTCAAGGATGTTGTCACATCCTCCCATGCCTTCCTCTTCCCTTCCACGGCCGTAGCTCTGTCTTGGATCCACTTTTCCTTCTCTTTTATCAACTTCAGGAGCAGCACTTGTTGTGCAGAGGAAAGCGGTGGTGCTCTGTCCTGCTCCATATTGTTTATCTTGGCTACCAGAACTACCAACCTATAATATGTTGTTGTCATCATCGCAACCGCTAATTCGTACGGGAAGGAGTACTGGTACCAGTAACAAATGAATGATCCAAAGACACTTAATGAAATATAATAATCATTAACAAGTTATATAGCCATTACAACCACTTTCAGCCAGAATTTCTTGGCCTATACATCTCTAACGCGCATAGGTTGGTACACATGATCGGGAAGCCTGGCTGGTTGCCTTTACGAAGCGCGTCGGGGTGTCTTGTAATACGACTTCCCATAACCCGATCCCCTTTCACGATCACCATCACTTTTGGGTCCCGAAGGTGGTCGGGTGCGACTTGTAATACGGCCGTTAGTGTCTTCCCTTTCCATATTGTCTCAGTTATTCCACTTTTGCATCCTCAAGCATTTGGACAATCTCTTTCTCTTTGACCTCATCATTCGCACTCCTTACATTCCAAGTTGCAATCCGTACCATGTCCTTTGTTCGGTCCTTAGTCGTCACGTGTTGGTCAGTCCTGGTCCGAGGCTTCTTGTTTGTATTTTTAGTTACGTGTTTTCCAGGGAGGGACGTTAACCCTCTGCCATGTAGGGAACACGTGTTGGTTGGTTATAAGGTTACCATCCAGCGTTGTAAACGATTTCTTTGATGAGGAAATAATCTGGCTTCCCACTCAATGTAGAGCAACCCTAAAATGGTGTACCGCTACACTAAGTGGGTGGATGATGGACGCCTCTTCCTAAAGGAGAAAAAAAAAATCAGAGTGCTGGGAGAGTGGGCTATACATTTTTTTTTTTTTTTTATGCGAGGAAGAAGGAACCAAAGACCATTAGCCCGCAGTAACAGTTCCCTCCAAGAGAAAAACAAAATACAATAGAGAGCCAAAATCAAGATCCGATCATTTTGAGATGCCTGGACACACTGCATTTGAAAGACTGGAGATCATAGGCAGCAGGAAATACAGACAGAGGGAGACAGTTCCAGAGCTGACCTGTTGCATAAATGAAAGACTGGGAGTAACGGTTAACTCTTGCATTAGAGAGTTGGACAGAAAAGGGATGAGAGTTTGCTGCCAGACGGGTGCTACGCGCCAGTCGTAGAGGTGGAGGAATGCACGCAGACAGTTCAGAGGAGCAGTGACCATTAAAGTAGCGATAGAAAAGAGATAAAGATGCAACAGTTTGGCGAAGAGACAGAGGTTGAAGGGAGTCAGTAAGAGGAGGAGTGTTAATTAGACGAAAAGCCTTTGACTCCACCCTATTGAGAAGAGCTGTATGTGGGGAGCCTCCCCACAACGAGTTGTTGATAGGGAAGCGTTGAGAGTTGTTCTTGCCAATCTACCTATCTTTCTGTCTATCTTTTTGCCAGTCTATTTTTATCAATCTGCCTATATCTATCTTATCCATCTATCTATATGTCTGTTTATTTGCCTGTTTGTGTCTATCTTCGCCTAAATTTTCGTCTTCATATTTATCTAATCTCTCAGTCTGTATCTACTGATTTTTCTATCTTCATCTGTATATTTATGTATGTCTACATACATACATACATATACAATATATATATATATATATATATATATAGAGAGAGAGAGAGAGAGAGAGAGAGAGAGATAATATATATATATATATATATATATACATATATATATATATATATATAGATATAGATATATATATATGTATATATATATAGATAGACATATATATACATATATATATATATATATATATATATATATATATATATATATATATTATATATATATATATATATATATATATATATATTTATATATATATGTATTTATCTATCTATCTATCTATCTTTCTATCTATATATATTTATATATATCTATATATATCTATATATATCTATCTATATTTATATCTATCTATCTAGCAATATCTATATATATCTATATCTATCTATCTATCTGTATCTATATATCTATATCTATATCTATGTATCTATATCTATCTATCTATGTATCTATATCTATCTATCTATGTATCTATATCTGTCTATCTATCTATCTATATATATATATATATATATATATATATATATATATATATATACGAGTATATATATACAGTAATCCCTCCAATATCTGACGTAATAGAGCCATAGGCAGGTCCGGATAGTAGTCCTGTCCGGATATTGGGCCCCAGCTTATGGACTTGTACTTATGGACCCTAACTCAGAGACACACCTATACAACTCCCTCTGGACATGCATTGCACCTATTTAAGATCCAAATCACACCAATAAGGGGTATAAAAGACTGAAATAAATGCAAAAGAACCATAAAATGTGGTTTTAGAGGTGAGTTTATACAATATTAAACATTCTGGGTACTTACAAGTCCCTGGCTCCTGGACTGGTTTGAACCACCAGTTTGCAGTCCACAGTTAATCCTCTGCTCTCTAAATTCTAATTTCTTAACACTGCACAACACTGTAAATTCCTGTGTGTTCTAGTGGCGAGGTATTGCAGTTTATTTACTGTTTATTCACAAAAAACAAGCACCTGTGGCTTGCACTGCTATGAGCATCTGCTCTCGATCGGAGTTAAGGCCCTCTCCCACTTCGGCGTAAATAGGCACGATGAAGTCACAATGAAAATCGTGGCCGAAGTCGGTGATGTGTCGACGACTCTGACCAAGAATCGTGGTGTCGGCGTAATACCGGCGACACCAGTACGACAAAACGCCGACACCTCGGCGGAGTATACGACATAACCAGCGACTAGTAGCCGACATATCGCCAATATGTCGGCGTAATGCACAAGCATTATTCTAAATTCAAATTTTAACGTTTTTTTTTAATGGCGATTCAATGGCGATAAAGGAACAATGGTGGCGTGCTGTCGACGATGTATCGTTAATGTTTCGGCGAATGCATCGGCGCCAATGCGGAATAAATCACACGCACCTTGCAGACAAAACGCCGAGGCCATCACAGGTGCCTCGCCATCATCAGCATATTTAAGGCGATTAATCGACGGTTCATCCACGAAATGTCGGCGATATATCACCGATATTCATAAGATGAAATATTACTGTCGCACAACCCGGTACGTATCGTACGGTTTACGTAAGCTATGTCGTATTAACCTCACCGATGCATTGCCGATACATTGCCGACGCTTCGCCGTATGACCATATGACATCTCAACGTTTTTTTTCACTGCCGACGCCTCGCCGATGTCGGCGATCATATGCGGTTTATACACAGGGTAATCGCTGACATCGCCGAGGCGTCGCCTAGTTGTCAACGACTAATCTGAGAAATTTTACAAAATAGTGGAGGGCCACGACGTTTTCATGCAGCATGATAACGTCGTGGCCCCCCAACGACAAATTTCCACCTCGTGCGACGTATCGGCGACATGCCACGAATGGACAAGATTTTGATCACGAATACCCACGATTAGGGATTTTTGACACATCGTGATTTTATCTTCCCCACTTTCGCCGAAGTGGGAGAGGGCCTTTAGACTGTGACTGTTGATGATGGCAGGGTAACAGAGTTGCCAGATCGCAACGGCCACATTACCAATCTTCTCAACTTTCATTACCATATTTAACTTTCCATTACCAAATTCGTAAAGCTAGCATTTATTCTTCACTAATTATATATACAAGTGGAAATACATGTAATCACTCTCCTTATAATTTACACTATGCTGATTATTTTCACTCTATGTAGGGTAGCAGATTAATCAGAGAGAGCAAACAATCCACCATCTCCATCCTGTGTATACTCATACATGTGAAAAATCCATTTGGTAATGCATTATTCTGATTCATTACCAAAGGAATTTTTCATTACCAATGTGGGAAATATTTCCCCCAGAGCAGTTGCGCTCTCTATATTTATCATAGTTATCCCTGGTTAAAGGCAGAGGAAAATAGAGACCGTTGTTAATTGTTCAAGCGGTTTTAATAACCCAGAAATGACGTTCTCTTTAATAATTCTTGTTATCGATAAATTAAATGCTACTGCATTTAACCCCCGTGGACAACTATACTTTGTAAATACATGTAATTATGTGGTATTTTCCACTGACCTAAACAGCGTCTGCGCGTTAGGTGACGTGGCAAGCAGGGAAGATTCTCCTGTTAAGGCAGATGTGGAATTAAGATATTTACACAGTTAATGGGAATATTTGGTCTAACTTTAGTTTAAGTAAAACTAAGATTAATTTGTTAGATTTGCCCTGTACATATCATGATGTAATATAACTGTATTTAGCACTGTAATTAAATAAGAGTTGACAACCCACAATTCGATGAAGAGTTGGGGCTTGCCGCATTCACTCACTCTGCTCCTAGCTCTCGTGGAGTTAGGACGGTTGTATATACACACCATAAGGACGCTTATTTGCTCAAGCAACTTCACCAAGCAGCCTCATCGTCATCGGTTAACTATCACTCCCTCTTCACTAGCTAAGTAACCTTTACGAATTGGCCAATTCAAGGGGGAATTAGCTATAAGATAGAAGATAGTATTGTAGGTGAGTTAAGTTTAATTTACGTTTCACCTAACTCTATGAGACTTGTTTGATTTACTTAGACAACTTTAGGGAAGAGTAACGACCTACGAGTTGTGTACCGAGAAAATTCTTGCATAGCGGTGTCCCGGCAGGGATACCGACTTGGATACATTAAACATTTCTCACATTTTGGTGCCCAGAAAGAGGGTCCCGATTTGTTTAACAGAACTAGTAAACATTTTTCACATTTTTGGTTCCCCGACCGAGTGAGGAAAACCGATGTGTGCCGAGGCGCTGAATGTGTTTAAAGTTGCTTTTGTGGGGCACAGTTTACTACCACGTTCGGTTGAAGTGGAAGACGTGGACGTACGTGTCTATAGAGCTCCGGGAGGAAAGGCAAACTTTTTCTCTGAATATGAAAGGCTGAATGCCGTACTAGACTGGGAGCATGACCGTACGGTCCTGTTCCTTGGAGGAAATGATATCCATGAGGACGTGGAGGTCAATAAAGTTGTGGAGAATATTTTAGCAGTGGTAGGAGCCATAGAGGGCTCTTGTAAATCCTCAGTAGCCATAACCCTCCTCGAGCCAAGGAACCTGCCATATGGTCTCCAGTTTGTTATGGAACATATAAATTAATTAGCAGAGCTGTAAACCGAAAGTTGCAACGGGCCAGGAAGGGAAGGGATTTCATACATTTTAATGCCAAGCCCTTCCAAGCAATGTTGAAAGCTGATGGTATACATTGGAACCATAATGGTAGGGAAGCGGTTCTGCAGAAATTTGTAAATTATGTAGAACATAAGAAAGGAGAGTTCTATGCTGTACAAGCTATGGGTGGGCCTATGGAGTATTGAGGTAATTAATTCTGAGCTTGGGGAATATGGGTGGTTTGGCAATTGAGTGTGGGGATGAAATAAAACCCTAGAGGTTTAATAACCCTGGGGGATAGGTTGAAATTATAGACCTAATCCCTACACTCCTCAAAATTAAATGAATAAGTAGCTGAGCTGTAATGAATATTACGAAATTGGGAGAGGGGATAATTTGCACAATGAGGACTTAATCCCTACCCTCTTCAAAATTTAAAATAATCAAATCATTACTAAGTTGAGGTAAATTTGTGGTTGGAATTCATATTTAAATTATTAAATTAGAAGTCCGTCAACATGTCTGTTTCTTTATTGCAAAGATCTTCTAGTAGTAAGGCAGGATGGGTAACTAGAGCCATAAATGATTGTAACCAGTCGTTGGACCAAGTACCTCTGTCCAAGGAGAGAATAAATAGTCTCCTAAATATCCTGAAAGATCGATGGAATAAGTACGAAGAGAGTTACTTAACTTTAGAAGCGGCTATAGTAAAGGCTGAGAATAAGGAACTCTTAGAGTCAGAAACTATGAAGTTTGAAAACAAATTAGAAGAATACTTAACTGTAGTAAAGACTAGAGTCAGAATTAGCTGACACTGCCGCGGAAACACAAGTTGTGGCACAGCAGAGTAGAGCTGTGTTACCACAAATAACGCTTCCGGAATTTGATGGGGAGCAGAAGTGGAAATCCTTCTGGGATCGGTTCAAATATTTGGTACACGATAGAACAGATCTCCCTAAAGTCACCAAACTTACGTATTTGTTAGGACAGGTCAAAGGAACACCATATCAACTGATAAAAGAATTACCAGTAGAAGAAAATAACTATGAGGTGGCTTTGACCATCCTTAGACAAAATTACGAAGACAGGGAGCAAGTTATAAATCATTTATTAAGGGCTCTAATAGAATTACCCACGCCTAGGCACGATTTTGATTCCTTGCAAAAATTTAGAATTGCACTAAGTTGTAATTTAAAGGCCTTAGATACTTACGAAGATATTAAGACATCAGATTGGGTGCTTTCAAGAATTGTGTCCTTAAAGCTACCACCGAAAACCAAGGATGCTTTGTATGGTAGGTACCAGAAGGATAATTTCTCCTGTGAAGAGATTGAGGAAGGCTTGATGCAACTCTGTAAACATTTCAAGGGAACATTAAACACTACTGAGGTCAAACAGAAGACTGAAGTAAAGAAAAAACCCACTAACCAACTGATTGGGAAAGTTAAGTCAGAGAAGACTAAGTATGTGCCTAAAGAGAGATAGGTACTTTCCTTAGCTCCACAAAGGCCGAGGATAAAGTATTAAAGATAAGGAATAGACATGCTGAGGATATTAAGGAAATAAAACCTTCCATGGTAAAAGACAGGAAAGTTTGTGTCTTTTGTGGTGAGCAACATTCCGGTGTATTTTGTCAAGACTACCCTGATTATGCTTCTAGAGTAGGGAAGCTTCAGGAACTGGGGTGTTGTATAATCTGTATGAACTCCGAACTTGCCGCCGCGGACTGTAAGACTAAATTAAATCTTTGCTTTAAATGCAAAAAAGATCATCATCATAGTGCTTTATGTCCTAGGATGAAAACTGAGGTTCCTAAACCTGCAAGCGTCAATATGACAATTGCAAAAGGGAATGCTCCATTAGTAATTCCAGCTGCAGTACCAATAGCAGATGTGAAAGTATTGTTTGAGAATAGAAACCAATTAGTATGTACCCTGTTTCATACGGGTGCTCAGAAAACCTTCATTTCTGAAGACATTGTGAAGAAATTAAAGTTACCAGTTATCGGCAAGGTAAATCTAGCCATGACAGGATTCTTAACAACTAGGAAGGCTCAGTCTTTTGATTTAGTTAGACCTGTACTACAATTAGGCAGATATAAATGCCGTATAACAGCAGCTGTGCTTGATACTATGGAGACAAGTATATACATAAAAGGACTGAAGGAAACCTCTGATCATCTACAAAGCTCAGGGATAAAGTTGGCTAAACAGAATGTGGAATCAGATACTGTGGGTCCCATAAAAATGATAATTGGTTCTGATTATTGTGGAAGATTCCTAAATAGGACTTTCAAAAGGAATAAGGTACAGTTGTTCAAGAGTCCAGGAGGTAACCTTGTTATGGGTCAGTTGCCTTTTCCAAAACAAGTTAAAGGAGAGGCCAAACTAGTAGACTCAGTCTTTGTTACCCCTACACAGTCATTGATGGTAGCTAGAATAGGTGCAGAATTAGTACCTACTCAGATAAATGACTTGTTGGATGAAAATATTGAACCTGTACACAAACAGACCCAGACAGTGTAGGAATACACTCTGAGGAACCAACCCCTGAAGATAAAATAACACTGGACTTGTATAATCAGTCTGTGGAATTTAAGGATGGACAGTATTGGGTAGGATTACCATGGAAACTAAACCATTCAGAGTTACCAACAAATTACCAAGCAGCTAAAGCTCAGTTAAATTATCTTCTAAGAAAGTTGAGAGACAAACCAGAACATCTGATCCTATATGATAATATTATAAGGGATCAATTAAAGAATAAATTTATAGAAGAGGTAGAATACCCTGTTAACCACAAAGAAGGACACTACTTACCACATCATGCTGTAAGCAAGGATTCAGTAACTACTCCCATAAGGATAGTATTCAACTGTAGTAGTAAAGCGTCCAAGGGATCAGCTAGCTTGAACGATTGCCTATACTCTGGACCTACACTAACATAGAAGTTAGGGAATGTGTTACTAAGATTTAGAGAGAAACCTTACGCTTACACAGCAGACATTAGTAAGGCTTTTCTCAGAATAGGACTGAGAGATGAGGATAGGAAATTTACAAAATTCCTCTGGCCTCATGATCCTCAAAATGAGGATAGTCGATTGAAAACTTACTGTTTCCAATCGGTGCTCTTTGTCTCTTGTGCTAGTCCTTTCCTACTTTGCAACACTTTAAAGCATCGTTTTGAAAATGCCAAATGTCCAGAAATAGGGCAGGCTTTTTATATGGATAATTTGCAAGGTGTTGCTGATACGGAGTCGGAAGCTTTGAAGGCTTATGAAGTAGCCAATTCCGAATGTGGCAAGGCAAATTTGCCGTTACAGAGCTGGAATACAAATTCACCGCTTTTGAGGAATAAAATACAAGAGGACTATCCAGATTCTGACATTCCCAAAATTCAAAATGTGTTAGGTCTTAACTGGGATACAACAGCTGATGTAATAAGTTTGAAACCAATTAAGTTCTCTGATGTCACTCTCACCAAGAGGTCCTTGTTAAGTCAGGTTTCCAAGCTATTTGACCCATTAGGATTTGTCAATCCTATAGTTATTAGGGGCAAATGTTTAGTACAGGAGGCTTGGCGAGAAAAATTAGACTGGGACACTGAATTGGGTGAGACATATGTGGAACAATGGGAACAGATTAGAAAGGAGTTTGAAACTACATCAAGCATATGTATTCCTAGGAAAATAAACAGTAATGAGAAGTCGCACTTACACATATTTTGTGATGCTTCTCAAAGGGCCTATGGAGCAGTAGCTTATTGCACAACAGGGGTGGACTACACAGGGGCTATAACTGTTACGGGTGAGGAAACTCCCCATAAAGTTTACATTTGTTTATTTACCTGCGCCTACACAAGGGCAGTCCATCTAGAATTAGCGGAAGACCTAAGCTCAGAGACATTCCTCAATGTCTTTCGCAGATTTGCCGCTAGAAGGTCTTGTCCTGGCAAGTTAATAAGCGACAACAGAACTAATTTCGTTGGAGCAGCACCGTTACTGTCGAACCTAATGAACGACCCAAAGGTTAAGTCGGCGCTGGGAATCCGAAATTGTATTTGGCAGTTCACAGCTCCAAGAGCTCCATGACAAAATGGATTTACTGAAAGAATGATTGGTATTGTCAAGAACTGCCTGAGGAAAACATTACATAGAACTAAGATCACGAGAGAAGATTTAAGAACAGTAATAACTGAAATTGAAACCAGGATTAATAATAGACCCTTGACTTATCAAGATGACACTAGCGACTCGCTAGAGGCCTTAACACTGGCTCACATGTTATATGGCAGGAAGCTCCATCCGATGTCTTGTGTGGATATCCAGGAAGAAGTTGATGATCCTACCATAGAAAATAATAATTTAGGACATCACCTTCGGGAGGGATATCAACGTCTGAAAAGGGTGCTGGATACTTGGAATAGACATTGGAGCGAAGAGTATCTTTTGAGCCTACGCGAGAGGTTTTATGGAGCTCAAGCTGCCAGCAACAAATCAGTTATTAACAATGGAGATGTGGTCTTAGTGAAGACTGAACAGCCAAGATCCCAGTGGCCATTAGCTAAAGTGATCTCCACACACCCAGATTCTGAAGGGGTGCTGAGACTCGTAAAAATAAAATGCAGGGGACATACCAGTATAAAAACTATTGATAAACTGGTACCCCTTGAGTTAGCAGCCACTCCGGATCCAGAGGATGGTGAAGATCAAATGGGTCAAGAGGCGCGACCCAGAAGGGCCGCAGCACAGGGTTTTCGAGAACTATGGAGGGAACTCTTGGCTAAGGGTCATATTACATGATACAGCGTATCATTTTCCTCCAGCTCCAAAACTTTGGGAAATATTTTCCCCCAGAGCAGTTGTGCTCTCTATATTTATCATAGTTATCCCTGGTTAAAGGCAGAGGAAAAATAGAGACTGTTGTTAATTGTTCAAGTGGTTTTAATAACCCAGAAATGACGTTCTCTTTAATAATTCTTGTTATAGATAAATTAAATGCTACTGCATTTAACCCCCGTGGACAACTATACTTTGTAAATACATGTAATTACGTGGTATTTTCCACTGACCTAAACTGCGTCTGCACGTTAGGTGACGTGGCAAGCAGGGAAGATTCTCCTGTTAAGGCAGATGTGGAATTAAGATATTTACACAGTTAAAGGGAATATTTGGTCTAACTTTACTTTAAGTAAAACTAAGATTAATTTGTTAGATTTGCCCTGTACATATCATGATGTAATATAACTGTATTTAGCACTGTAATTAAATAAGAGTTGGCAACCCACAATTCGATGAAGAGTTGGGGCTTGCCGCATTCACTCACTCTGCTCCTAGCTCTCGTGGAGTTAGCACGGTTGTATATACACACCATAAGGACGCTTGCTTGCTCAAGCAACTTCACCAAGCAGCCTCATCGTCATCGGTTAACGATCACTCCCTCTTCACTAGCTAAGTAACCTTTACGAATTGGCCAATTCAAGGGGGGATTAGCTATAAGATAGAAGATAGTATTGTAGGTGAGTTAAGTTTAATTTACGTTTCACCTAACTCTATGAGACTTGTTTGATTTACTTAGACAACTTTAGGGAAGAGTAACGACCTACGAGTTGTGTACCGAGAAAATTCTTGCATAGCGGTGTCCCGGCAGGGATACCGACTTGGACACATTAAACATTTCTCACATTTTGGTGCCCAGAAAGAGGGCCCCGATTTGTTTAACAGAACTAGTAAACATTTTTCACAGCCAAATTGGCCCACACTTGGTAATGAAAAATACCAAATGACAACCCTGACAGGGGAGGGGGGAGGGAGGAGGAAGGAAGGGGTGAAGGGACCATGGTGTAACAGCTGTTCGGTGCCAGGCGTCAATTTCAAATTACGGGTGGGAAAAAAGTCAGATTATTTCGAATTTTTTGCAGTTTTTGGCCCATTTTGGGAATATTGGATCCCGGGATGATTATGTCCGATTAGTGGGGATCTTCGGATTTTGGGCGTTCGGATATTAGAGGGATTATTTCTCTCTCTCTCTCTATATATATATCTATATATCTATATCTATATCTATGTATATATAGATATATATATACATAGATATAGATATAGATATAGATATATCTATCTATATCTATATCTATTTATATATATATATATATATATATATATATATTTATATATATTTGGGAGGGTTTTAATATCTGGAGTTGTGAGGAACACTCCAGAAAACAAGTACTGTGTCAGAGGATTAGGTTAATGTTTGTATCTGAAGATGTGAGGAACATTCTGGTAATTCTGGCATCTGGATTGTTTGCTTCTTAGCTTAGGAATTAGTTCTTGCCATTATTGTTTCTGCGTACTGTTAATAAAAATGCCATATTGCGTGAGAAAATGTGAGTTCTCTCCTTGGTTCTGGAGTATTTTGGTGGTACTGGTAGGTGTAGTCAGGGGATGGGAGTATTTAAATTGACCTTGTCCGATCTGAGACAGTTCAATTTAATCATGAAGCCATGGTGTAGCGGACCATTAGTTTGTGTGTGAGAACAAGTAGCTACGTAGTTACAGTCAGTAACAGACAATAAATGAGCAGTGAGACTGTGAACAGATAATGAGTCAGTCAGTGGTTCAGTGGAATATGGACTCAGTGAAAAATGGACGGTGATACAGAGAGTTATGCTGGAGTTAGTAAGACAGTAAATGCTAATCAGTGAAGGCCTGAGTAGTCAGACAGAAAGTCAGTAAGTGAGAGTTTGTCAGTCAATGAAAGGACACTGAACGAGTATTAGTGAGTGGACAAAGCTAAAGTGGGAGAGAAAAATCAGTGTTTTGCAACTGTTCTTAAGCTGTACCAGGAAGGAATTTTACCATAAGTGATCAGCTGCCTTTGACTAAATGCCTGGCCTGTTTACACGTCATTCTTGCTGTATCAATGGAACCTCTATGATTTTAACAACCGTTGTCAGGAGAGGGGTAAATTTTGAGAAATGGACATACATGGACAGGCTGCCAAAACAGCGGACTATCTCTGGGAGATATACTCACAATGTTGGAAGCACAGCAAGAACAAAATAATTACTGAGAAGAACAAAAATATGATATACTCACATTGATCAGTGCACAGCGAGAAGTTCAGAAGAAACAGTAAGAAGCATAGCAAGAAGGACATAAGAAAGAGCAAGAAGCACAGCAAGAACAAAACAAGTATAAAGAACAAAAGAAACAAGAACAAACGATATACTTGCAGGGTTGAGAACACAGAAGAACAAAAGAAATATCTAGAAGGACAGTAACAAGAACAAAAGAAAGATATACTTGCAGTGTTGAGAGCACAGCAAGGAGAACAAAAGAAATGCCAAGAACGAACAGAAGCCCCATCACAACACTATGCAAGGTTAGAAGAAAGCTAAGTGGGCAGAGACAAAAGTTCCAACATCTATGAGAGGAATCTGAAGAGAGATGCCGAGCATGGAATGATGAGTTTCAGGAAGATCATGAGAAGTGGTATGGAGAGCTGCAGGATGTCACCAGGAAAATAAAGCAACAACAATGGATGGTGTACAGCTTGGTAGAGAGAATAAACAACCAAGTAAGAAAGGTGAAGGGAAAGGTTACCTTTATAGTGGAGGATAAAGTGAGAAATGAAATACACAGTGAGGTAGGTTAGAGAAGTAGGGGAAGAGGTTCTCTGTATAGCGGAGGATAAAGTGAGAAGTGTAATGCAGGAAGAGAGTAACAGGGTCAAACTCCTTGAACAAAATTTGTTTGAGTCTGGACCCAGAACACCCCTTAGGTGCGACTGATAGGTGGGGGGGGGGGGGAAGTGAGGTACTGAATTCCGAGGTCCCTGAATAAGTCTCTGTGAGTCACAACATGGGCGTGCAAGGCAGTATACACATGCCAATGAAGAAAATGCCTGCAGATTTAAATTGCAAGCTGCCTTGGAAGGCTTATTATACCCAGTTTCAGCTCTTGCCCGTCGAAATTTATGGGACAACCAGCAGTGTCCAGATCATCTAGCCACCAACCTTAAGGATTCTGCTGTGGAGGTTCTTGTGCAGCTGGACAAAAGAAGTTAGGGTGACTAGAGTACACTGGCACAAGCCATGGAGCAGAGGAATGGGATGGAACGACAGGGGTATATCCTCAGTTCCTGGCTCTGGACTCTGTTGCATAGAAGAGGATGCCTCTCCTATAACTGGATGAGGACCTAGAGAATTTCGTTCATAACGCATGCCCAGAAGCCAATGCTGATTTCTTTATGGTGCTGCTTCGGGACTAACCCACTGATCCCCTGGACAGTCTCCAGCTGAAGGTTCAGGTGAAGCAGACCAAACCACTGAAGCTGCAGGAAGCCCTGGCCAATGCCCTTGAGTTTCAGTCCTACTTAAAGTCCAGCTGCTCAAACTTCCACATTGACTCCAGTAATGGCTTCAGTGCATGTATGTGTTCAGTGAAGAACATGGACACATTTAATGGAGAGTGCCTCTACACTGATAAGACTGGGCACCGAAAGGAAGACTGCTGCAAGAGGAAGAGAGATCAACAAAGTGATTTTGACACCTGAATCAACAAGCTTGCAGAGTGTTGGGCTTGTGGACAACAAGGGCACTGAGAAAGGGCGGTAAATGGACGAACCAACAAAAGACGTTACAGGCACCTCAAGAGGGAAACTATGGAAGGCTTGTGCAATGGGGCAGCACCAGCCTATGGCAACAGTGTCCCACATCTGACTTTGTGCGAGAGAACTACTTCAGCCAGTTATCGGATGGAGCATGAGTTTAAATTAGTACCCTGCCCAAAGGTCAACACATGATCAGAGAAGACTGGTGTGCCTGAATGAGGTGAGTCATTGGCAGTCTCCAGAGACTTTGGAGTGGGGAGTCACAGGATAGTGTGCTGAGGTTAGGGGACCAGTAAATGTCAGGATACGGCTGGGAGGGAAGAAAAAGACCTTGGCCTTGGACCCCTGCATCTTGGGTTTCGACTGTCTGGTGTCCTGCCACTGCCTGCTTGACTTGCATTCGATGCAAATATGATTAGAAGGAAGGTATACTCTGCTGAGAGCCATGCAGCAAGGAGGTTTACTAGTGTTGACCAGACGGATTACATTTATCTCCCCAGAGTCAGAGATCCTGCTGCTCTGTGAGATCTACGACATGCTGCACACTGCTTTGGGATTGGTGGAACACAGGAGCCATGGCATGACAGAAGTGAGAGTGATGTTGGGCACGACCTTACTTGACCTTATGGCAGAAGAAGTACCCGTTGCCATAGCCAACTTTTCAATTCGTCCTTGTATCATACATCAAAGCACAGTTGTGGGGATGTGCAGTTAAGTGAGTCAGGAGCCACAGAGCATTGTATGCAAGAGAAATACTGTTCAGCCCCTGGAAGAACTACCTGACCACATTGTCAAGAGTGCCCAGTGTCTGGAGAAGACACAGTTGGAGCAGCCGAAGAGGCTCTTGGTGAGGCACGCTGATGTATTTTCCACAGAGGGCATCATGGACTTGAAAAGAGCACTTGGAGTGAGCCAGCGACGTGCTAGTTATCAGTCATGAAAGGAGGGCCTTGGAGCATAACAAAGCTGATCCAATGGAGATCTAGTTCTTCAGTATGTGGAAACAAGACGGCAGTGGTGACAGCAGCGATCCTATCGTCAGGAAGTTTATTCTGTATGTATTTGTGTATAGGTAAGATTAGGTGGTTGTGTTGGGGATGACACAGTTTTGAGGGAGGGGCAGTGTTATGACAGTAGGAGTAGGGTACTGTTTAATATAATATGGAGATGTGAGGAACATTCCAAAAAATCAAGTGTTCTGCTGTGGGATTAGGTTAATGTTCGTATCTGGAGATGCGAGGAACGTTCTGTAGATTCCGGCATCTGTTTTATTTACTTTCTTTCTGACCTTAGGAATTCGTTCTTGTCATTATTATTATCATGCATTGGTAATTTATATGAATTATTGCGAGAGAAAATTAGTTCTTTCCAAGGTTCTGGGGTGTTCTGGGCTGTACTGGTAGGTAGAGTTGGGGGCGGGGAGTATTTAAAGTGACCCTCCTGCATCCGAGACGGTTCAGTTAAGTCAGGGAGCCAGGATGCAGGGACCTTTATTTTGTGCGTGAAAAACAGTGGCCATTTAGTGAGGGTCAGTAACGGTCAATCAGTGTGCAGTGACTTAGTGAACAGTTAGTGACTCACTGACATTCAGTCAGTGATGCAGAGAGTCCATGACAGCTTGTAAGACAGTCAGTCAGTGAAGGGCGGAGGAGTCAGACAAAGAGTTAGTCAATGAGAATTAATCAGTCAGTGTACGGGTATTGAACTAATAGTACTGAGTGAAGGCCAAAGTCAACATGGGAGAGAAAAGTCATGTTTTGCGGCTAAACCACAGCTATGGCCAGAAGGAACAAAACCCAGAAGTGTTCAGCTACCTTTGACAAATTGCCTGGCCTGCCGACGCATGGTTTTCGACGTATCAACATATATGTTAGTAGGTGGATCTATCTATCTATCTATATATTTTATATATGTACATTGATATAGATATATATACATAGATAGATAAGCTGAAAAAAATATATATAATCTGTGGTACACACACAATGTAGATAGATAGGTACGTAGATAGATAGAGAGATTGATCGATAGATAGAAAAACAGACAAACTGTGGTTCACACACACAGTTTATACAGATAGATAGACAGATAGAAATATAGAAAAATAGATATAGTATGTGGTACACAGTATATACACAGATAGATATAGTCTGTGGTACACTATATATATATATATATATATATATATATATATATATATATATATATATATATATATATATATATATATATAGTGGTAGGTGGTGGCGAACATCATCCACTCACTTGATGTTGTGCTGCCTACTTCTTCCGTAGCTTTTATAATTATTTTTCTATGCCTGCCGTCCTCGTTTCCTATTTCTCCCATCTTTCCTGTCACTTATTGTTTTTCTTTCCTTTACAGGTGGCTTTACATTGAGTGACAAACCAAATGGATTCCTGTAAGCCAAGAAACCATTTACAACGCTGAGTGGTAACCATATAACCAAACCCCACGTGCTTCCTACGGGTCAGCAAGTGGGTTGGTGGAGGGTTGGTGCCCCTCCCCGTAAAACAAATAACTCAAAGTTAAATGGCCACGCCTTACAGGATTACGGCGTCTGGCAATATAAAGATGGATAGAAATGTACGAAAGAGAGAGAGAGAGAGAGAGAGAGAGAGAGAGAGAGAGAGAGAGAGAGAGAGAGAGAGAGAGAGAGAGAATGAATTTCTAGTACGTGAATGACATTTCGGACAAGGCAGAGATGCATGATCAATAATCTTAATAACAACAGTTGGCACTGGTTGCATATATTATACCAGTAAAGCGCGTTATGTGAGCCCTGACTAGCAAGCGAACACCATGTTATCACAATTTCCTTCTGATATATAAATTCTACTATCTCTTCTGTCAACCTGCCGTGTCGATGACACTGAATTGCTAAAGACTTATTAATGAGGTGATTAAAGTCAGAAATGTGTGTTTTCTTTTTTCCTCTTGGTGATTTCACCATCAAAACATACCAAAAACGTTAATGAAAAATTATGGACAGAATCTTTTATATTTAATTGCTAGACGGAAAATGTTTTTTATTCTGATGTCATAATTGAGGCGTTTACCGTTTACAGCCAAATACTCCCTTAGAAAACTCGAGATTCCGAAGGGTTCCATTTTTTATGCAAGGGAGAAGGAACCAACTGCCAGGAGCCTGCAAGACTGTTCCCTCCAAGAAAAAACAAAAACAATATACTACTCCTTTATGGGTGAGTGTTTCGTTTGATAACAACATTTATTGAATGAATCTAATGCATGAAGAGAAAATTTCAACTCTACTTCACATAGGAGAAAAAGTTATCAGCTTCCGCTTAGCGTGACGGTCGGGTAGGGCCCGGCCGGGTCTGGCCGGGCCACTCATTTCCAGACTTAACAGAGTAAATATTGTTCGCTCCCCTTGCTCTCTCGCTTGTAACAATGCTGTAGTCATAATACGAGGTTTGGGAAATATTGTACTCTTTTTACAATTCTCTTCGTGTTTTTCGTCTTTTCTGTTCTTAGACTTTACTCTGCCCATTAATAATATTGGTAGAAATTGGCAGAGAAGAAATATTCATTTATTTCCACTCTTTCCCGACTTATCTCACCTCTGCAACACGAACAGTGAGTCAGTATTCATTTTTGCGTCACGTTGGAGAGGTCTTACAAAACATACTCCTAAGACAGGTGACAGTTCCAGTCCATCAGACATATGCCTGACGGCTTGGAATTTTTTGTTATATAATTCTGATTTCCTTTCCTTCAAAAATGAGATTCTTAACTATTACTATACTCGTTGGGGTAGATAGGGTTCCAACATACTCATTCATGAAAATACCTGTCTTTTTCCCGTGCATGGTAGACATGCATTTTTCAAAACAATAACTTTGCATATGAAACATACAAAATAATACAGTACATAGGTGCAATATAAAACAATAGGTTCGTAAGGAAAAGGTTATAGGGAACCTACTTGGCCAGTGAAAACGCCATATTCGTACACAATTCTGACAGATACTACATGGTATTGATCAGCATCTTAATGAGGTGTGTGTGTGTGTGTGTGTGTGTGTGTGTGTGTGTGTGTGTGTGTGTGTGTCAGTGGTTATCTGTATATCAGTCTATCTATTGCCGGACGCTTTAATCTCGTAAGGGGTGGCCACAAACAAATCGCCTCCATGTCGCCCTGTCCCCCGCCATTTCACTGTCCTGCTCCCAGCTCACACCCCCCCCCCTCTCTCATATACCTCTCCAATCCATCCCTCCATCTCATCCTTGGCCTCCCCCTCCCTTTCCCCCCCCAACGTCACCCGCATACACTCTCCTCGTCAATCTCTCACTCTCCATCCTCACCACATGGCCAAACCACCTCAGTGTATTTCTCAGCATTTATGCGTGTGGGTTATGGCAGCGTAAGGTCCGTCTGAGTGAAGTGTAGTAATAAGAGATGTGGTAGTTTTATAAGTAATTATCTCTCACGCAGTAGCTCATTCAAACGCTCTGCGGTATTGTCTAGGGCTGTGATTCACAAACTTATGATCAGTACTACCCAAACTATATGTTTTTGTAGGAAGCAAGGAGAGCACCCAACCAGGATCATTACAGCCACGACATAAATATATAAGCACAATGTAAATTCCTTGTCAGATTCACGAGTTATTTTGTAAAGAAGGACGTGGAGAGGAGAATGCACAACTTTCTGTAACTCTTTCTTCCTAAAAAAAATTAGGCCAAGACAGGGAGATGATCGTGTTTTTCTTTTTCTTTTCTATTCTGTTATGAATTTATTTACTTATTTATCTATCTGGCCTTAGTGTCGATGTTGCAGCCAACAATCCTGTGGTCCCACTGATCTCCAGTCAACCATCCCTCTGTAGTGATCGTCCTTCTAACATCTTCCCAGCTAACACGGACTCATTTTTATTTTCATTCACAGTTTTCCCCGGCATGCTGTAGATGATTATTAATTAACCTTCACCAAACACCTGGCAACCACACCCCCGCCAAAGATTATACACGATGCCCCAGAATTTATGAAAATACCGACTTCTCTTTCTTGACATGACAGTTCATATCTGCCAGGCAACACTAAACGCATAATATAAAGGAAGGTGAAGTTTAGTTATATTTCGTGTCGCTGCCTATGCCTTATCTACATTATAATCCATGTTAGAAACAGATACCTATATTTTGTTTCTGCTATTACGTGACTTGGCAGTGAAGTCAATGATAACTTTAGATTTTTTATGACATTTTCACTGGGTGCAGTTCTAAGTGACCCTCATGTACAGTACCTTACTAACCACACATAGCACAAGAGCTAAGAATTGGCAACATCGCTACGGATGATTGAGGCCCTGTAATGTAATAAATTATCTAATATCTGTTTACTGTACAGTCCATGTCCTACATCTTTTACACTGTTTTACTTCCCCTCTCCTCAGCAAAACTGATCCCATAATCAGCGCCTTACGACGAAAAGCCTTGTAAAGACCATAATTACGTATGTTGCTGTTTCTTCTCTTTGTACTCATTGGTAGTTTAAAGGAAGGCTGACAGGATTTCTGACATAGTAAAGGGATAGAAACAATCCCTACATTTCGTTCATTCCTGTGAGAAACCCAACACATGAACGTGAAATTTTTGTAATGTCGTCAGAGATTCGGCTTCGTCTTCCCTCGTTCCCTGCACACGTGTTTCAACGTCCGAACGTCTACATTCCCTACTCCTATCAGTCCCAGCAGCCCCGTACTCATTTCTTATGGCAATGACTGGAAGGCTGTCTACATATAGTCGGTTCCTGTTCTCGTATCCTGCTCAATTTTCAGCTCTCCCGTTTCCGGATCTGAGTAGACTCCCTTACTGAAATTTGGTCACTCATTACTGGATCTTCGGCCTTCATGATTCACTACATCCGTACAATTACAGATACTAGCTAGGTATCACATTGAGCTACGTCTTATCTCGAAAGCAGGTTCCTTCATGTCTCCTATACATCCTCCTCCTCCTCCTCCTCCTCCTCATCATCATCATCATCATCATCATCATCATCATCATCATCTCCACCCCAGTTTCCACAGGCATACAAGGACAAATTAGGATCCAAGACTAAGAAAAATGAATAAGCACATGGAAACTGAAGAGCCCCACTGAACAACAGAACAAATGAAACCTAAGACTCACAGCAAATGCAAATGATTCTCCTTCGGCAAAGGACATTTTTGATAGCTGCACCCACCTCTATAGTTTTCCAAACAGAATTACATCAATATATCTGTATCTATATCTTTCTATATATCTATCCTAATAAATACATGTATGTAAATATATTTATCTATATCTACTGTATATCTATCAACCTATCTATTCGAACACACAAATAGACACAAATACACACACGTGTATCTATGTATGTATGTATGTATCTGTGTGTGTGTGTGTGTGTGTGTGTGTGTGTGTGTGTGTGTGTGTGTGTGTGTGTGTGCAGAGACATGGACCTCACGGATTCCACCCTGGCTAAAACCTGGTCCAAGCGCAGGTCTAACACAATGTAAATGCACATCAGCATTGCCTAGGACCTCCGGGGGCCACATACCCATGGATGACGGTTTTCAGAGGATCCATCCTGTCTAAAACCTGGTCCCAGTGAAATCTTAATACTTTGCATAATTTGTGTTCCTGGGCAGAAAATGGCATTGACTTTTTGGTCTTGCCCCAGTGATTATAAGGATAGTCTCACCCTCCATAAAACCTGGTGCAGGTATATGTCTATTGTTGTGGAAAATTAGTTTTGCATAGATTTAAAAAAAAAAAAAAAAAAATATGGCCGTGAAGAACGATATTTCCCAGGAACAGTGTGTATCGTGCCACCCACGGGTCCAGCACTGGAGTCTCACCCTGATGCCTAAAATTTCGTTGGGTCACAGATCACTGGGCAAAGCTTCATATTACTAGGTATAAAACTATGGTTGAACATACTAAAGTTGACAAGAAACCCGGTGGCTGCACCCATGGGTGAGGGGCTGCCATATTTGGACCCACCCTGGCTAACACCCGGTCAGGATGAAGGTACTGTGCAAGCTTTATTTTCCCTTGACGCATCCTGGCATTTCCTGTTGTTAGGCAATGCGTGCTGTAAGAACTAGTTCCTTATAGTCCGTCCTGGAAAAATACTGTGCCTACTCCATACTTTGAAGTGAGAAAAACTTATATCAGAACAACTTTTTATTAACCCGCCCCGTCCCGTCAACGTATGGGTACATTGCAACGATTTGCATTTGCCAGTCCCGGCGAAGTACCGGTACGTCGTGCAATTGCAATGTGCATAATTTCGACAATTTTCAAAATCCGTGCTTGATTTGCGGTACGTACCCTCGCATGACCTTCCCCTACCTGCCACCAGGTGGGGACACTCGGCGACCCCACACGACCCGCGCTAGCCCACCACTCATCCACTCACCTGGTAGCAACGGTCCTGCTCAGACATGGCTAAGAGAGGTCCCTCAGACAGCGAAATTCAAGTCGCCCTGGACACCTTTACAGGCGACAGTGATTCCCCACTGGACGACGAGGATATGGACAAGGATTATGTGCAGCCAGAGGAGGAAGAAACCACCAGCAGTGACGAGGAAGTTCCGTCTCCCAGGAAGTGGCAGTACGTGACTTATCGTGCTGCTAGAGAGGGGCAGCAGGCAAAGAAGGCACGTGCGACATCGTATCCCTATCCCCAACGTAATTTGGAACCAGAATTCGAGGACGAGGACGAGGACGAGGACGAGGACGAGGACGGAGCTGTGGGACGTGCTGCCACGTGGTATGGACGTGAGGTGATAACACATCGTGGCCCAGAGCGCACACCACTTCGTATGAGCAGGTATGGGCCTAGCATTTTGTTTGGGGAGTTAAGATGTCAAGTGGAGGGAGTGGGGAGTGAAAGGGAAAGTTCAGGGAGGATTAGGGAAAGTGAGAGTGACATGAGTGAGTCATTGCTCTCCCTACGTAGTGTGAGGCGGCGTAGTGGATCACGTGGGCCAGTGCGGGTGCGTTCCTTATCACGTGGGGTTGTGAGGGAGGGGGAAGGTGGGGAGGAACCATTCCCAAACACGTCTTATGCTCCCCAATATCCCCTAACGTGTGGTCGAGCTAGGGTGCGTGAGAAAGCACGTGGTGTTGTCATGGAGGGCGAAGGTGGGGAGGAACCACTCCCCAACACGTCTTATGCTCCCCAATATCCCCTAACACGTGGTCGAGCCAGGGTGCGTGAGAAAGCACGTGGTGTTGTCATGGAGGGGGAAGGTGGGGAGGAACCACTCCCCAGCACGTCTTCTGCTCCCCATTATTCCCCTATTTCATCCCCACAGCCCCCTAATGTTCCTCAAGGCCGTAAGGGTAAGGGAAAGGGAAAGGGTAAAGTCAGAGGGAAGAGGAGTGACAGTGGGGAAGCCCTCCGCACTCCTTCTCCCCCACCTCCCCAACCAGGATCTCCTCCCCACCCAGACGAAGGCGGTGATGGGGATGATGGGGACTAGGGATTTGTGTCGTGGAATTGGGAGGATGGGAGTGATTTTTCTCCCCTCATTCACCCCTTCACTGAGCAGGGGTGATCTGGCTGCATTGCTCCAGGAATTCACTGTAATTCCACCAGGTTGGATTTTTTCCACCTGTTTTTTGGTGAGGCATTTGTTGATCAGATTATATACCAAACCAACCTGTTTGCAAGCGCCCAGCGCCTAGAGAGTGAAAGATTGGGAACAAGGAGTAGGCGTTCTATCATCTGTGATTACCCTGTCTCCCTTCCAGAAATGTTCTTATTTTTTGCCCTGGTCCTTTTGATGGGTATTATACGAAAGAATAGAATTCCTGCTTACTGGACTAGGGACCCTGTTATGTTTACCCCAATATTTGGTCAAGTGATGAGCCGTAATCGGTTTCAAAAAATTCTAAGTCGCCTCCATTTCTATGATGCTCATGACCCTGCAAATGCAAACAACACTGATAAAATGAGGCGAATTAGGTTGGTCTTTGATCACCTCAGGCAAACCTTTCGTTCCTCATTCTATCCCTATAGAGACCTCGTCATAGATGAGAGTCTCGTGTTGTGGAGAGGCAATATTTCATTTAGACAGTATATACCCAACAAAAGGCACCGTTTTGGGTTCAAGATCTTTGTTATGTGCGACTGTAGGACTGGATACGTGCAAGACATAGTCTTGTACACCTGTGCACAGACAGACATAATAGAGGATCGAAGTACTGGACTGTCGGGAGCAGTGGTAAAGACGATGATAGAAGACTACCTTCATCGTGGTCACGTTCTCTACCTGGACAATTGGTACACTAACCCTCTTCTCGCTCGTTATCTTCACACGCATGAAGCGGGAGTCTGTGGAACCGTAAAGGTGAACCGGCGTCACATGGCCAAGGTAGGGCGGAAACTTGCAAGGAATGAGGTTGTCTTCTTCAAAGCCAACAACATCCTTGCAACTGTGTGTAACCAGAACAGAGAAGTAAGCCTCTTGTCCATGGTTCACCGCCCCTTGATGCACCGTGCTTATTCCGTAGATTACCGTATCGAGAACAGGCGTCGTGTTTGGAAACCTGAGTGTGTCATGGATTATAATATAAACATGCGCCTAGTGGACCAGTCAGACTCCATGATATCGACGGTAGAGTGTGCCAGGACCACGATGAAGTGGTATAAGAAACTGTTCTTTCACGTGCTAGATATCACTGCTCTGAATTGCCACCACCTTCATGCCATGACAACAGGAGTTCAGGAAACATTTGAAGGGTTTGTGAGGGAGCTCACAAGAGAAAGCTTTGCAAGGTATGCTGTTGAAAGGCCCCAACATCGCACCCGCACTGCCTCTATTGCACAAACTCCCCTGAGAATATCCGGCCGCCATTTCCCCACTCCTATCCCTCCCCAGCCAAACAGACCTAGGCCCCAACGCAGGTGTCACGTGTGCAGTAATTCCCAGGTGAGACTCACGACACAGAGGAAGGACACCCGCTATGAGTGCGTGCAGTGTGACGTGGGTCTCTGTATTCACCCATGTTTCAGTGAATATCACACGTTGATGCAATTCTAATATGGTGTGAATGCGAAAGGACGCAGAAGTTATGAGGTAAATGCGACAGACAGACGCTCAGTGAAATTATCAGTCATGTTGATCTCCAAATATTAGTATAAAGTGCATATGGGTAGAACATAAGTGCAAAAATTGTATGTAAGTATATAAATATGCCCTAGGTGGAAACTTACATAGCGAGGGTTTTATGATGCGATATTCTGTCGCTCAGTGCAATAAATACCGCCCGTAATTATATAATTATTATTATTGAAAATTCTTACGGGTATAATATAAGTTCAAATTATTGTAAGTGCTGAAATATATTCTAAGTCAAATATTCATAGCATGTGTATAGAGATGCGATTTCCTGATGCTCAGTTGAATGAATAAGGCACGTATTAGTGAAAATAAAAGTCAGCAAGTGGTAAAGTGTGTAATATACGTGAAGAATTAGTATATAAGTGTGTGAGTATTATGTTGGTTGAAACATTCCTTGCGAGGGTATTTTCATGCGATATTCTCACGCTCACTTGAATAAATAATGCTAGTAAGTATGTACAGTGCAGTATAGGGGTGTAAACGTGTGTAATGTAAGTGGGAAATTATAATTGGAGTGAATAAATAAAGTAGATGATGAAACACGAGTGTTTGAGATCGTGGTTGCTACTTGAATATGCGCTAGCATATCGCTAAATGCCCTCGTAATGAATGAAAATAATTGAAAACCTTTACAGTGGTGGAGGAAAGGTTCTATGTAAAGGTGAAAATAATTGGAAAGTGATAAAACAATTTGGTATGTTGAAATACGAGTCATAGCGAGTGTGCTTACTAAGCTGATGTGCGCTAGACTTATGCTGCATGTCATCATAATGAATGAAAACATCTGAAAACACTTACAAACAGTTGTAATTGGTAAAATGTCATTGAAACAGAAGTATACAAGTAGACAAAATGATAGGTTGACTCATACAAGACACTTAGCATATAGCATGTTACGACTCGGACCAAACTCGCTATGCTTGCGCGATGGTACAATGCTTATTTTTCATATATATGTGTCTGAAATCCATTATATTGTTACTGTTATTGTTTATTAGTTCAAATTCAATAAATATAGAGGTGTTGTGTGTTGTTTCTACCATTATTCCTTACCATAGAAAACATAAGCGCATATCATGTCCATTACAGAACACCACACCTGGCTCGGGGGACCTCACCTGAACGGACCACTTCTAGACCGCGGGAACCACTTTCTTTGTGATTTTCCTTCGTTTCTCGACCTAAGCGGAAGTTTTAGCCAAAAAAAAAAAAAAAAAATCCAAAATGGGGGGGGATGTCATAGGTGCGGAAAACCTCGGGACGTGACAGGTTAAAGTGTTCAGTTACTCATCATTCGTCTTTGAAATTCTCGATTCCACTTTGCACCTGACATCATCCACATCAAATTAATAAAGAAGGCGAAGAAAATACCGATGAATAGAAAGAGAGAGAGAGAGAGAGACAGACAGACAGACAGATAGACAGATAGAGACAGACAGACAGAGAGATTATACAAATGTTTGCAAAAGTTTGGGTACAAGTCAAAAGCACAAAAAGGGTGAGCAGAAAAATATAATAGAGCCCCTGGGGGTAGGGGGGATTCAAGAATACTCTCCCAGTATCCCTGCTTGTCGTATGAGGCGATTAAAAGGGTTGGTGGTGGGTTAGTGACCCAACCCGTAAAAAGAACTAACTACACACGCGAATAAAGTGCCTCGGACCAGGACGGACCATACGGTGACGACTAAGGAACGGACAAAGGACTTTCTAAGGGTGGGGACATGGAGTATGAGAGGAGTGAATGATGAAGTGAAAGAGAGATTATTCAGGTGCTAGAGAATGCAAGAGTTGATGTATGTGGACTGACTGAAATTAACAGGGAAGGTGAAAAGGTGAGGAATATGTTTAGGAATATGTGCGGGAGTTAATGAGAATGAGAGGGCAAGAGAGGGAGTATGTCTGATGATAAGCAAGAGTGTGGAAGGAGAATATAAGAGAGTATGGAACAGTGGGAGCAAGGATTGTATGGGTAAGGATGAAAGTAGGTATACAAGCTTGGGCGATTGTATGAGCGTATGCGCCAACAGACGACCGAGTGGCAAGAGTGAAAGTTGAGTTTTGGGCAGGTGTAGAAGCATGTATGGACAAGTTTGAGAGGAGCAAGAGAGTGTTTTTGATTGGAGACATGAATGGGAAAGTTGGGAATGTACGAGTGGATGGAGTGGTTGATCAGTGGGGTGTGCCAGCTGAAGTAGATGGGAATGGTAGTGCTTTGGTGGACATCTGTGCTGGTAAGGGGTCGGCAATAGCCAACACCTTCTTTCGGCATAAGATGATCCACAGGTATACATGGAGAATCATGAGGAGGATGGACGGTGAACTTGTTGAACGAAAGGCAGTGATAGATTACGTGTGTGTGGATGAGCGAATGAGAAGAAAAGTTGGATGTAAGAGTGTGGAGAGGTTGGGGGAATGGAATCTCGGACCATCACTTAGTGATGGAAAAGGTAAGGCTGCAAAGAAAATGGGTGAAGAGACGAAGGGGAAGACAGGAGGAAGCAGCCTCTGTGAGAAGAGAAGAAAAGTTGCAAGATAGTGAGAAAATGGTAGAGTATAAGAGCACAGTGGAAGAAAGATTGGGAAGGTATGAGATAGAGCAGATGGAAGGGGTGGAAGATGTATGTAAGATATTCATTGAAGAGATAGGTGCAGCGTGTGAGGTGGTTTGTGGAGTGTGGAGGAGATGCAGGGGTGTGCTAGGGACAGCATGGTTGAATGATGAGGTGAAACGAGCTGTGGAACAAAAGAAGAAGGTATATAGTGAATTGCTAGAGAGTAGAGGTAAGGGAGAAGAGGAGAGAGAGAAGAGAGAGGTATATGTGAGCAGGAGAAGGGAGGTGAAGAGATTGGTGAAGGACAGCAAGAAGAAAGTGGATGTAGAGTTTGGGAGGAACCTTAGTGTAAAATGGAGGGGGAGTAAGAAATTGTTTTGGAAGGAGGTAAAGAAAGTTAGACAGTGTGAAAGGGGAAACAGGAGGAGAGTGAAAGATTGGAATAATAGATTGTTGGTGGAGAAGAGAGAGAAACTGAGGAGATGGAAGGAGTACTTTGAGGATCTGTTGAATGTAGAGAGTGAGAGCAGTGTCGGTATAAGTGGTCGGGGAATAGCTGGGAGAAGAAGAGATGAGAGGAGGAAGGAAGAGATCAGTAGGTCGGAAGTAGTGGAAGCAATGAAGAAGATCAAGATGGGAAAGGCCCCATGAATTGACGGAGTGTGTGGTGAAATGCTGAAGTATGGGCGTGAGATTGCTGTGGAGTGGATATGGAAGTTGTGTAGATTGGCTTGGGATGAGGGAAGGGTTCCAGAGGACTGGAAATCAGGTATAATTGTTTCTTTATACAAAGGAAAAAGGGAGAGAGAAGTATGTGGTAACCATAGGGGTATTTGCCTTCTCAGTGTGACTGGAAAAGTATATGGTAGAATACTTATTGATAGGATTAGGCATATAACAAAGGAGCTAGTTGAAGAAGAACAAGGGGGATTTAGGAAGAGAAAAGGGTGTGTAGATCAGATATTTGTTCTAAGTTGTTTAGCAGAGAAGTATGTAGAGAAGGGAAAGAAAGTGTATGCTGCCTTCATGGACTTGGAGAAAGCTTATGACAGAATAGGTAGGCAAGGTTTGTGGAAGGTATTAAGAATGTATGGAGTGGAAAGGAAATTGTTGAGTGCTGTGAAAATATGTACGAAGGAGCTAGGGCTATGGTACGAGTGAATGGTGAGCTGAGTGAGTTGTTTGATCTAAATGTGGGACTGAAACAGGAATGTGTGATGTCTCCATGGCTGTTTAATATGTAAATGGATGGGGTTGTAAAGGAGGTGCAAGGTAGGGCAGTGGATGTGGGCGTGGCTCTAATGAATGAGGGTGAGATGTGGAAGATTCCGGTGTTGGTGTTTGCTGATGATACAGTATTGTTGAGTGAAGATGAATGGGAGTTACAAGGTTTGGTGAATGAATCTGGGACAGTGGGTAGGAAGAAAATCTGAAAGTGAATGTCAACACGAGTAAAGTTATGGTGTTTGAGAGGAATGAAGTCACAAACTGCAC
This sequence comes from Coenobita brevimanus, assembly GCF_032717465.1. Taxonomy (NCBI): domain Eukaryota; kingdom Metazoa; phylum Arthropoda; class Malacostraca; order Decapoda; family Coenobitidae; genus Coenobita; species Coenobita brevimanus. The sequence continues at coordinate 30,516,640 of NC_137021.1, read as the reverse complement.
AGTGACGTTGGATGATGGGGATATGGAGAATGTGAGTGCGTCCAGGTGCTTGGGTAGTGTGATGAGTAAGGATAGAATTTTGGGGGATGAAATGCTTGAAAGGGTACAGCATAGAAGGAAGGTTGTTGGTTTGCTGAAAGCAGTGATGAGAAATAGGGAGGTGAATATGGAAATTAAGAAGTCACTGCATGATAGTATTGTAATCCATAACCTGACGTGTGCAAGCGAGGCATGGACCTTGCTAGAGGGGAACAAGTCAAGACTGAGAGCAGTAGATTGAGAGGAGCATGTGGATTGACAAGGAGGGACAAGTTGACGAATGAAGAAGTGAGGGAACGTTGTGGAGTGGTTGTGGTGTGGTAGGTCTCCATATTATAATTGCAAATCATACTAGATAGATAGATAAATAGATAGATAGAGAGACAGATAGAAGCAGGAAGTCAAATGATGAGAAGGTGTTGTGTCTGCGAGAATCGAGCAGTGCTAAGCATGCTTACACACTCTTAACACTGAGGAAAGCTGACGACAGCGGCCAGTAAGGAGATGATGCAGTTAGCTGTCAGCAGTCCTCTCGTGAACAAAGATCTAGTCCACCCCTGCTATACCAGAATTTAGGAAAGAGAGCTCAGACGGAGATTAGCCACCGAACAGGCTAGACAGAAGGAGACAAGCGACCCTAGAGAGAGGTCGAGACGGAGATTAGCCTTAGAACAGAGAGAGAGAGAGAGATAGCGAGACAGGGAGGTAGCTACCCAGGATTTATACTATTATACCTGTTTAATATTTCCAAGACAAATAAAAATAGTCCCATACTATTCTTTACCTCTCCCGTCACTACATGACATCTGGTGGGGAAACTACTACAAGATATAAAAGCCGCTCGACCACAAGTCTAAAATATACGCCTCTACAAGCAAATACAAAGTCGCTGCTTTATGATACAAAGTCTATTACGACAGTGGATATGGTTGAGAAAATTAGGAGAAATACACTGAGGTGGTTTGGACATGTGGAGAGAATGGAGAATGAAATACTGACTAAGAGGGTGTATGTGGGTGAAGTGGAGGGAGGAAACTACTGAAGAGGGTCAAGACATCACCCATCTCCTTCAGTGGATCTAGGACTTCTCTACACAGAGTTTTGAGGCAGATAGGCTTCAGATACAAAAAAAGCAGAAAGTGGGAGAAGGATAATGAAGAGAGAAGATATCGTAGTTGCAAGAAATGTATATCTGCGAAAAATTAAAGGCAACTGAAATAGTTCTCATCCTTGCCCTAAAATCTACCTAGATGAGACTTGGATTAACCTGAATATATGTGTTAAGCGATGCTGAGCTGATGGTGATGGGGTAGGCGGGCCTGAACTTAAGATAGGGAGAGAAGCTTGATTCATGATCCTACATGCTGGTGGCCAAAATGGTTTTGTGCCGGGAGGGCTCTTGATGTTTCGATATAAGAATGGGGCAATGGGAGATTACCACGAGTCAATGGACCATCAGCGATTTTAGCAGTGGTTTGAGGAAAAAGTACTTCCAAAAATCCCAGAAAGATCCTTTATCATAATGGATAATGCATCCTATCACTCAAAAGCCATCAATAAAATGCCAACAACCGGCAGTAAGAAAGGCGATATAACTGAATGGCTGTCATCTGCCCATGTCACATTTGATCCATCTCAAACGAAGAAGGAACTGTATTTTGTTTGCAAAAAACACAAAAGCAAACAACAATATGAGACAGACCAATTGGCCATATGATACTTAGACTGCCTGCTCTATCACTGTATGTTCAGTCCTGTTGAATTAATATGGCACAGCTGAAGAGAGAAGCAAAGAAAAGAAACTCAAACAGAGATCAATCCTTGAAGAGAGTTGAGAAAATTATTCACAAGGCTATGAACAAGGAAACCCGTGAAACTTGGCGTAGTTACATCAGCCACACGAAGAAAATCGAAGAATACCGTGCCACAGACGTCGCACAAGACCATTTGTTTGAGGAATTTGTTATTAACATAATTTCTGATACGTGATGAGAATGAAAATGACGATGATGCACATGAAGAAAGAGCTTAACCCGTCACGTCCCGAGGTTTTCCGCACCTCCGACATCCCCCAGTCACGAGGTATTTTCGAAATTTTTTTTTTTTGCTAAAACCTTCGCTTTTGGTGAGAAACATCGAAAATTCATAGAGAAATCGCTCACCTGAGGTTTAAAGTGCCCAATCCAGGTAGGAGTTCCTCCTTACCTGAGTGGGTTTTCTAACATGCTGGCACCAAAGAAAACGAGTTCTATGGGAGGGTAACTATTTTATCACTCATAAACGGTATTTATTTATTTACTTGGTACGAATGTATATGTAGTATGACAGTATATTGGTTTTCAAGCAGTAATAAAGGCATTATAAGCATTGTTTCACTCACTAACTAATCACCATACCTGACCTATTTTTGCCACACTACCTGATCATTATTTCTGGCTGTTTCTTCTTCTAATGCTATGTAAACATTGTCCTCCACATTGTCTTCGATTGGGGAATCACTCTGGCCCTGAATAACTTTACTAGCCAGGTCGCTGGTAACAGGTCCTTTGCCAAGACAATGGCGTGAGGGGGGGAGGGGGGAGGTTATGCAGTGTAAGACATTGTCCCTGCTTGGTATCTTGTACAGGAATAGAGGAAGGTGTCCCGTGTATACATACGAAAAATTACGTGCGAAAATTGAAAATTGTGCAAATTAGCGACCTTGCAATTGCACGACGTACTGGTACGTCGCCAGGACTGGCAAATGCAAATCGTTGCAACGTACCCATACGTCGTCGGGACTGGGCGGGTTAATACAGAACACCAGTACGTAGCCTACACATTCTCTCAGAACACCCAGCAAAAACACGGTCACTCTTTTTTTTATAACCTATTATGTCTGTAGCTTCATATCCGTGTGTGTGTGTGTGTGTGTGTGTGTGTGTGTTTTGAGAGAGAGAGAGAGAGAGAGAGAGAGAGAATGGCAAAAAAGAATAGGATGAAGGTGGACATGATTATTGTACTGTACATAGGCTTGCACATAAACTGGATATTGAAATATATGTTAATAAATTCACGAGTAGTAGCCTAATAAGTGGAAACACCTTATACTAAATTTTGGTAAACAGTTAACAAAAATACATTTTACATTTTAAATATGGAAGCATAGGACTTACATAGAAAATGATGTAAAAATGAAAGGAATGGTATAGCCTATCACTTTATAAAGAAATTTAGATGGGACAAATTTTTCTGCATCTTTCGCATCCTCATAATTTCTAAATTAGTCAAGTATTCAGATATCTATAGAGGAAACAGTTAGGAAACTTAATATAATTTGTACGTGTGAGGGTACATTACTTATTACATTCCGATTACCAGTCAGGTTAAGGCCTCTTTGAAGTTTAAATAGTCAGCCTTCACTCAGCTGTCGTTCATTAACTGTTCGACTGAGCTGCCTCCCTTCCCGCAGAACTGTGGCACAATTTAAGGGTGTGGGCTGATCTTACAATTTAAATGTGTGTTATACCAACACTTATATTAAAAAGGTTTCCTTAATTTTCTGTTATAATACGGAGTCCCGGAGTCGTAAAGGAATTGTTCAAATACTGAACTTGGCTTGGACTGTATTATAATATATTGTTAACTCATATCTCTATCTTCCTACGAAAATTCGGATTTCATATTGCTTTTAACGATTGTACTGTTGAAAAATTCAGTATCGCATCTGATAATAAAGGGAGTATTGATTTAAGCAACAGCGAAATCGAATAAACACTTCTAGCCAATCAGAATCTCGGCGAGAACAGTGTTGCCATACATGCCTGACCAGATTAATTGGTATGAGGTCTAGACGTCTCAATCCCGTAAGGAATGGCCACGAGCAAATCACCACCATATCGCCCTCTTTCTTGCAATTTCACTGCCCTTCCCCCAACTCACACTCCGCCCTCTCATATATATCTCTCTGCTCCATCCCCTCATCTCTTCCTCGGTTTCCCCCTTCCTCGCCCCCCCCATCCATCTCCTTCACATTTACTTCCCTAGTTAGCCTATCACCCTCCATCCTCTCCACCTGGCCAACCCAGTTCTCATAACGCATTCTATCAGGACCTGGAGCGGTGGCGTCTTCGTCGTGGGTCTACCCCCCAGAGGCTGTCGAAGAAGAGGAGGACAGCATGGGGGCCAAACCACCGCAAACCCCCCCGGCCCCTCACTGGGCTTGAGTACCTGGGAGTGGCTTCGGTCGCCCGGTCAAGTACCACATCTCCCAACACAACACACACAACAACACCGTTTTTTTTTTTACACCGAAAAATGACTCCCAGGCTGTCATTTCTCGACGACTTCTTCTAGCCGGGGACATTGAGAGCAATCCAGGACCCACCAACAAATACATATGTCCAACATGCTCAAAACCTATCACGTCGAGCCGACAGACAAAGGGTTCAGTTCAGTGCAATTCCTGCAAGAACTGGGCCCATTACACCTGCACAACACTTGCATCCAGAAAATATTACACAAACACCTGGACCTGCTCCTTATGCTCCTTCCCCCCACCCACCAACCCCCCTACCAATCCTACTCCTACTTCCTTCACACCTTCACAGCCAAACCCACCGATCTTTCCCACACCATCCAGTCCCCCAACTCCTCCCATTCCAACCCATCCTAATCCAATTCAACCCTTACCTCCATCACAACCTCCTCCTACCCCTTCTCCTTCACCCACACCACCTCCCTTCGTGCTGCAGCAGCCAACACTCATCACACACACAACATAAACATCCTTCAGTTAAACATAGATGGCATAAAAACCAAAAAACAAGAACTCACACAATTCATCAAACAACAGAACATACACATTGCCATCTTACAAGAAATAAAACTACACAGAGCACAGAAAACACTGACATTTCATAACTTCACCACCATTCGACAAGACTGGGCCGACGGCGGTGGCAGTGGACTCATCACCCTGGTTCACGAATCCATCAACTCTGCAGATACCAGTGCACACACAAAGTCACTTCTCCCCCCACATGACACCACAACAGAAATACAATCAGTTAAAATACGCACTGGTAACAAATCACACATAACAATCGCTAACACATACATGCCCCCCCAGTCGTCCCAAACAGTACCACACAATTACTCTCCACAGATACACCACATCACTAACATACCCAACATCATCCTGGGTGGTGATTTCAACGCCAAGTCGTCGGCCTGGCATGTCAACAACCCTGACACAGACAGAGGGCTGGTACTACAATCCCAGACTGATCATCTTTTCCTACTGAACAATCTAGACCAACATACCCATATTCCACACCAAGCCCTCTTCCTCCCATCATCTCTAGACATCACCTTCTGCTCCCCAAACCTGGCCCCCACTACATCATGGAGAGTGGTCAAAACCCTACGTTCTGATCACCTCCAAACCATAATCACTACCAAAACCAGAATCACCCCAGTTGGCCACAAACACACATACACTAATTAAGAAAGCCAACTGGGAGGCCTTTGTAACTGAAACAGAACAACATTTCGAAACATTAAACAGTACACCCATCACAAACATCAACACCGCTGTGCACACTTTCAATACAATCATACAAAACGCAGACAAAAGACACATCCCTAAAGGCAACAGAAAGTGACACAACCCCAACTTCACACCAGAAATTCAAGGCCTCATCAGACAACGGGACACACTGTGACACTCCCCAACACCCCATACACAAGGCACCGTACAACAAATACAAGAACTAAACACTTAAATAAACAATAAAATATCAGAACAGCAAACACTAAACTGGAAAAATTACCTCCAAACACTTGACCACAAAACAAACATCAGCAAACTCTACAAAACACAAAACAGCATCACACTTTCCAACAGCAACACCACACAATCACACGCTGCCATCACAACAACAGACACCAAACCCTCAAACAAACAACAAGCAAACACTCTCATCAATCACTTTTCACAAGTCAGCCATCTAAACCCCCATCCCGAAGACCGATGTATCATCTGCCGTAAGAGACAGTTCCCCACAGACCCAGACTAGGCACCTTTCACTTACAACCAGACGATGCACATCATTAACAACCTCAAGCACTCATCTGCCTGTGGACCAGACAACATAAGCAACATTCACTTTAAACACCTTGGACCACAAGGCATACAAGCACACACCAACATATCAAACTACAGCTACTCGCACAACATAATACCCAACATCTGGAAGCATGGCATTATCATCGCTATCCCTAAACCCAACAAAGACCCCACGTTAACCTCCTCACACCGCCCCATCACTCTCCTCTGCTTCCCCTCTAAAGTCACTGAACGACTGGTACTACAACTAGTCACACCTCACATTCACCTAGCCCAGTCACAACATGTCTTTAGGCCACTACACTCCACAAACACCCTTCTTACAGACCCTACACAGAGTTTTCGATGGCATGAATTCAGCTAGGCAACCACACAGAACACTCCGAATCACACTAGACATTAGCAATGCTTTTGATGCCATCCCCCGCCAAAACCTCACAAACAAAATACTCAACACTAACATGCACAATAACACAAAAAGATGCCAGGCAAACTACTTAGCAGGCAGATGTGCACACATAATTTGCCGGTTAGTCTTCTAACATCAGAAACTTCACAAACGGCGTCCCCCAAGGATCTGTTTTGTCCTCTACACTCTTTAACCTATACATGCACGACATACCCACACCCCACACACCACAGATACACATAGCTTCCTATGCAGATGTTATAACACTTACATGTACGCACCAACACACAAACACAGCTGCACACATCATTCAACCTTACCTCAACACATTACATGAATGGTTCACCACAAACAGGCTCAAAATTGCCCCAGCCAAATCTGCGGTGACACTTCTCACAAACTGGACAGCAGAACACAGTCACATCCCACACCTCACCATAAACAACACTCCCCTACCACACACACACACACACACAAAATCCTTGGTGTAACATACAATACATCAGTGTCATTTAAACAACACATCACAAACATTAAAAATAAAATGACACCAAGACTCAATGCTTTGAGGTCACTTGCACATGCAACATTTGGACACAACAAAGAAACCACCACCACAGTATACAAACAATACGCACGTTCAGTGATGAATTATGCAAGCCCTGCCTGGGCTTCTAACCTCACCAAAACAAACACTCTTCAGACCCAACAGAACAAGGCCCTAAAAATAATCACAGGCTGCACAGCTACTACACCCACAGACCACCTACATCAAGAAACCAAAGTCCTTAAAGTCAAGGATCACCTAGACATGAGAGGCATCCAGTTTCTTGCTGCAACCTCCATAAACCCACAACATCCACGATATTACATGTCAGCACATCCACCCACACCAAGGAACATCAAAACAACACCCAGCACACGATACCGTACACAAATACTGTCATCTCTCCCCCCTCGCCCACCTCAGACCAGCTTCCAGAAGCATATCCACACTCAGATCACTCGCCGCTCCATTCAGTCACTTAAAGACAACACACAGCTGCATGCACGGCCTCCTGACATCCACCCTCCTGAATCCTATCTCCCTCGTGAGGATAGGGTCCACCTGCCCAGGCTGAGATGTGGGCACCATCCAGCCCTCTTATGATACCAGAAGAGGCTGGATGACTCCGCCGCTGATGCCTGTCCAGGATGCAACACAGCACCCCATACTATTAAGCACACTATGCAAAACTGCATTGCACACAATCACCTACGCCAACAACAGAACATACACTCTTTGAGAGCTCTGTGGGAAAGCCCGATCTCGGCCATGGCCTACCTAAGGGACTCGGGGCTGTTCGGTCAGACTGCCTAGGGAACAACTGCTACTACTAATATGCATTCTGTCATCCACAAGCACACCACACTGTTCCTTGCCTTCCTCATTTGTCAATCTGTCATCCATGTAACTTCACATGGTCCTCTTAGATAACCATTTCCACTGTTCTCACTCATGACTTGTGTCCTTCTACCAAAGTCTAACCTTCGCTTCCATAATTATGTTAGAGTGGGGATCACAAAATATTGTCATGTAGCAACGTTTTATTTTCATGCTTACTTCCTTCCCTCTCTCTCTCTCTCTCTCTCTCTCTCTCTCTCTCTCTCTCTCTCTCTCTCTCTTATCAGTGCTATCAGTGAAGCTGCAGCCTTTCTTCCCTGTTGTACCCTTTCAACAACTCCATCCTCCAAACTCATGACACTGCCCAAGTACTTGAATGCCCTCACATTTTCCATTTCCCCACTGTCCACTCTCATTGTTTATCGAGTTATTTCATTTCTCTCGAAAACCAAAACCTTACTCTTCCTTACATCCATCTTTAGGTTCTGTTTCTTACATACCTTCCCACACTCATTATCCAGGCTTTGCAGTTTTCCTTCGTCTTAACAATACTGTGTCATTTGCATACAACAGACCAGGAAGTTTCCAAACGCTACCCTCTCTCATTAGGGTCGCTCCAACACCATTACCCTACTTTGTTATAACCCAGTCATATACAAACTGAACAACCATGGGAACATGATACGTCCCTGTTTCAGTCCAACATCCAGATAGAAAAATTCACTCAGTTCACCATCCACACGCTCTGCAGTCCCTAGCGTCTTCATACATACTCTTCACGGCACTCAACAGCTTCCCATTTACTCCACGTATTTTTAGTATTTTCCACACTCCTTGTCTATCCACTCTGTCATATGTTTTCTCCAAGTCTATGAAAACAGAACACAGATTCTTTCCCCTCTCGAGAAGCTTTTCCACTAAACACTTTAGGATTAATATCTGATCTACATATTCTCTTCCTTTTCTGAAACCTCCCTGTTCTTTTCTTATATTTGCTCAACTCTCTCAGTAAGTATCCTGCCATATACTTTCCCTACAACATTAAGATGACAAATGCCCATATAATTACCACACACTTCATTTTCTCTTTTTCCTTTGTACTGAGGAATAATTATACCTGACTTCCAGATATAAATCTTACTAATTACACTGTTTTGCATGCTTTGTCAGAGCTTTACCATTATATATATATATATATATATATATATATATATATATATATATATATATATATATATATAGATAGATAGATAGTTAGAAAGCTAGATAGAGATATGTATATGTACACCCATGCACTGACATTCATAAATACATACATACATGTATGCATACAAATCATAATTATACACATCGGTATTTATACATTTACCTGCATATTTGTTTATTTTTTCCTTTTTATTCTTTTCTCTGTGTGTATTTTTTATTAGTATTAGTATTAGTATTAGTATTACCGGTAGTATTAGTATTATTACGTCCCCGTCCCACACTGCCACATGCTCCAACAGCAGTAGTTCAGTATACAGTAGGAAGGACGTAGCCCAGTAAGTTGATCTTCCTATGGTCAGCCTTTCAGTGTGCAACACGACCAAGTGAGTCATTGTAAAATAAACACTGGCTTTTAAAGTTCACTGTCTCTAGTTTCCAAATAATTACCCTTAATGCTTACCAACTTCACTATTTTCTCAAGCACCGAAGATACACAAACTGCAATAGCACTTCACTGTTTGCCAACAACACTTAACTATTTTCACAAGTACCGAAAATAAAGAAACTGCACTGACACTGAACTACACTCAAATTGAACTGAAAACCAACCAAACTTGCTCTAGTCTCTTCCCCATCCTTATATAAGCTTCCTATATTCTAGAGTGTTCTACACTTTTCCACATTTCACGTGCATTCCCGAAGAGGACAACGGTTACAGCAGTTACCACCTTGGGGACATCCAAAACATGCCAAAGTTTTCTTACACTGCATAACGCTCTAAATTCTTCTGCATACAAACTTAAATTACATAATTTAACAAGCAGTCACATAAATAAAACATTATAGAGAAAAAGAGCACAAAAAATAATGTACTATATACATTATAACTAGGATCACAAACAGCAGGCTAACTTGCAACTCTGACTCGTAACGAAAGTACGGAATAACGAGTTACATCGAGAAACTTCCGGACTATCTCACTACCAAATTCAGCTTCTTTACATTATTATTATTATTATTATTATTGTGGTTTTACTTGTTTTTAGATTATTATTATTATTATTTTTTACTAAACAACACATGTATTCAATCACACTCAGACACATACTGTACATGTAAAGCTGGAAATGTTATCCCATCGGTTGTCACCAGTGTAACGGTAGGATTTTTCAATCCCATCGTTATTGTTCATCCAGTGTAATGCTCGATATTTATAATCTTACCTGTTGTGGGTACTTATCAACTCATCCATGGATAATACAGGTGGTACTCGACTTAGTATAATAGATGATATATATTTAAGAAAAAAAAAAAAGATTGTGGTAGCGTTTGTAATTTTTGGCCGAGCTTAGATTTAATCAGTACCACAGGTGGTCGTCGTTCCCTCAGCGAAGGAATCTTGAATTGGAAGGGGGGTGAATTAAGCTTGGGGACTTAATTCCCCTGATTAGGTACACTAAGAAAATAAGAAAAGATATATACTTTACTCTACTTTAATAATTTTATGTTAATTTCCACAAAACATTTTTAATTACATGACCCTTTTTAGTATGAGAGAAGATTGTATATGTTACCAGGGTTTTGGATGATCATTCCTCCAACATTGTTACCAGGCGCAAACAATTTGATACATACAAACGATTTATGAGGTCATTGTACCTTACTTTCTTTTTGTCAGTTACTCTTGGGCTCGACAATAGCCTCAAGACAGGGACCTTTTTACGAGCATGGTTTATCTTTTCGGGCTGGCATAGCCTCGAACCAATAAGAATGATTACTCGTGTTCATTTTCATCCATATAATATACTCTCATCATGCAATTCTCTAGAATCCAATATCAGTTCAGGACTATTTACAGTTCATAATCATCATTGCTATATAATCACTAAAAAAAACATAATCACTCGGGCTTGTTTAGCCTCGAGGAATAATTCAGTAAAAAACATAATCCCTAAGAATTCATAATCACTCGGGCTTGTTTAGCCTCGAGGTACTATTCAAACATTGTATGATCACTAAGAATACATAATCACTCGGATTTGTTTAGCCTCGAGGTTCATTTCAAAATTACATCATTGCTCACAGTCACTAAGTTCCCTTCCACGCTCCTAACTTCCTAACCTTAGTTACAAAAAAGAAAATGGTTAATGGTTTTGAATTTCGCTCTTCCGTTACCAGATTACATCACTTCCAAATTTCCATTTCTTATTTACAAAATAAAATTCACTTGATAGATCAATAATACTATTACAATTACAATTGGTTTATATAATAATTCATGGATAGTGTAATGTGTGTATGCTCAAGTCTTTGGACAATACTATGGGAAGGCCTTATGCTCACACTGACGTCGCCGGTGTCTGTGGACTGAACAAACGTCCATTATATACGACGTCTGGGGCTCGAGTGTCTACGTTAAACTTTCAACAATATTACTTCATATAGTCCATGACAAGTAAGGATTAAACAAAGAAAAAGAGGGGGAGGAAGAAGAAATGTGGACGGCTCACCTGAACAAACATCCATTATATACGACGTCTGGGACTCGAGTGAGCTCGCTAGCGACGCCACTGCTAAGTCAAATGAGGTGGTGTTTTTGAAATATAGTGGGTTTAAATTCTCTTTACAATTTATTTAGCAGTGTACCCATGACGCCAGGACTTTTGATTGAATTGGGGAAAATTTGGGGTTTATTCCTTACTTAATTTAGATACTGATTCTATCAGTATCTCACTTTGAATCTGAGAGCAGCTTATGCCATCTAGTGACGGCCAAGACAAACGGAACCTTTAAATCCTCACAAATCACATTATTTAGGCCTTTTGGACTGTTAATCTTACATATTTGGGTTCTAGCAGCTTCATCAGCAAACATATCACAACTAGGTTACGGAAAGAATTGTATGTTCATCATTATTCTGTTTAAGGTTTAAACTCGGCGCCCGGCAACGATGCACAAACAAGGGGGAAGAGCTGCGCGCATCTGTTATTCGTTACTCGACCAGACTGAGGAATTCCCATAGCTCAACATCCACAATTACATCACCCAATGCATAGATACAGAGATACATACATATAAAAAATAAAGTTAGCCCTACATTAATCATTAACATATGAATTACTACTTAGGATAGGAATTTATAGACTAATATTCAGGTTACACCCTATCTAACTTCGGAATTACAGTACTTCTAAATACATACATGAATATCAAATTCGTGGCACTACACGGCTCCCACGTTCGGAAAACAAATTTTACCCAAGTCAATTTTCTATGACATGTGCATGGATGGAATGTTGTTACTCTAATAACTGCTATGAACACTTTGAATTGGAATACCTTTCCCCACAATCGGTGGTACCCGTCAGTCCACATTAAACACCTGATGCGTATCTCGGAAGGTCACTTACTCACTTCATTAGGAGGTATGATCACTCCTTATATGGGATGTTATGAGGGAATTTATGCCCCAGTCAGCCTCAGGTTTTGGAGGATAGCTTGTAGCTCACCTGAGCTCGACAGGGTCTCTCGAGATTGAGATCACCACGGGAGGCGCTTCCTTACACTCTTCCATTCGCAGTCACACTCACTCTGTCCTTTCGTTTCCAGCTTTCCGCCTGCAAGAGGTGAGCGCTCATTCTGTCCTGAAGACTCCACTACCTCACAAACTGTGCTAACTATAAGGTGAGGGGATTGATCACTCCCCTCGAAGTAAGGCACTTCCCGGTTCCAACAGGAACTCTTCTCTCTTTTCCTTTTTACACCCTCTCCTCGGGGATGAGTCCACCCGGAACATAACTTTAAGCAGTTATGTTTCACAACATTCGTCACATGCACTTGTCTACTTTCCTAACACTCCTCTATGAGTCTCCGAGGTGCATTCCTCACTCGCGGTGGTAATCGCTCATCTTCGGGCTCCGGGGCGAGCTCCTGTTGCAACGGTTCTAAGAGCCATTCCTCGGAACCGTAATATGGTTTTACCTTTTCAGCAGCCCTTTGTATTTTTTTTCCACTAAATACATTTTCAATGATATAAACACTTCCATCTAGCAGCACTTCAATCACTTTATACGGGCCGTCCCATTTGGCATTCAGTTTTCTACAAGTACCCGGCTGTATTGTCTCTTTTTTCACCCACACCAAGCTATTGACTTCAACCTTCTGGGCTCTCCTCCGCCTGTTGGCCACCTCCCGGTATCGCCTAGTCATCCTTTGGTTTGTACCCTTGATGAGTGTGTGTGCTATCGCCAGGTCGTCCTCCTCTGCATCCACGGAAGGCAATAAGGTACCAATGAGGCGAGGGGGATGGCGTGAGAAGAAAGCATAATAAGGCTGTTGTCCCGTGCTCGAGTGCACCGCTTGATTTATGACGGTTTGACACGATTGGAGCAGCTGAGGCCAACGCAAGGGGTGTCCGTTGCAGAGAGATGCTAGGATGCTTTTCATAGTCCGATGCATCCTTTCAGTGGTGGAATTCCCTGAGGATGATAAGGGGTGACGTAGAACAAGTCCACCTGGTTCCTCCGGCAGAACTTCTTGAACTCTCCACTCGTGAACTCTCCGCCGTTATCCAACACGATACCTCGTGGCATCCCAAATTCGGTAAAGTATTGCCCAAGACAGTGTATGATGTGTTGTGTATGTTTATCCCTGAGGGGATAATATTTCACAAACCTACTATAATGATCTATCACAGTAAGGACATAGCGGTAACCCTGAGATCCAGCAACCATGTCAGTCAAGTCAATCCCGATATGTTCCAATGGTTTGCTTACAGGCGGGAAACCTTTCCAAGGTTGCTGCAACCCAGTTTCACCTTTGAATCTCTGACAAGTGGGACACTGTTTCACATACTCGCATACATCTACCTTTAGATTTGGCCAATAGAATAGTTCTACGGCTTTCTTAATGGATTTTTTCTGACCTAGATGTCCTGAGATTTCATGAGCGTGTTTGATAGCTTCTTTAATGATTGACTTAGGAATCACCAAACAATATTGGATGCTACCATCATTTGTTTCACGGGCAAAATATAATAGTTCGTCAATCAATGCGAACTGGCTCAACATAGCTTTCGGTAGTCTTTTAGCAGGGAGCTTCTCACTACGCAAGTACTTAACTAACTCATCCCACATGGGTTCTTCTCGTTGCTTATCTCTCATCTCGTCTCGACTAAATCCAAGCCAGTTGGTTTCTGACTCGTGGAATATCACTCTGACAGGTCTAGAAAGTTGATCAGCGACTACATTATATTTTCCCTTGATGTACTGCACATTGTAGTTGTACTCACGCATCTCAAGAATCCATTGGTTCATACATGGGGATTTGGTCTTTTGCTTAAAAATGCTGGTAAGCGGTTGATGGTCTGTCAAGATAGTAAGGTGGGAACCCCACAGGTAATGGTGAAAGTTGCGGCATGTGAGAACAACTGCCAATGCTTCTTTGTCTGTTGCGGAATATTTTCTCTCACAAGGGTTGAGCTTTTTGGAAAAGTAACCAATAGGCAAATTGGAGTTGTCTGGTTGGATCTGACTTAATACGCCACCAATATGAGTGTTGCTCACGTCGGTGGTTACAATGAATGGTCGAGTCACGTTGGCTCTTACCAATACTGGCGCATTCCCTAAGCTCGTCTTCAATTGATCAAAAGCGGATTGACACTCATCTGACCATTCGAACGCTACTCCGGATCTGGTTAAGTTCGTAAGGGGAGCTGCTATTTTTGCGAATGACGGTACATGTTTTCGGTAGAATCCGCATATTCCAAGGAATCTCCGGACTTCTTTTACTTCGGTGGGTCTTTTCATTTTGCTGGTAGCCTCTATGTTTTGGGGGTCTGGTGTACTCCCGGCCGCTGAGATTTGATGGCCAAGAAAGGTTACTTCTTTTAACCCAAAAGTACATTTGCTTAAATTTAACTTGGCCCCATTCTGTGTGAGTAAAGTGAATAATTGCTGTAAGCGACTCAACAACATGGGGAAGTCATCAGCCCAAATTATCAAATCGTCCAAATAATTCTTTACCCAACCTTGCTTCAACAGTGGAGTAAGAATGTCCTGCATTCGTCGGGAAAATATGGCTGGTGAACATTTTAGTCCGAATGGTAAGCGCCTAAATCTGTAAAGTGTGACTCCATCACTGAATGTGGTTAAATCACGACTTTCCTCGTCCAGCATGATTTGAAAATATGCCTCACGCATATCAAGAGTCACATAGTAATTATGACCTGCGGCCTGCTCGACTAATTCTTCCAGTCTGGGCAGTGGATAGATATCCGTGGCTAGTTGTTGATTCACGTGGCGATAATCTAAACACATGCGTTTGCTGCCATCCGGCTTGTTAACTAATACAATAGGAGATAACCAGGCAGCTGTTGATCTTTCAATAATTTCTCTCTCTTCCATGTCTTGCAACATTTCAGCGACCACCTGTTTAGCCTGTTCAGGGCATCGATAGATCGGTTCACGGCTGGGCTGTGGATCTGCTACTTTAATGTGAACGAGGGGACCGCTGATGGTTCCTAGTTCTCCTTTTTCCAAAATGAAGAGGGGATCGTGTTGCAGAATTACGTTAGCTAATTCTTCTTGTTGAGCTGAATCTAAGTGTGACCATGTCTGTTCGTCAAATAGCTTTCGGAGTCGTTGAACACGAGTTCCGCTTTCATCTGTTCAATCACTGGTAGGGATCAGGTCATTATGAATTTTGGTAACTGAGTTGACTGTACTTACAGGAGGGTCGTCAATGATTTCATATGAGCCTAGAATGGTATCTATTCGAAACAGTTTATCTTGTTTGGCTCTATTATTGAGGGGCAAATAGACTAGGCCCTCTGAATTCACCTGTAATAAGTAAGGGTGACTATTATGACTGAAACGTGCTTGTGGGTAAAACAGTAAAGTGGTTTTAGGCTCCTCACTCACTGGCACGGCAATGAATTTGGTTTGATATGGGGTGAGTCTCTCTACTGTTACAAGATTAATTTGCTTCAACTGTTGAGGGTTCCTGACGGCTCTGATAGGTGTGGCCTGGACTCGCTCAACTTTTCCTATCCGCCGTGGAACATAGTTCACGACGTACTGGGCTCCTCCCCACATTAGTGCTCGTTGAGCACCATTCCAGATCAATGGAGATTGTCCAAGGACATCACATCCCAACAACATTTCAGTAGTCAAGTAGGCATTCGGAACAAATGGACACCACTGTTGATGAACTTTCTCATCTCCCACTCTGATATCTACTTTGACCATACCCAGGATGCGGAGCGGCGCTCCTGTGACTCCCTGTAATCTCAGTGGATTTCTCCTCGTGTTTATTTCTGTTCCTAACCGCTTCGCGGTGGCCTCTTTAAGTAAGGTATATCCACTCCCTGTGTCAACAACAGTTTCTACGATCTTATTATTCACGCTGACATTGTGGGCGATGTTATACCTGCGGTTAGTCATATAGCCTGATGGGGGAACTTTGTTTGAGTGGCGGTCTGCCTCGCATTTGGACTGGGTGGGTGAAATCTGTTATTGCTCCGCGTCGCTGCGCTGCGGTTTATGCGCCCTGGGCAATCATTACTGCCTCTACGACATGCCAACCTATGGCAATCAAAACAGTGACCTGGTTGTGGTTCGGCCCAACATTCTTGCAACGTGTGTGAACTCTTCAGACAATGACTACAGTATTTCTGCCTCGGTGTTTCAGGAGTAGATTGTTTTTGATTAAGTTGCTCTAAATTTGTTTTCAAATCCCTTAATTGAGCTCTCAATTCAGTCACTTCCTTGTCTAACTCGGGTTGACAGTTATCATGGGATGGTCTTGGTGGATTATCAGCTACATTGGTATCTGAGGGATCTTCACTTTTATTGTCTCTATCCGGCATTGCATTAACTCTGGTGGTATACCTCTCTTCGAGAAGCTGCCTTTCATTTTCGATCCTGTCAATGAATTTACGGAGTGGATATCCGTCATCAAGGTAAGCTTCCAATTTTTCCCTAGACTCGAGCGGAAGACCATACCACAGTTTCTTCTTGATCCGTTTATCTCGCGAGGGAAACTTTTCTTTTGGGAACTTTGTTTCGAGAGCCGCATGCTTACACATGAACCTATGTACAAACGCCTGGGGTGATTCCTCCCAGTCATAGGTCATGTTCTCTAACTCTAGCCAAGCTCGATCTACACTCAGCTCGATGGCAAACTCCGCGTTCAAGAATATTTTAAGCTCGGGCCATGACAGTGCAAAATGCTTCTTTTGATAATTATGAATAAAAGTGGCCAATTCAGAACCCATTCGACTCTTGGCAACCTGGATTCTGGTTGCGTTGCTGGTATGAGTTTGTTCCACCGCCTCACAAAACGTTTCGAGGCGAGATGTAGCTTCTATCCCTTGCAGCTGATTTAATTCCAAAATTGGGATATCGCGCGGTTTTGTGAGAAAGTGATGTGAATTCATAATGTGTGAACAAGGGGTCGAGTGTGAAAGCAGCGTTCTGTTAGTAGCACCGAACTGTTCCTCAGCCTCATCCAATTGAATGGTTACATGATCTCTCCCTACTTGTGACGGACGATCAGCTTCCGGCTATGTCTGAGCAAACAACTGTCCATACAGAGACATGGTGACCCTAATGTACTATTCTTACTCACAAAAAAGAGGAAATTAAATTTTGAAATATTGTCTCTCTTTACCTTTCACTTCCCTTCATTTTCTCACCAACGCCACTAATTTGGGAACGATGAATATCCCACCGCTATTGCCATCAGTGTAAAGCTGGAAATGTTATCCCACCGGTTGTCACCAGTGTAACGGTAGGATTTTTCAATCCCATCGTTATTGTTCATCCAGTGTAATGCTCGATATTTATAATCTTACCTGTTGTGGGTACTGATCAACTCATCCATGGATAATACAGGTGGTACTCGACCTAGTATAATAGATGATATATATTTAAGAAAAAAAAAAAGATTGTGGTAGCGTTTGTAATTTTTGGCCGAGCTTAGATTTAATCAGTACCACAGGTGGTCGTCGTTCCCTCAGCGAAGGAATCTTGAATTGGAAGGGGGGTGAATTAAGCTTGGGGACTTAATTCCCTTGATTAGGTACACTAAGAAAATAAGAAAAGATATATACTTTACTCTACTTTGATAATTTTATGTTAATTTCCACAAAACATTTTTAATTACATGACCCTTTTTAGTATGAGAGAAGATTGTATATGTTACCAGGGTTTTGGATGATCATTCCTCCAACATTGTTACCAGGCGCAAACAATTTGATACATACAAACGATTTATGAGGTCATTGTACCTTACTTTCTTTTTGTCAGTTACTCTTGGGCTCGACAATAGCCTCAAGACAGGGACCTTTTTACGAGCATGGTTTATCTTTTCGGGCTGGCATAGCCTCGAACCAATAAGAATGATTACTCGTGTTCATTTTCATCCATATAATATACTCTCATCATGCAATTCTCTAGAATCCAATATCAGTTCAGGACTATTTACAGTTCATAATCATCATTGCTATATAATCACTAAAAAAAACATAATCACTCGGGCTTGTTTAGTCTCGAGGAATAATTCAGTAAAACACATAATCCCTAAGAATTCATAATCACTCGAGCTTGTTTAGCCTCGAGGTACTATTCAAACATAGTATAATCACTAAGAATACATAATCACTCGGGCTTGTTTAGCCTCGAGGTTCATTTCAAAATTACATCATTGCTCACAGTCACTAAGTTCCCTTCCACGCTCCTAACTTCCTAACCTTAGTTACAAAAAAGAAAATGGTTAATGGTTTTGAATTTCGCTCTTCCGTTACCAGATTACATCACTTCCAAATTTCCATTTCTTATTTACAAAATAAAATTCACTTGATAGATCAATAATACTATTACAATTACAATTGGTTTATATAATAATTCATGGATAGTGTAATGTGTGTATGCTCAAGTCTTTGGACAATACTATGGGAAGGCCTTATGCTCACACTGACGTCTCCGGTGTCTGTGGACTGAACAAACGTCCATTATATACAACGTCTGGGGCTCAAGTGTCTACGTTAAACTTTCAACAATATTACTTCATATAGTCCATGACAAGTAAGGATTAAACAAAGAAAAAGAGTGGGAGGAAGAAGAAATGTGGACGGCTCACCTGAATAAACGTCCATTATATACGACGTCTGGGGCTCGAGTGACCTCGCTAGCGACGCCATTGCTAATTCAAATGAGGTGGTGTTTTTGAAATATAGTGGGTTTAAATTCTCTTCACAATTTATTTAGCAGTGTACCCATGACGCCAGGACTTTTGATTGAATTGGGGAAAATTTGGGGTTTATTCCTTACTTAATTTAGATACTGATTCTATCACTATCTCACTTTGAATCTGAGAGCAGCTTATGCCATCTAGTGATGGCCAAGACAAACGGAACCTTTAAATCCTCACAAATGACATTATTTAGGCCTTTTGGACTGTTAATCTTACATATTTGGGTTCTAGCAGTTTCATTAGCAAACATTTCACAACTAGGTTACGGAAAGAATTGTATATTCATCATTATTCTGTTTAAGGTTTAAACTCGGCGCCCGGCAACGACGCACAAACAAGGGGGAAGAGCTGCGCGCATCTGTTATTCATTACTCGACCAGACTGAGGAATTCCCATAGCTCAACATCCACAATTACATCACCCAATGCATAGATACAGAGATACATACATATAAAAAATAAAGTTAGCCCTACATTAATCATTAACATATGAATTACTACTTAGGATAGGAATTTATAGACTAATATTCAGGTTACACCCTATCTAACTTCGGAATTACAGTACTTCTAAATACATACATGAATATCAAATTCGTGGCACTACACGGCTCCCACGTTCGGAAAACAAATTTTACCCAAGTCAATTTTCTATGACATGTGCATGGATGGAATGTTGTTACTCTAATAACTGCTATGAACACTTTGAATTGGAATACCTTTCCCCACAATCGGTGGTACCTGTCAGTCCACATTAAACACCTGATGCGTATCTCGGAAGGTCGCTTACTCACTTCATTAGGAGGTATGATCACTCCTTATATGGGATGTTATGAGGGAATTTATGCCCCAGTCAGCCTCAGGTTTTGGAGGATAGCTTGTAGCTCACCTGAGCTCGACAGGGTCTCTCGAGATTGAGATCACCACGGGAGGCGCTTCCTTACACTCTTCCATTCGCAGTCACACTCACTCTGTCCTTTCGTTTCCAGCTTTCCGCCCGCAAGAGGTGAGCGCTCATTCTGTCCTGAAGACTCCACTACCTCACAAACTGTGCTAACTATAAGGTGAGGGGATTGATCACTCCCCTCGAAGTAAGGCACTTCCCGGTTCCAACAGGAACTCTTCTCTCTTTTCCTTTTTACACCCTCTCCTCGGGGATGAGTCCACCCGGAACATAACTTTAAGCAGTTATGTTTCACAACATTCGTCACATGCACTTGTCTACTTTCCTAACACTCCTCTATGAGTCTCCGAGGTGCATTCCTCACTCGCGGTGGTAATCGCTCATCTTCGGGGTCCGGGGCGAGCTCCTGTTGCAACGGTTCTAAGAGCCATTCCTCGGTACCGTAATATGGTTTTACCTTTTCAGCAGCCCTTTGTATTTTTTTTCCACTAAATACATTTTCAATGATATAAACACTTCCATCTAGCAGCACTTCAATCACTTTATACGGGCCGTCCCATTTGGCATTCAGTTTTCTACAGGTACCCGGCTGTATGGTCTCTTTTTTCGCCCACACCAAGCTATTGACTTCAGCCTTCTGGGCTCTCCTCCGCCTGTTGGCCACCTCCCGGTATCGCCTAGTCATCCTTTGGTTTGTACCCTTGATGAGTGTGTGTGCTATCGCCAGGTCGTCCTCCTCTGCATCCACGGAAGGCAATAAGGTACCAATGAGGCGAGGGGGATGGCGTGAGAAGAAAGCATAATAAGGCTGTTGTCCCGTGCTCGAGTGCACCGCTTGATTTATGACGGTTTGACACGATTGGAGCAGCTGAGGCCAACACAAGGGGTGTCCGTTGCAGAGAGATGCTAGGATGCTTTTCATAGTCCGATGCATCCTTTCAGTGGTGGAATTCCCTGAGGATGATAAGGGGTGACGTAGAACAAGTCCACCTGGTTCCTCCGGCAGAACTTCTTGAACTCTCCACTCGTGAACTCTCCGCCGTTGTCCAACACGATACCTCGTGGCATCCCAAATTCGGTAAAGTATTGCCCAAGACAGTGTATGATGTGTTGTGTATGTTTATCCCTGAGGGGATAATATTTCACAAACCTACTATAATGATCTATCACAGTAAGGACATAGCGGTAACCCTGAGATCCAGCAACCATGTCAGTCAAGTCAATCCCGATATGTTCCAATGGTTTGCTTACAGGCGGGAAACCTTTCCAAGGTTGCTGCAACCCAGTTTCACCTTTGAATCTCTGACAAGTGGGACACTGTTTCACATATTCGCATACATCTACCTTTAGATTTGGCCAATAGAATAGTTCTTCGGCTTTCTTAATGGATTTTTTCTGACCTAGATGTCCTGAGATTTCATGAGCGTGTTTGATAGCTTCTTTAATGATTGACTTAGGAATCACCAAACAATACTGGATGCTACCATCATTTGTTTCACGGGCAAAATATAATAGTTCGTCAATCAATGCGAACTGGCTCAACATAGCTTTCGGTAGTCTTTTAGCAGGGAGCTTCTCACTACGCAAGTACTTAACTAACTCATCCCACATGGGTTCTTCTCGTTGCTTATCTCTCATCTCGTCTCGACTAAATCCAAGCCAGTTGGTTTCTGACTCGTGGAATATCACTCTGACAGGTCTAGAAAGTTGATCAGCGAGTACATTATATTTACCCTTGATGTACTGCACATTGTAGTTGTACTCACGCATCTCAAGAATCCATTGGTTCATACATGGGGATTTGGTCTTTTGCTTAAAAATGCTGGTAAGCGGTTGATGGTCTGTCAAGATAGTAAGGTGGGAACCCCACAGGTAATGGTGAAAGTTGCGGCATGTGAGAACAACTGCCAATGCTTCTTTGTCTGTTGCGGAATATTTTCTCTCACAAGGGTTGAGCTTTTTGGAAAAGTAACCAATAGGCAAATTGGAGTTGTCTGGTTGGATCTGACTTAATACGCCACCAATATGAGTGTTGCTCACGTCGGTGGTTACAATGAATGGTCGAGTCACGTTGGCTCTTACCAATACTGGCGCATTCCCTAAGCTCGTCTTCAATTGATCAAAAGCGGATTGACACTCATCTGACCATTCGAACGCTACTCCGGATCTGGTTAAGTTCGTAAGGGGAGCTGCTATTTTTGCGAATGACGGTACATGTTTTCGGTAGAATCCGCATATTCCAAGGAATCTCCGGACTTCTTTTATTTCGGTGGGTCTTTTCATTTTGTTGATGGCCTGTATGTTTTTTGGGTCCGGCGTACTCCCGGCCGCTGAGATTTGATGGCCAAGAAAGGTTACTTCTTTTAACCCAAAAGTACATTTGCTTAAATTTAACTTGGCCCCATTCTGTGTGAGTAAAGTGAATAATTGCTGTAAGCGACTCAACAACATGGGGAAGTCATCAGCCCAAATTATCAAATCGTCCAAATAATTCTTTACCCAACCTTGCTTCAACAGTGGAGTAAGAATGTCCTGCATTCGTCGGGAAAATATGGCTGGTGAACATTTTAGTCCGAATGGTAAGCGCCTAAATCTGTAAAGTGTGACTCCATCACTGAATGTGGTTAAATCACGACTTTCCTCGTCCAGCATGATTTGAAAATATGCCTCACGCATATCAAGAGTCACATAGTAATTATGACCTGCGGCCTGCTCGACTAATTCTTCCAGTCTGGGCAGTGGATAGATATCCGTGGCTAGTTGTTGATTCACGTGGCGATAATCTAAACACATGCGTTTGCTGCCATCCGGCTTGTTAACTAATACAATAGGAGATAACCAGGCAGCTGTTGATCTTTCAATAATTTCTCTCTCTTCCATGTCTTGCAACATTTCAGCGACCACCTGTTTAGCCTGTTCAGGGCATCGATAGATCGGTTCACGGCTGGGCTGTGGATCTGCTACTTTAATGTGAACGAGGGGACCGCTGATGGTTCCTAGTTCTCCTTTTTCCAAAATGAAGAGGGGATCGTGTTGCAGAATTACGTTAGCTAATTCTTCTTGTTGAGCTGAATCTAAGTGTGACCATGTCTGTTCGTCAAATAGCTTTCGGAGTCGTTGAACACGAGTTCCGCTTTCATCTGTTCAATCACTGGTAGGGATCAGGTCATTATGAATTTTGGTAACTGAGTTGACTGTACTTACAGGAGGGTCGTCAATGATTTCATATGAGCCTAGAATGGTATCTATTCGAAACAGTTTATCTTGTTTGGCTCTATTATTGAGGGGCAAATAGACTAGGCCCTCTGAATTCACCTGTAATAAGTAAGGGTGACTATTATGACTGAAACGTGCTTGTGGGTAAAACAGTAAAGTGGTTTTAGGCTCCTCACTCACTGGCACGGCAATGAATTTGGTTTGATATGGGGTGAGTCTCTCTACTGTTACAAGATTAATTTGCTTCAACTGTTGAGGGTTCCTGACGGCTCTGATAGGTGTGGCCTGGACTCGCTCAACTTTTCCTATCCGCCGTGGAACATAGTTCACGACGTACGGGGCTCCTCCCCACATTAGTGCTCGTTGAGCACCATTCCAGATCAATGGAGATTGTCCAAGGACATCACATCCCAACAATATTTCAGTAGTCAAGTAGGCATTCGGAACAAATGGACACCACTGTTGATGAACTTTCTCATCTCCCACTCTGATATCTACTTTGACCATACCCAGGATGCGGAGCGGCGCTCCTGTGACTCCCTGTAATCTCGGTGGATTTCTCCTCGTGTTTATTTCTGTTCCTAACCGCTTCGCGGTGGCCTCTTTAAGTAAGGTATATCCACTCCCTGTGTCAACAACAGTTTCTACGATCTTATTATTCACGCTGACATTGTGGGCGATGTTATACCTGCGGTTAGTCATATAGCCTGATGGGGGAACTTTGTTTGAGTGGCGGTCTGCCTCGCATTTGGACTGGGTGGGTGAAATCTGTTATTGCTCCGCGTCGCTGCGCTGCGGTTTATGCGCCCTGGTCAATCATTACTGCCTCTACGACATGCCAACCTATGGCAATCAAAACAGTGACCTGGTCGTGGTTCGGCCCAACATTCTTGCAACGTGTGTGAACTCTTCAGACAATGACTACAGTATTTCCGCCTCGGTGTTTCAGGAGTAGATTGTTTTTGATTGAGTTGCTCTAAATTTGTTTTCAAATCCCTTAATTGAGCTCTCAATTCAGTCACTTCCTTGTCTAACTCGGGTTGACAGTTATCATGGGATGGTCTTGGTGGATTATCAGCTACATTGGTATCTGAGGGATCTTCACTTTTATTGTCTCTATCCGGCATTGCATTAACTCTGGTGGTATACCTCTCTTCGAGAAGCTGCCTTTCATTTTCGATCCTGTCAATGAATTTACGGAGTGGATATCCGTCATCAAGGTAAGCTTCCAATTTTTCCCTAGACTCGAGCGGAAGACCATACCACAGTTTCTTCTTGATCCGTTTATCTCGCGAGGGAAACTTTTCTTTTGGGAACTTTGTTTCGAGAGCCGCATGCTTACACATGAACCTATGTACAAACGCCTGGGGTGATTCCTCCCAGTCATAGGTCATGTTCTCTAACTCTAGCCAAGCTCGATCTACACTCAGCTCGATGGCAAACTCCGCGTTCAAGAATATTTTAAGCTTGGGCCATGACAGTGCAAAATGCTTCTTTTGATAATTATGAATAAAAGTGGCCAATTCAGAACCCATTCGACTCTTGGCAACCTGGATTCTGGTTGCGTTGCTGGTATGAGTTTGTTCCACCGCCTCACAAAACGTTTCGAGGCGAGATGTAGCTTCTATCCCTTGCAGCTGATTTAATTCCAAAATTGGGATATCGCGCGGTTTTGTGAGAAAGTGATGTGAATTCATAATGTGTGAACAAGGGGTCGAGTGTGAAAGCAGCGTTCTGTTAGTAGCACCGAACTGTTCCTCAGCCTCATCCAATTGAATGGTTACATGATCTCTCCCTACTTGTGACGGACGATCAGCTTCCGGCTATGTCTGAGCAAACAACTGTCCATACAGAGACATGGTGACCCTAATGTACTATTCTTACTCACAAAAAAAAGGAAATTAAATTTTGAAATATTGCCTCTCTTTACCTTTCACTTCCCTTCATTTTCTCACCAACGCCACTAATTTGGGAACGATAAATATCCCACCGCTATTGCCACCAGTGTAAAGCTGGAAATGTTATCCCACCGGTTGTCACCAGTGTAACGGTAGGATTTTTCAATCCCATCGTTATTGTTCATCCAGTGTAATGCTCGATATTTATAATCTTACCTGTTGTGGGTACTGATCAACTCATCCATGGATAATACAGGTGGTACTCGACCTAGTATAATAGATGATATATATTTAAGAAAAAAAAAAGATTGTGGTAGCGTTTGTAATTTTTGGCCGAGCTTAGATTTAATCAGTACCACAGGTGGTCGTCGTTCCCTCAGCGAAGGAATCTTGAATTGGAAGGGGGGTGAATTAAGCTTGGGGACTTAATTCCCTTGATTAGGTACACTAAGAAAATAAGAAAAGATATATACTTTACTCTACTTTAATAATTTTATGTTAATTTCCACAAAACATTTTTAATTCCATGACCCTTTTTAGTATGAGAGAAGATTGTATATGTTACCAGGGTTTTGGATGATCATTCCTCCAACATTGTTACCAGGCGCAAACAATTTGATACATACAAACGATTTATGAGGTCATTGTACCTTACTTTCTTTTTGTCAGTTACTCTTGGGCTCGACAATAGCCTCAAGACAGGGACCTTTTTACGAGCATGGTTTATCTTTTCGGGCTGGCATAGCCTCGAACCAATAAGAATGATTACTCGTGTTCATTTTCATCCATATAATATACTCTCATCATGCAATTCTCTAGAATCCAATATCAGTTCAGGACTATTTACAGTTCATAATCATCATTGCTATATAATCACTAAAAAAAACATAATCACTCGGGCTTGTTTAGTCTCGAGGAATAATTCAGTAAAACACATAATCCCTAAGAATTCATAATCACTCGAGCTTGTTTAGCCTCGAGGTACTATTCAAACATAGTATAATCACTAAGAATACATAATCACTCGGGCTTGTTTAGCCTCGAGGTTCATTTCAAAATTACATCATTGCTCACAGTCACTAAGTTCCCTTCCACGCTCCTAACTTCCTAACCTTAGTTACAAAAAAGAAAATGGTTAATGGTTTTGAATTTCGCTCTTCCGTTACCAGATTACATCACTTCCAAATTTCCATTTCTTATTTACAAAATAAAATTCACTTGATAGATCAATAATACTATTATAATTACAATTGGTTTATATAATAATTCATGGATAGTGTAATGTGTGTATGCTCAAGTCTTTGGACAATACTATGGGAAGGCCTTATGCTCACACTGACGTCTCCGGTGTCTGTGGACTGAACAAACGTCCATTATATACAACGTCTGGGGCTCGAGTGTCTACGTTAAACTTTCAACAATATTACTTCATATAGTCCATGACAAGTAAGGATTAAACAAAGAAAAAGAGGGGGAGGAAGAAGAAATGTGGACGGCTCACCTGAACAAACGTCCATTATATACGACGTCTGGGGCTCGAGTGACCTCACTAGCGACGCCATTGCTAATTCAAATGAGGTGGTGTTTTTGAAATATAGTGGGTTAAAATTCTCTTCACAATTTATTTAGCAGTGTACCCATGACGCCAGGACTTTTGATTGAATTGGGGAAAATTTGGGGTTTATTCCTTACTTAATTTAGATACTGATTCTATCACTATCTCACTTTGAATCTGAGAGCAGCTTATGCCATCTAGTGATGGCCAAGACAAACGGAACCTTTAAATCCTCACAAATGACATTATTTAGGCCTTTTGGACTGTTAATCTTACATATTTGGGTTCTAGCAGCTTCATTAGCAAACATTTCATAACTAGGTTACGGAAAGAATTGTATATTCATCATTATTCTGTTTAAGGTTTAAACTCGGCGCCCGGCAACGACGCACAAACAAGGGGGAAGAGCTGCGCGCATCTGTTATTCATTACTCGACCAGACTGAGGAATTCCCATAGCTCAACATCCACAATTACATCACCCAATGCATAGATACAGAGATACATACATATAAAAAATAAAGTTAGCCCTACATTAATCATTAACATATGAATTACTACTTAGGATAGGAATTTATAGACTAATATTCAGGTTACACCCTATCTAACTTAGAAATTACAGTACTTCTAAATACATACATGAATATCAAATTTGTGGCACTACATACAGACATGAATATATGAATGGCAATATCCTTATTAAAAAAATCCACATACATATATTTCCTTATATCTTCCAATGCACAGATATATATGTCCTATTCCACACCTACACACTCGCACAAACATGTAAATTCACCGTTTCAACTGATCTAATTGCATTCACATTTTTGCAGTTCCTTTGTATGTAAAGATCATTTACATTTTGTAAAATCATCAGAGTAGTAAATATTTTTAGTTAGTTGGCTACAACACAGTTTCAATTTTGATAGTTCAAATAAATTATAGATAGTAATTTGTGCATTATTTAATTTAGTTTGGTTCTACTATTTCTAAACTGTAAAGAGTTTACTGTTCTTTGATTTTCATCTTGTGTTATCACGTTAATCTGTGTTTGTAAATCCATGCTATTGATGTTTTCCCATATCTCATTTGCATGGACTTGTACTATTATACTGATGGGTTGTCAGTTAGATAAATGATGTAATTCTTCATTGGTTACTAATGTTTACAATCTGATTATGTGGATATATGTATGTTAATGCATTGTTTTGACATACTTGCAGATGTTTTAGCTGTATCTGCCTTGACGTATGCCTGAGGACCGCTGGCTAGGTTATAGCAGACCTAATTAGTGAGAGAAATAGTTTTTATTTACATCTGCTTCATGCGTTTCTGAATATTGACAGCTTGCAAAGTAATTTAAACATTTTTTTTTTCTCTCTCTCTTTCTTCTACAAACTGGTTATCACCATTTTTGTTTTTTATCCTAACACAGTACCCTCTGTGAAGTATTGTATTACAGTATTTTCCCTTCATCCTCTAGTATTGTGTAAACTACTCAGGTTAGTGATATTACATAAAATGTACATACATGGTTGTATGTGGAATAACTGAAACAAAATGGAGAGGAGAAAGTGTGAGAGAATGGGAGTATGGATGGGGTATATGTGCAGGAGTAGGTGAGAATGAGAGGGCAAAGGAAGGAGTATGTATAGTTGTGAGTAAAAGATGGAAGAAGAGCATAAGACAGTATGGATCAGTTGGGTCAAGGATTGTGTGGGTAAGGTTGAAAGTTGGAATACAAATGTGGGCGATTGTGTGTGTGTATGCGCCAACGCAAGATCGTGCTAGAAGAGTGAGAGAAGAGTTCTGGACAAATGTGGAAGTGTGCATGGAAAAGTTTGGAAGGAATGAGAGAGTGTTTTTGATCGGTGATATGAATGGTAAAGTTGGGAATGTGAAGGTGGATGGAATAGTTGGTGAGTGGGGTGTGCCTGCTGAGATAGATGAGAATGGGAGTGCGTTAGTGGACATTTGTGCTGGGAGGGGGTTGGTGATAGCCAATACCCTCTTTAGGCATAAAATGATCCACAGGTATACATGGCGAGTGATGAGAAGGGTGGGTGAGGAACTGAATGAGAGGAAGGCAATGATTGATTATGTGTGTGTGGATGAAAGGATGCGAAGATGTGTAAAGGATGCAAGAGTGTATAGAGGTTGGGGGAGTGGACTTTCTGACCACTACTTGGTGGTGGCCAGAATTAGAATGCAAGTAAGATGGAGGAATAGAAGAAGGGAAAGACGAGAGGAAGGAGTAGTTGCAAGGAGAGTGGAAAGGTTACAAGAGGATGAGAAAAAGGCAGAGTATAAGAGAGAAGTGGAGGAAAGATTGGGCAAATATGAATTGGAGCAGATGGGAGACGTGGAAGGTGTGTGTAAGATATTTACAGAAGAAATATGTGCAGCATGTGATGTGGTGTGTGGCAGGAAGAGAAGACGGAGGGGGGTGCAAGGAACAGCGTGGTGGACTGAAGAGGTGAAACAGGCTGTGGCACAAAAGAAGAAAGCATACAGTGAATGGATGAGAAATAGGGGCGTGGAAGAAGTTGAGAGGCGGAAGAGAGAGTTATATGTGGAAATAAAGAGAGAGGTGAAAAGATTAGTAAGAGAGAGTAAGAAGAGAGTGGATGAGGAATTTGGAAGGAATTTGAGTGTAAAGTGGAGGAACTGTAAGAAAATGTTCTGGAGAGAAGTGAAAAGAGTAAGACAGGGTGGAAGTGGAGTTAGCAGGGGAGTGAAAGATAACAATGGTAGACTACTAGTGGAGAAGGGAGAAAAAGTGAATAGATGGAGAGAACACTTTAAGGAATTGTTGAACGTAGAGGATGGAAGTAATGCGAGTATAAGTGGCTGGGGAATGGCTGGGAGAAGGAGGGAGGAGAGAAGACAGGAAGAAATCAGTAGGATAGAAGTTGTGGAAGCAATGAAGAAAGTTAAATCGGGGAAAGCCCCAGGAATTGATGGAGTGTGTGGTGAAATGCTGAAGCATGGGGAGAGATAGTAGTAGAATGGATGTGGAAGATGTGCAGATTGGCCTGGGAGGAAGGTAGAGTCCCGGAGGATTGGAAGTCAGGTATAATTATTCCCTTGTACAAAGGAAAAGGGGAAAAAGAAGTGTGTGGTAATCATAGGGGCATTTGTTTTCTTAGTATAATAGGAAAAGTGTATGGTAGGATACTTATAGACAGAGTTAGAGAAAGAACAGAGAAATTAGTTGGAGAAGAACAGGGAGCCTTTAGGAAGGGAAGAGGTTGTGTAGATCAGATATTCATTCTTAGATCTTTAGTGGAAAAGTTTCTAGAGAAGGGAAAGAAGTTGTATGCGGCTTTCATGGATTTGGAGAAAGCATATGACAGGGTGGATAGACAAGGATTGTGGAAAGTGTTAAGAATATATGGAGTAGATGGGAAGTTGTTGAATGCTGTGAAGAGTATGTACGATGGTGCGAAGGCTGCAGTGCGTGTGGATGGTGAACTAAGTGAATTTTTCTCTTTGAAAGTTGGTTTGAAACAGGGATGTGTCATGTCTCCATGGTTGTTCAATCTGTACATGGATGGGGTAATAAAAGAGGTACAAGGTAGGGTAGTGGATGTTGGAGTGGCCCTGGTGAGAGAGGATAGTGTTTGGAAACTCCCTGTACTGTTGTTTGCAGATGATACTGTGTTGTTGAGTGAAGACGAAGGGGAGCTGCAAGGCTTGGTGGATGAGTTTGAAAGAGTGTGTAAGAAACGGAATCTAAAGGTGAATGTAGGGAAGAGTAAAGTGATGGTCTTTGAGAGAGGTGAAGTTAGTGAATGTACAGCGAGGTTGGATGGTGAGGAATTGGAAAATGTGAGTACGTTTAAGTACTTGGGTAGTGTGAATAGTAAGGATGGAGGTTTGGAGGGTGAAGTGCTTGAAAGGGTACAGCAGGGAAGAAAGGTTGCTGGTTCTTTGAAAGCAGTGATAAGAAACAGGGAAGTGAGCATGGAAGTGAAAAAGTTACTACATGACGGTATTGTGATACCAACTCTAACGTACGGAAGTGAAGCTTGGACATTGTTGGAAGGACACAAGTCAAGAGTGAGAGCAGTGGAAATGAGTTATTTAAGAGGAGCCAGTGGAGTCACGTGGAGAGACAGGCTGACGAATGAGGATATAAAGGAGCGTTGTGGTGTGGATGTGGACGTGATAGGAAGCGTTATGAAGAACACACTAAGGTGGTTTGGCCATGTGGAGAGGATGGAGGGTGAAAGACTGACGAAGAGAGTGTATGTGAGTGAGGTGGAGGGGGGAAGAGGGAGGGGGAGGCCGAGGATGAGATGGAGTGGAGAGGTATATGAGAGAGGGGGGGTGTGAGTTGGGAGCATGGCAGTGAAATGGCGGGGGACAGGGCGACTTGGAGGCGATTTGTTTGTGGCCACCCCAAACGGGATTGAGGCGTCTGGCAATAGATAGATAGATAGATATATTTTCTTGCCCTCTATTTTCCTTCAAAATTACTAATTTTTTGCACTGTTCTTTTGATATCTATGAAAGCGTGATAACCATGTTCTTTTACTTGCTTGACGTCATTACTACTTGTCTTACGTCATTTCAGTGCATTTCGTGTACACTGATGTGTTGGCAAAGGTATGTCAGATGTAAATATAGAGTACAAGGCTGGGAAGAGACATCCTCATTGGGGAACTCCTCTAAGTACCGAGAATTTAGGTCCTTCATATGCGTGAATAATATTTTAGGCAAATTGTTCTTTTATGTAATCACATAATATTATTTTCAATTAGGTTTGGTAATTCTAATAGCAAGAACTTATATATCATCCCCAAATGCCATACTTTATCGAAAGCTTTAGAAACATCCCTTTAATTACTGGTGTCCTTGTTATTTAGTCATTGCTAGAATTTCTTATGACTGCTAGGGCAGATTATGCTGATCCTTGTAATTCAAATCAACATTGTCTTGGATGCATCAGGTCATCTGTTAACAGATGAAGTCTGATACTTATTATTTTGTGAATAATGAATCAATTATTAATTTTATGGGTCTGCAGTAAATGCAGTATGTTATCTATGATGTGTTTTTTACGTTTTGTTATGAAAGTAATAATAGCAGTATTGAAGGTCATGAAAACATCAGATGATAATGAGAGATTAAATACACGTAAAATTTTAAAATCTTGTTTCCCTGTGAGTTAAATAGCATACTCCTTACTCCTGATATGCCAGAAATCATGGTTTCAGGCAATGGAATAGCTCCCCCTGAAATATTTCACTAACTTCCCCGTGTCTCCGAAAATTTACAGTATGCTTTGGAATCGTTCTGCGTAAACTGTCATCTGTTGACTCTTACCCGATCTTCACACATTCTGAATACTCTTTCCCACTCTTTGTGGAACACTTTTTCATTTTTTTCTTCATTTAACATTATTTAATTTTTATTTTAAAATCTGATACATATTCTCTCTTTTTGCCTAATTAGTTTTCTCTAGTCATTCAGGAACTATTTTGGGTCCCCGATGGCTGTGCTTTCCTTTTACTGGGATTCAAAGTTTGAGCAAGATAAGAGACATCTATGGACACATCCATTTAGACATTGAGAACCCCACTCACTTTATAAAGCGCACATTTACGGGACCAGTCACGTGTGTTCAGTCAGTATATAACGAGGCCTCCTTCAGAAACAACAATTGTATTTAACTCTGTCTGCTTATAAGGAAATAGTCGTGTGGCAGTGAAAAATTTTAAATCTAAACTTACTGACTTTTTATATTACCGGAATAGGCAATATGGTCATTTTTGTGAGACCCCGCAGTCTCCCAACATACAACAGATTGCATCATACACCTACACATGTCTCTGTTTGACTGCTATATATCACTTCTATAATGTTTATACTTAAAACTGGATGCTGTACAAAATAACAAACGACTAAAGAAATGGCTTTGTGCCAGGAGTGAAGGAATGAAGGCATAATGAGGACTAGCACCAAGCCATAATATGGCTATATGGCACTAAGGTAGAAGGAAGCCGGGAAAATAATCAAATGAAGTGTACGATATGAACTGAAGTAAGAAAAGTAATAATACTGCAAAGAAAAATAGTGGGAGAGTCACCAAGGAAATGAGTAAGTTGTGGAGGCAGACGGAATGAGGAAAGAAAGGCGAACGCTTCAAGACGTTGTTGGAATGTAGATGGGCAATCAGGAATAAGATGACGGATAGTCACAGGGCAGGCACAGTGTGAGCAGGTGGGCTGGGATCATGGCTCATTAAATGACCATAAGTTTGGCAAGTATGTCCTTAGCAAACACGAGCAAGCATTGTTTCCCCTTGACGATTGGGATGGGTTGATGTGTGCCAGGGAAGAATTGAGGGTTTAACACCATGAAGTTTATTGTGAATCTGTTGGTCCCACCAGGATTGCCAACTATCACGGAAGAGGCGGGTTAGAAGAGGGAAACAATTAAAAGCTGGAATGAGGCAGAGGGAGGATCTAGAGGAGAGAGCAGCAGAGCACGCCTTTGAGTCAGCTTTTTCATTAACTGTGATTCCAGTATGGCTAGGAACCCAGCAGAAGCAAACCGACTTTTTCCTAACAGAAAGATGAAACAGGCACTCCTGAATCTGAATGATTAGAGGATGAGAAGAAGGCGTGGTGTATATGGAATTGAGCACACTGAGAGAATCGGAGAAGATGACAAAGGTGGAAGAAGAGAACCTCAGAAGAGATTTCAAAGCAAAAAGTAAAGCATACAGTTCTGCAGTAAGGATTCTGGCAATGAAGGGGAGTGTACTGTGAAAGGAGGAGTCAGGAAACACAACAGCAAACCCAGCACCACAGCAAAATTTAGGGCCGTCAGTAAAGATATGCGTAGCTGAAGAGTGACAGGACATATGTTCGAGAAAAAGGAAACGAAGGGCATCTGGGGGAAGAAAAGACTTAAAACAAGGGAGAGAAGAAGAACAGACCACAGCAGAAGTCAGAAGCCACGGTGGGAAGCAAACTGGACGTATTGGAAGAATAGGAGGAAAGGTAAAATCAATACACTGTAGAAGGGTGGGGGCCCAAAGGGGAAGTGGAAGAAGGAGATGGGAGTACATGCTAAAAGAGCGTTGAAGAAGGCTGGGAGGGGCGCAATATAATCGTAGGGAACTGAAGGAGACGTGTATAGGACGTGACAGTGAGAAGAGAACGACGATAAGAGGGGGGGGGGGATGCCCAACTCAGCACAAAGACTTGTAGTGAGAGTCGTTCGAAATGCACCAATAGCTAAACGAAGACCAGTATAATGAACAGAATCTAGCTTTGAAAGAGTGCGAGTGGAGGCAGAAGAGTAAACCTGGCAACCATAATCAAGTTTGGAGAGAATAAAGACAGAATGAAGACAAAGAAATGTGATGTGATCAGCACCCCATGAAAGATAAGACAGCGTTTGCAGCAAACGAAGATGATGAAGGGTAGAAGACTTGGGGGAAGAGTTATGTGCAATTCAATTTAACCGAGAGCCAAGTATGAGGCCAAGAAATCTGGAAGAGGATCGTTAGGGAAGAGAGATGTTATATAAGTACAGAGAAGGCTGTGGTATAGTTCATCAATGAGTAAACGTTTTGCACAGGACTTAGAGGTAGAAAAACGGAAATCAGCCCATGAGGAGACTGAATCCATGGCGGACTGAAAAGGGATTGGAGTCGAGGCAGTTCTGAAACTGCGGGGTAAATAGCTTCATAATCACCATACAGTTAGGCCGAAACAGAAGGGAGTAGAGACGAGACAATGCCATATAGAGCTACAAGAAAAAGGGTAGTACTAAGGGCGCAGCCATGGGAGGCACCTTCATGGGGTACATGCACGTGGAAGGTGGTCTTTTAGATGGACACGCAAGGTCCGCAATTAAAAATTCTGAAAAAAAAAACACACACACCCATATGCTGACCAAGGGAGTGAAGGCAATTAAGAATATGATACCTCTATGCCATATTGTAGACTTTTTATAAATATAAAAAGACGGTAATGACCAATTGGCGGAAGGAAAATGCAGAAAGGATGAAATATTAGAGTTTGAGAGAGGGACATAAGGTGCTGCATGCTGTGCAATACCCAAACTACAAAAAAGAAAAAAGACTATGGGATTCATGGTGCCACATGAGTCTAGTATTGACCATCCACTAAAGCAGTTCACATAATAGCTAGTCAGGGCTAAGGGACGGTAATCTTGAGGATGATGCCCAAATGGGAGGATGATCGCTATATGCCAATTCGAAGGAAAGAAACAATCAGTCCAGAGTTTATTATAAAGAGCAAAGAGAAAGGATCTGGCTTGTGGGGAGAGGTTGTTTAACATCGTAATGAACACCATAAAGTCCCTCACTCGGATTATTACAGCAAATAAGTTAGGATCATAATTCTATCTATCTCTCTATATATTGCCAGATGCCTCAATCCCGTAAGGGGTGGCCACAAACAATTCGCCTCCATGTCGCCCTGTCCCCCGCCATTTCACTGCCCTGCTCCCAGCTCACCCCCCTCTCTCATATATCTCTCCACTCCATCCCTCCATTTCATCCTTGGCCTCCCCCTCCACCTCACTCACATACACTCTCTTCGTCAGTCTCTCACTCTCCATCCTCTCCACATGGCCAAACCACCTCAGTGTGTTACTCCTAACGATTCCCATCACATCCACATCCACACCACAATGCTCCTTCACTTTCTCACATGTCAGTCTGTTTCTCCATGTGACTCCACATGCTCCTCTCAAATAACTCAGTTCCACTGCTCTGTATCTTGACTACTGTCCCTCCAGCAAGGTCCAAGCTTCACTTCCATACTTTAGAGTTGGTATCACAATACTGTCATGTAGTAGCTTTTTCACTTCCATGTTCACTTCCCTGCTTCTTATCACTGCTTTCAAGGAACCAGTAACCTTTCTTCCTTGTTGCACCCTTTCAAGCACTTCACCCTCCAAACTTCCATCCTTACTCATCACACTACCCAGGTACTGAAACGTACTCACATTTTCCATTTCCTCCTCATTCAACCTCACTGTACATTCACTGACTTCACTTCTCTCGAAGACCATAGCTTTAATCTTTCCTACATTCACCTTTAGATTCCGTTTCTTACACATTCTCCCAAACTCATCCATCAAACACTGCAGCTCCCATTCATCTTCACTTAACAACACAGTATTATCTCCAAACAACAGTACAGGGAGTTTCCAAACACTGCCCTCTCTCACTAGGGCGGCTCCTACAGCCACTGTCCTCCCCTGTATCTCTTTTATAACCCCATCCATATACAGATTGAACAACAATGGAGACATGACACATCCTTGTTTCAATCCAACCTTCAAATAGAAACTCACTAAGTTCAATATCCACATGGACTGCAGCCTTAGCACCCTCATACATACTCTTCACGGCCTTCAACAACATCCCATCTACTCCATATACTCTTAATGTCACAATCCTTGTCTCTCCACCCTGTCATATGCTTTCTCCAAATCCATGAAGCCAGCATACAACTTCTTTCTCTTCGCTAGAAACTTTTCCACTAAAGATCTAAGAATGAATATCTGATCTACACAACCTCTTCCCTTCCTGAAACCTACTTGTTCTTCTCCAACTAATTCCTCTGTTATTTCCTTAACCCAAGGCATCCCGACGACGTATGGATACGTCACCATGTTTTGTCACGGTGACACCAGACGACATATCCAGATGTTTTGCAATTGCGTGGTCTGTCATTTGCTCATTTTTCAAGTTTCACGGGTGATTTTTGGTAGGCATATGTGGGAGGCCTTCCTCTACCCAATGCCGAGCGGGGATAATGCCTGGCCCCACCTGCCCCCTTTCTCCCCCACATGCCATTTTCTCAGCAACTCACCTGTTAGCAGTGACCTGGCCAGTAAAGACATGTTGCACCATGGTCTCTCCAATGACAAATTTCAAGGCGAAAGTAATTCCTGAGGTGGAGGACAAAGGAAGAAATAAGTCAGAGGAAGAAACAAGCAGAAGTGATGAGGTGGCAACATCGTAAAAGGTGCCATATGTTGATGTTTTTGGTGAGTGAACAACGCTTATATCGCCTATATCATTGTCTGAAAACCAATTTACTCTTGTACAACATATAAATTCGTACCAAATGAATAAGTATCTAACCAGCTGTGAATTGTTTGAAATAGCTACCTCTCCCATAGAAAACGTTTTCTCTTGAGCCTGGCCTGAGAGAACACAGTAAAATGGTAAAGGTACTCTTACTTTTACCGTATTTCTAAACTCAAATGAGCACTTTCTCTCTGAATTTTCGATGTTTCTCATTAAAAGCGGAGGTTTTAACCAAAAGAAAACTTTTTGAAAATCTGCCGAGAC
This sequence comes from Coenobita brevimanus, assembly GCF_032717465.1. Taxonomy (NCBI): domain Eukaryota; kingdom Metazoa; phylum Arthropoda; class Malacostraca; order Decapoda; family Coenobitidae; genus Coenobita; species Coenobita brevimanus. The sequence continues at coordinate 30,479,317 of NC_137021.1, read as the reverse complement.
TGGGGGGGGGGGTCGTTGGTGAAAAATCTGCCGGGACACGACGGGTTAACTCTGTCAAAAGGTATCCTACCATATACTTTTGTTATTACACAAAGATGATAAATGCCCCTATGATTTCCACACACATCTTTTTCTCCTTTCCTTTGTACAGGGGAGTAATTATATCTGACTTCTAATCCCCCGGGAGTCTGCCTTCCTCCCAGGCCAATCTGCACATCTTCCACATCCATTCTGCTGCTATCTCTCCCCCATGCTTCAGCATTTCACCACACACTCGATCAATTCCTGGGGCTTTTCCCATTTTAACTTTCTTCATTGCTTCCACAACTTCCATCCTGTTGATTTCTTCCTCTCTTCTCACATCCTCATTCTCCAAGCCATTCCCCAGCCACTTATTCTCGCATTACTTTCCTTCTTAATGTTCAACAATTCCTAAAGTGTTGTCTCCATCTGCTCACTTTTTTCTCCCTTATCCACTAATAATCTACCATTTTTATCTTTCACTCCCCAACTAACATCTTTGGCACCCTGTCTAACTCTCTTTGCCTCTTTACAGAACATTTTCGTACATTCCTTCCACTTTACACTCAAATTCCTTCCAAATTCCTCCTCCACTCACTTCTTGCTCTCTCCTTTACTAATCTTTTCACCTCTCTCATCCTCTCTACATATAACTCTCTCTTCTGTTTCTCAACTTCTTCCATGCCCCTGTTTCTCATCCACTCACTATATCCTTTCTTCTTTTGTGCCACAGCCTCTCTCACCTCTTCATTCCACTAAGCTGTTCCATACACCTCTCGCCTTCTCTTCACCCGACACACTACCTCACATGCTGCACAGATTTCTTCAGTGAATAGCTTGCCCACACCTTTCGCATCCCCAATCTGCTCCAATCTATATTCACCCAATTGGTCCTCCCCTTTCCTCGTTTATTCTGCCTTTCTTTCATCATTTTGTAAACTTTCCTCCCCCCTTGTATGAACTACTTACTCCTGTCCTTCCCTTCTTCTATTTCTCCATTTCATTTGGACCACCAAGTGGTGGTCAGGAAGTCCACTCACCCAGCATCTATATACTCTTGCATCCATTACACACTTTCTCATCCTTTCATCCACACATACATAATGAATCATTGCCTTCCGTTCATTCAGTTCACCACCCACCCTTCTCATCACACGCCACCTATATCTATGGATCATATTGTGCCTGAAGAGGGTATTGGATATCACCACCCCCCTCCCGGCACAAATGTCCACGATAATTCACGAAGAGAAAAGGGAGAGTTAAGAGCTCCCTCAGCTGACAATGTAAAAAAATTCGGTACGGTCTCACAATCAGATTTAAGACAACGAAATTCTTGAGAGGTAACACCCACTACTAACAAGACTAAAATAATTACCTTAGGCATCTGCAACTAAGGATGCATAGGGTACAGATTGGCCATCGATATGAAGAACCAGGGCTTTGGAGTGGGATATGTTTGCCTGATAATCTACGTAGTAGGGACCAAATTGCTGCAGCAGGCGTACATACAGAGATGGAATAAACATAGTCTCTCCAACTAGAACATTTAGCCCGGCAGATGGTACAACGGAAGGCTACGGAAGCTCGGTGAAATATGAGTAGGCTACGAATCCGATTGAGGGTGATTATTTACAGCACAAACTTTTCCAAGCGTCACGCCACTCAAAAGGAGATCATGAATATGCAGGAGTCCACTAATGAACACGTTTGGCTGTTGATGGTCGTGTATCACGGGGAATGCCAGTGAGGGCAGCACTTTAAACCTAGACAAGGAGAAACGACAACATGTCTTGTGGAGACAAAAAATGTGGAGGAAGTGGGGGCGGTGGCTCAATCGGTAGAGAGTTGGCCTGCAGTCCTGACGGACCCGGGTTCAAAACCCGCTGAGGCAGGGAACAGTTTAAGGATTTGAATTTCATAAAATCAGACTTTACTAATCTACCAGAAGGCCCGCCGACATGTCGTAAAAATACCCCCGCTAATACCAGTACACCAGCCCTGTATGAGACAGCCCTAGCATGTATTCAGTATGGACGGTGAGTGTTAGCGCCGAAGTGGTGACATGTAGAGGTGTGCGGTACGTAGGAGGACTACTGGGCCTTGAAAGAAGGCTGTGAAGCCTATGCCCAGAGTCGGTCACATAAGAAAAAAAACAAAAAAACTAAGAGAAGAAAATAACTCTTAGTAAGTAGCATGGAACTGCCAACGAGGGGGACAAGAAAGGACAGTTAGAGGCATGAGAGTTTAACGGGGAAGTGATCACAAAGAAGAGTGTCTTCTAATACCAACCAATGAAAATGAAGAAATTAAAGGGGAGCGAAGGGACAGATCCAAACAAGAGAGGGAATGAGTACGAAGGTCAAAGTGAGTAGGAGTGCCAGTGTTAAGGATAAAAAGCTCTTGAGAAGAAAGAAACTGTTCTAATAAACGTCCGCAAGTGGTGATCACAAACTGTCCCCACAGGTAATGTCGACACCTGAAGTCGCCAAGAAGAATTGGAGAAGGAAGGGAATAACGAAACGTGACAAAGTTAGGAAAATCAAAAGGAACAAAAGGAGAGAACTAGAGAGAGCTAACAGTGATCCATTGACGGAGAAAGACACGAGCAGAAGTATGAGGGATAGAAGAAGAAAGAGGAAGAGGTTCAAAGCGGACACCATTGCTGATAAGAAGGGCAGTGTCATATGAAGGATGGGAACTAAGAAAAGTATTGCCAGGGATAAGAACTAGGGAAGTATGAAGAGAGGCTTCCTGAACGGAGATAAGAAGAGGATTATGGGTGGAAATAAGAAAACGAATGTTCATATGATGGAGATGGAAATCTCTAATATTCCACCGAAGGAGTGTCAGAACTATGGAAAATCAAGAGTGGGAAGAGAGCAGAGACTGCAGATGTCGTTGAGGGAAAGAGTATCTGGGAGGCATAGGTAAATAAAAAAAGGAAGAGATCGGGGAAGCTAGAGAGGATGTAGAGATCATGCAGGAGGCGGGTGGTTGAACAGAGGAAGAGTGGGAAACAGAAGATAGGGGAAGAGGAGATGCTGGGGAGGAACAAATGGGAGGGGAAGGTACAGAAGAGGTAGGAGGAATGGGAGTAGAGGGAAGTGGGGAAGGGGGGGGATGTATTTCTGCAGTGACAAGGGTAGGCATGGAAGAGGTACAGTGACGATAATTGATAATACTTTGCAGGGATTTTCTTCCCAAAGAAAAGGACAAAGGTTGAGTGTGACCTTGTGACATGGCATTATTTTGCTGTTATCTGGAGGTGGGAGAACACTGAACGGGCTGGATAGGCTGAGCAGTAGAAGAAAGGGGGGAGAACCTAGGAATATGAGATGGAGAGGAGACAACGGCATGTTTGTGTTTGAAAGCTTGGGGAGAAGAAAGTGAGGGAGGAGAAGAACGGGAGTATACTGTTTGGGAAGGAGGTGGGGTGAAGGGAGCAAAACGAACGTGAGAGGGAATGGAAGAAGAGGAATCAGGAAGAGAGGCAGGAGTGGCAGAAGAATTTGAGAGAGGAACACAAGTAGAAACACGTCATGAGCTTGAAACCTGTGAAATAGGAGTGGGTCTAGTAATACGGACATAGGAGATGCCTGGGGAGTGCCCCAAGTGACGTGCCTGTCGACAAGGTTCTCAGAGGGTAAGCCATGTTCTTCACCTGATGTGGATATTCTGCATCAAATTTGTAGGTAGAACATTTCCTGTAGGAGTCTGTATGTTGCCCCCCACAGTTTGGGCAGGACTAGAAAGTAGACATGTAGGTGGACGCCGGGTGTCCAGCTTGCGAATGGTTGGGGCAAACAGCTATAGACTGGCAGTACTTTGCAGGGTGGCCAAATCGCCAACAGACAATGCACTGGTGAGGAGGAACATACTGAGCCTCCAATAATAATAGAACAGGGAAGGTCACGGGGCTCAAAAACGATCTTGGCAATGTTGGCTAGTTGTTGGCTCCGTCCTCTGGGAGGGATTGTGAAGCAATGTATGGACAAGATTTGGTGTTTCTGTTAAGAAAGGATGAAATTTATGTCCTCAGCGCATTCGGAGAAAGATCTACTTCCAGAAAAGATTTAATGTGTGGATTGCGAGCCACAGCTCAGGCTGGGTAATGTCGCATTGCGAGCCACAGCTCAGGCTGTGCTGGCCATGCATCACCGCTAACCACTCCACCCCTACACAATATTATGCATGGCGCTACACAAAGACAGAAAGAGATTTTTTTTCTTTTCACCTGATGATGCTCTGGCTGTTTATCTTCAAGTTATAATAAACAAAAACTTTTTTTTCATTTTCTCACTACTCGCGTATGTAAACTTACGCATGGCCTACGCAAAACTGGAGAGATATTTCATGCACCGGATGAGGCCCTGGATGTTTATCTTCAAATTTATAATAAACAAAAACTAAAAAAAAACTTATTTACTTCATTTTTTTCGCACCACTGGGTTGGATAAAGAAAAATGTAATTGTGCAACCCACGGGATAAGAAGGAAGTCGGACAGTACCTGTACAGGAGTGGAATGCATTTGGATGTCTGGAGAAAGAGGAGCTGGATTCCCTGACAAGTCCACTAATGCCTTTACTTTTTCTGTTTGTGCAGCATTTTGGACTATGAGGAGACATGAACGATTTGGTCTTACAGAGAACATAACATCGAGACCAACCTGCTGTAGCAGGGAAAGATGAAATGAGAGGTCATCTGTTTGGGAAGTAATATTAAGATATTGAGACCAGGTGTGGGGTTCAAAAAGGAAGGTGGCTGAAGCAGAGGTAATGAGAAGCAGTATGACAGAATGTGGAAGGTGAGGAAACAGGACGGATAAACAGAGGAAGGCGCAGAGGAAGATAAAGCGCAAGTGTTACTATGGATGACGAACCGGTAGACGGACTAGGACATGGAAGAGACGGTGAGGCAGAAGTCAGTGTACAAGTAGATGAGCAGAATGAGACAGGCAAGGGAACAGTGGAAGAAGTCAGAGAAGCACCAGGAAGAGAAGCCGGGGTTGTCATCGGGGTAAAAAAAGTTGGCAGAACCGGGGGAAGGGGAACTGGAAACCAATGCCATGATTTTTTACTGGCAAGGAAAAGACTCATCATGACTGTTGAAAAAGAAAGGATTATTTCGGCAGAACCCGGAGTCCAGAGGCCTGGCCAACGACCCAAATAGGGATCAAGTTCCAAGGATGCATCCCCTATCCTACGCTAGAGGGGACAGCAACACCATGTGGGATAATAAAGCCTCCCAGCACAATGATGACCCACTGGCTATTGGCTGAGGGTCCTACCTCTAAGCAACAGTGTCTCTGCATCCAAAAGCTGCAGCTCAGCAGCAGTTCAGCCCTTGCAGAGGTCTACCTCCACGGAAGTCCACACACTGGGGTGGTGCTGAACCATCATGATCCCTACAATCGACCAGACAAATAAATCACGAGCACACCCTAATCCTTCCTGTTGCAGCTTACTCTAGGTCATTGATGAGAATTTTGACGAATGTGGAGAAGTCCACTCTATTTAAAGCCAAAGATAGAATAGAGAGGATAGGAGAAAAGGAAGGAAGAAGCAATAGTAGAAGAAAAGATCCCTGCAAGATTGATTGAGACAGCAACAGGGACTCAAGAAGAGGGGAGAGGAGAGAGCAGAGTGGAGACGCAATTGCGGCATTCACCGAGCAACCAGACTTCCACACACCTTGGAGTTCATTAAGGTACCGTGCTATAGCTGCCCTACACATTAAGTCCCAGTCAACGTCTCCGGAGCCCCCCACGACAACAACGAGCAAGGAAATGGGGAAGTTTGTGTTGGAAGAGCAGTGGTTTTTACTAAGTGGGGACAGAAATACCTGGAAAAACTTTAGTGGAGCCACTCATTACAGGAAGCGAGATCTAACAATGGAAACCACAAGATGTGTAGCCATCATCACAGTGATACTCTTGTCTGTTTACCAGCAGCCACATGTTCCCAACCCAACTTTCTCTAACAGCAGCACAAACAATTTATCAGTTGTTAAACCATTTGACATTGCCATCAACAATGCACATTCCTACTGAAACTTTTATTTATTTGGTTTTATATAACTGACAACTCATGCTTCCCGGCGTCTTTGTCAGAGTTGCCAGTTTATGTTGTTTGGAATGACATCATGACACTACAGTATGCAAATATGTTGTTTGGAATCACTAGAACCTAAAATTTAGTATAGCATTTATTAAAGGAATATCTATATCTGTTATCAGTACCTCTTTCCTACTAATGGGTTAGATTTCTAGAGGCAGGAAGAGGATGCTGTTCAAGGTAAAGAACTATCAAACACTTTGCCAATTGAAATGAGCCACATATTCATTGTCTCATCATTCAAACATTCAACATCCACAGCTTCAAATCACAAACAGACAAAGCCACACCAAATGAAAGAAAAGCATTTGGAGCCGAATGCTAATCGCCCGCCAGAATATGCTGTTGGCAAAGCCCAAGATTTTGGTCATATCTTTATCCTGATACCGTGAGGGTTTCATGCTGGCAGCTCAAGTCATTCATAAGATATCATGATGCTTAAGATGGGCAATAAAAACTAGTTGACTTTTAGCAGCCATTTTGGTGACCTTGACCTTGATCCCGAACTCCCATTTTCGAACTCGTTCAAGATTTTGGCCGTATCTTGATGCTCTGAAGATTTCGTGTTGATAGCTGAAGCCGTTCATGAGATATCTATCTATCTATCTATAGCCCGACGCCCTAATCCCGCAAAGGGTGGCCGTAGACAAAACTCCTCCGAGTCGCTCTATCACCCACCATTTGACTACCCTCCCCCCAACTCACCCCCCCCCTCCCTCATATGCCTCTCAACTCCATCCCTCCACCTCATCCTCGGTCTACCCCTCCCTCTCCCTCCCTCCACCTCACTTACATACACCTCTTAGTCAATCTTTCATTCTCCATTCTCTCCACATGTCCAAACCACCTCAGTGTATTTCTCCTAATCTTCTCAACCACATCCACATCCACCCCACAACGTTCCTTCACTTCTTTATTCGTCAACCTGTCCCTCCATGTCACTCCACATGCTACTCTCAAGTAACTCATTTCCACTGCTCTCACTCTTGACTTGTTCCCCTCTTGCAAGGTCCACGCCTCGCTTCCATACGTCAGGGTAGGGATCACAATACTATCATGCAGTGACTTCTTAACTTCCATACTCACCTCCCTATTCCTCATCACTTCTTTCAGTGAACCAACAACCTTCCTTCCCTGCTGTACCCTTTCACGCACTTCTTCCACCAAAGTTCCATCCCTACTCATCACACTACCCAAGTACTTGAATGCACTCACATTCTCCATATCCTCACCATCCAACCTCACTGTACATTCTGTGACTTCATTCCTCTCAAACACCATAACTTTACTTTTGTTTATATTAACTTTCAGCTTCCTCCTCCTACACACTGTCCCAAATTCATTCACCAAACCTTGCAACTCCCATTCATCTTCACTCAACAATACTGTATCATCAGCAAACAGCAACACTGGAATCTTCCAAATCTCACCCTCATTCATTAAAGCCACCCCCACATCCACTGCCCTACCTTGCACCACCTTTACAACCCCATCCATGTATATATTAAACAGCTATGGAGACATCACACAACCCTCTATCAGTCCCCCATTGAGATAAAAGAACTCACTCAGCTCACCATCCACTCGCACCGTAGCCCTAGCTCCTTCGTACATACTCTTCACAGCATTCAACAATTTCCCATCCACTCCATATATTCTTAATACCTTCCACATACCTTGCCTATCTATTCTGTCATAAGCTTTCTCCATGTCCATGAAGGCAGCATACACTTTCTTTCCCTTCTCTAGATACTTCTCCACTAAACATCTTAGAACAAATATCTGATCTACACACCCTTTTCCCTTCCTAAATCCCCCTTGTTCTTCTCCAACTAGCTCCTCTGTCATATGCCTAACCCTATCAATGAGTACTCTACCATATATTTTACCAGTCACACTAAGAAGGCAAATACCCCTATGGTTACCACATACTTCTCTCTCCCCTTTTCCTTTGTATAAAGGAACAATTATACCTGATTTCCAGTCCTCTGGAACCCTTCCCTCTTCCCAAGCCAATCTACACAACTTCCATATCCACTCCACAACAATTTCACCCCTATACCTCAGCATTTCACCACACACTCCATCAATTCCTGGGGCCTTTCCCAACTTGATCTTCTTCATTGCTTCCACTACTTCTGCCCTACTGATCTCTCCCTCCTTTCCCTCATCGCTTCTTCTCCCAGCCATTCCCCAGCCACTTATACTCGCACTGCTCTCACTCTCTACATTCAACAGATCCTCAAAGTGCTCCTTCCATCTCCTCAATTTCTCTCTCTTCTCCACTAACAATGTATTAATCCTATCTTTCACTCCCCTACTATTTCCCCTTTCACACTGCCTTACTTTCTTTACATCCTTCCAAGACAGTTTCTTACTCTCCCTCAGTTTCACACTCAGATTCCTCCCAAACTCTTCATCCACTTTCTTCCTACTGTCATTCACCTCCCTTCTCCTGCTCACATATACCTCTCTCTTCCCTCTCTCATCTTCTCCCCTACCTCTACTCGCTAACATGTCACTATATGCCTTCTTCTTTTGTTCCACAGCGCGTTTCACCTCATCATTCCACCATGCTGTCCTTTGCACACCCTTTCATCTCTTCCACACTCCACAAACCACCTCACACGCTGTGCCTATCTCTTCCGTGAATATCTTACATACGTCTTCCACCCCTTCCATCTGCTCTAGCTCATACCTTCCCAATCTTTCTTCCACTTTGCTCTTATACTCTGCCATTTTCTCACTATCTTGCAAATTCTCCACTCTTCTCACAGGCGCTGTTTCCTCCTGTCTTCCTCTTCGTCTCCTCAACCACTTTCTTTGTAGCTTTACCTTGGCCATCACTAAGTGATGGCCCGAGACTCCATTCCCCCACCCTTTCCACACTCTTGCATCCAACACTTGTCTTCTCATTCGCTCATCCACACACACGTAGTCTATCATTGCCTTTCGTTCAACAAGTTCACCATCCATCCTCCCTTCATGAGATATAATGGTGCTAAAGGCGGGTGATTAAAGCTAGTTGACCTTCGGCAGCCAGTCTGGTGACCTTGGCCTTGACCCTGAGTGTTCATTTATTTTTTTTAGCTAGTCCAAGATTTTGGCCATATCTTGATACCCTGAAGGTTTCATGTTGATAGCTCAACTCGTTCATTAGATATAATGATGGTAAAGACTGGCGATAAAAACTAGTTTACTTTTGGCAGCCATTTTGGATACACAGTATTAACCCCCCCTACTCGTATTTTTTTAACGAAATACTTTATCAACTTATAGCTTTCACCTGAAAGAATATGGTATTAGCTAAGATGTCATGTTGATGTTCTATGGTTCCTCTGCAAGCAGGAAAAAAGTATGTCATTTCTACCATGCTTGATATCGCCATGGCATCGAGTAATGGTAAAGCTATTTTTTTTCACGAAAAGAATAAGTTCAGTGAGGTGCAGTGTCACAATGACAACAGACCTATTATGAGAGAAATATGTGTGTCCTACCACCGTGGCAAATGGAGCAGTCATTGAGTCGTGGGCGGTGTGTGGGAGGACTGTGACTGATGGCGGCCCAACAGATATCACTCACCTGCGCGGGAAAACGTTCACTTTGTTTCTCCGCATCAGATGATGTTCCATGAAGGGTAGGGGATAACTTATGAGAACAAACTCGCAGCTTCGACTAGTAAATTAAAACACAATAATAGTAATAATGCAGCTCACGTCATGTATAGGCAGGGATGAAATGAAACAAACACCGAGTCAGCCCCCAAAGAAATGCAGTGGGTCATTTATAGCATGTGTGTTGTTGCGTGGGGAGGGGGGAGTGGTAGCGGAATAAAGTGGAAGAGGAATTGGTAGCAGAATAGAGTGGAGGGGGTAGTAGTAGCGGAATAGAGTGGGGAGCGACGTGATGGCGAGCCGAGCGGAGTGTTGGTTGGTGAGATGGTGTGCCGAACGGAGTGTTGGATGGTGTGCTGTTCCTGATGCGGATCCTGTATAACATGAGCCCGAAGAGAGGGCGAGGGGGACGGAGGTAGAGGATAAAGGTTACAGAGTAGCTTTGTGCTTTATTATTCTCAGTAAATGATGATACGTAGCCCCTTACCTGGTTTGGTTGCATAAAATATGAGTTAAGCTAAGGGTTGTAGAACTGTGACATACTGATTTGTGTTGACACTATCTGATTCATTCACCTGCCTTGATAGCTGACTGCAATCAGTCTTCCTTGGTCTTTGGTGAGATGGGACTTTGTTCATGATGACTGTTACAGGACACATCCTAGTACTTTAACAAAAAATTTCACATGTCTTCACAAGGGATGAGGTTTAAAACCTGGTTTTCTTAAAAAGATCGATCTTATTTTTGACGTTGTTTTGCTTGAAACCTTCTCGACTTCGAATATTCTTTGGAATTAAAAAGATGTGGTGATTATGGTTGCACTTGTCTTTTCTTTCCATGGTGTTCCATCTCTGAATGTAAATGGTTTGTTTAATAAAGGAGTAAATAATATCTCATTGCTGAACATTTTGATAATAGTTGTCTTAGGTTTGTGCTTGAATGTCTCAGATATCTGGATCGCGCCCATCTATTTGCAGTAATGATAAAGCATGGCGCTGATGATGACAACAATGCGGTTTATGATGATGATGATGACACTTGTAATTATTACTGTTGTTGTTGTCGTTAGCTGTAGAAGTAGCATCAGTGCCGTCGGCGGTGGCGTTTCAAGGTGTCCTCAGATCCTTTCCTCCACTTCGCACACATCGTACATTCCTGACGATCCATTCAAAAGACACCGGAATACTTACTGTAAGTATAAAGACCTTGATGATAAGGTAAAATGCTGCTTATGTCGTCTTAGCTTGGCACATGTTATTTTGTATTTTCAGCAAAAGCAGCATCCATTTTATACGCGGGAGAAAACTTTCCCGTACATTGTACAAAATACAACATTGATAATTTCCCATTGCTAAAGTGAGACGAGGGAGTGTGGAAATCAGACTTATTTAAACATAATTATCGTTCGTACGAACAAGGTGTAAGAACCTAAGTTTCCATTATCCAGAAAATGGTAGATAATAGTGAAAAACAAAGAATATTACCTAAAAGTGGCTCACTGTACACGAGGATAAATGAGATGGCGGGGACTAGCTCTTGTGTCCACAGAGACCGCTGCCACTGCGACACATTTTACTACCATGTTATTGGCAGCCAGTCCACCAGCTTCTTCTCTCGCCTCCAGCACAAACAGTACCAACACATCACCAACAAACTGGCGCTGGGTTGGCGGGCTCCGACCACACAAATACATTAAGTTTGGAGTAACAAGCAGCACTTAGCCCCTTGTCTCCAAAATATCAACTTCAACTCAGAGAAACGTAACGAAAGTGATGGGTATGGAACTGTCTCAATTAAGATTTAGTCAAATATTTCTCGATTTGTATTTAACTGCTGTTAACGCCATTATATTTACCTCAGAGATACCCGCCGCAGTCAACTTGATAAAAGCTATTCTGTGTCACCAGGGCCAGCCGGGTGTGGGGTGAAATGGCCAGGGAGGGTGGGAAGGAGGGAAGAGGAGAGCTGACGAGGTAAAGGTGGAGGGAGAAATGAGGAGAATAGATTTGGCGATGGAGGAGAGGAAGGAAGAATTGTGGAAATAGAGGAGTTAGAGAGGTGACGGAGGAGAGTTAGATGGAAGAAAGCGGAAAATCAAAGAGCTTGAGTTAGAGAGATGACAAGGATAGGATGCAGGTAGAGGAGCAAAGGAAGGAAGGAGGGACGATCGGAGCTGATGAGAAAATTGTGGAGGATACAAAGGTGTGAAAATTGGAAAGAAACGGTGGCTAGAAAAAAAAGAAAAAAAGAAGAGAGGATATGGAAGTGGAAAAGCGAAGGTGGAGGAGGATTGGGAACAGTGAAAGTAGGAATATGAAAAACAGAGAATAACAGGTGAGATCGAGATCTGTGGGGAGGTGAGAAATGGTGGAAATGAAGTTGTGAGAAAGGGAGAGAAAAAGTGTAGGTGGGGACGTGAGCGAGAAAGAGAAACTGATAAGGTAAGGTATGAAAGAGGGAGGGAAACAGACAAGGTAAGTTGTGACGGAGAGAGAGAATCGCGTAAGGAAGTTGTGAAGAAGGGAGAGAACGATAGATGTAGAGAGGTAGAGTAGACTGAGGGGAAAATCTGAAGGTAGAGTTTTAAAAGCTGGAAGGAGAAAGAGAGACGAGGGTGAAGGTGTAGAAAAGGGGAGACAGTGACGAAATATTTGAGGTGGACAGGTTATGGTGTAGGGAAGGGAGAATGGAGGTGGAACGGTGAGGTTGAAGGGAAGGAAGTGAAAGTGTGGAAGTTCGGATGGAGTGGAATGGACTGGAGAAAGAGGACAGGTTAAAGAAAAGACTAAAGAAACGATGAAGAAGGACACTGAACTTTGTTACTTGGGGCTGGAGAAACAGTGAGTGCAGTGCAAGAGCTTTTTTGTGAAAAGTGGACACGGAAAGGCAATGAAGGAAAACTGTAGATAGAGAAAGGCAAACAAGGTAAAGTGTTATGGAGGCAGGAAAGGAAATATAGGCAGGAGAGAGGCAGGCAGAAAAATGAAGTTGAAATTGAGAGGTTAGATAGGAGGAAAAATGAAGAGTGGAGAAGAAGAACGAAGCCGGTGGAGACTGAGAGCGACAACGAAGGTCACTGAAAGTGGAATGCATAAGATATAATAGAGTAAAGAAATTAAATGGCACAGTACAGTAGATGTGTGTGTGTGTGTGTGTGTGTGTGTGTGTGTGTGTGTGTGTGAGTATGTGTGTGTGTGTGTGAGTGTGTGTGTGAGTGTGTGAGTGTGTGTGTGTGTGTATGAGTGTGTGTGTGTGTGTATGAGTGTGTGTGTGTGTGTGTGTGAGTGTGTGTGTGTGTGTATGAGTGTGTGTGTGTGTGTGTGTGAGTGTGTGTGTGTGTGTGTATGAGTGTGTGTGTGTGTGTGTGAGTGTGTGTGTGTGTGTGTGAGTGTGTGTGTGAGTGTGTGTATGTGTGAGTTTGTGTGTGTGTGTGTGTGTGTGAGTGTGTGTGTGTGTGTGTGTGTGTGTGTGTGTGTGTGTGTGTGTGTGTGTGTGTGTGTGTGTGTGTGTGTGTGTGTGTGTGTAAATGGAACCAATAGGGAAAGTATAGCTTTACATGTTAGGCTGTTGCCCTGTTTTGTTATTCCACATCGTTTCTCACGAAGGGGAATCTTAAGTTAGGTC
>NC_137021.1:30455133-30460133 GCF_032717465.1 Coenobita brevimanus | reverse complement strand
AAAGCTAAGGAGGCTGAGGCACAAGTTGAAATTGCTGTATTCAAGAGGCACAGGTACAGGCTCAGGCACAAATTGAACTTGCTAGGATTCAGGCAGACCATGAGTATCGCATGAAACAAGGTGGAACTGGATCATCTAGCTCTGATGATTTTGATGTGGCTAAAAATGTTAAACTTGTCCCTCCTTTTAATGAATCTGATTTAACAAAGTATTTTCAGTTGTTTGAGAGGGTAGCTACAGGTTTTAATTGGCCCAAAAGTATTGGCCAGTACTCCTTCAAACTGTTCTCACCGGTAAAGCTCAAGTAACTTATGCATCTTTGCCTCAGGATCAATCTGATAATTATGATGTAGTTAAGAGCTTGATTCTTAAGGCCTATGAGCTTGTTCCTGAAGCCTATAGAGTAAAATTTAGGACAACTTACAAGCAAGATAAGCAATCCCATGTTGAGTATGCAAAAATCAAAGAAGATCTGTTAGAGCAGTGGTTAAATTCTAAGAATGTGGATTCTGATTTTGGTAAATTTAAGCAGATGATTTTGCTGGAGGACTTCAAGAGGTGTATTTATAAAGATGTAAGCCTATATCTTGATGAGAGAAGAATAGATAATTTGTCTGATGCTGCAGTTTTAGCTGATGAATATGTTCTCACTCACAAGAGATATTCTAGAGAAAAAGGAAAGCTGAGAGTAAGTACGTTGCCTCTACTCAGAGTACAGGTAACAGGAAAGAGAATAAAGATGATGTTTCTCAGGAAGTAAATACCAGCTTCACCTCTAGATTTCAGAAAAGTAAATGTACTTATTGTAGTAAGCTTGGTCATACTACGGAGAAATGTTTCAGGAGACAGCGTGATGTGAACAAAAAGGAGTCTTTAAATATTCAGTCAATTGGTCTAGTGTCCACCTTGAGAGTTCCCAGAATTCTTTAACTGAGTTAACTGAACCTGCTTTGAGGGGTAACTTAAATTCTCATGATGGAGCTCCTCTTTGAGCAGTAACGTGGGTGACACTCTCAAGAGTTCATGTGCTAATTTCCTGTCTGATGGTTTTGTCAGTCCTCTGGACAGTAATGACAGGAAATCAGTTAAAATATATCGTGATACAGGTGCTTGCCAATCCCTTATGCTGACCAGTGTTCTAGGCTCTAATGTTAATTCCTCTGATGAAACTGTAATCTTACAAGGTGTAGGGAATAATTACTTCTCTGTCCCTCTGTGCAGAGTGAATTTAGAGTCTGGTTTTGTTAATGGTTCCGTTATGGTTGGGTTGGTTGAGACACTCCCAATGTCAGGTGTAACTTTCTTACTTGGAAATGATATTGGTGGAAGTCAAGTGTGTCCAGCTCCTCAGTTGTCTAGTGAGCCAGTGGCTGCGACCCAGGATTGTGATGTCCCTGATGTGTTCCCTGCATGTGCTGTCACTAGGGCTAAGTCTAAAGTTACTGGTGATTTAGAGGATAATGATGATGATGATGTTATCCTAGCTGACACTTTTCTTGCTAATTTGGACCACTCACCAGATGAGGCAGTACCCCGTAGTGTTGATAATTTGTCTCGTCAAGAGTTGGTTGAGTTGCAGGTTGCTGACCCTGAGTTGAAAGGTCTAGCTAACTCTGCTTGCAGTGAGGAAGAGTCAGCTGGTGCTTCTACTTGTTATTATATAAAGTCAGGAGTACTTATGAGGAAGTGGAGACCCTCAACAGCATCAGCTGACTGTGAATGGGAGGTTGTACATCAAGTTGTCATCCCTCGTGTTTGTAGGCAGGATATCATTAGAGTGGCTCATGATTCCAGTTTGGCAGGACACCTTGGAGTGAGGAAGACTGTGGCACGCATTTTGAAACACTTCTACTGGCCAGGTATCTTCAGGGATGTTTCCTGGTATTGTAAGTCTTGTCACACCTGTCAAGTTGTGGGGAAGTGTAATCAGACCGAAAAGGTTGCACCTCTAGTTCCCATTCCTCCTTTTGAGGCGCCATTCACCCGTGTGTTGGTGGATATTGTGGGCCCTCTTCCTAAGACTTCTTCAGGATTTTCTTATGTGTTGACCCTGATTGATATGGCTACTCGTTATCCTGAAGCCATTCCACTTAGAAATATCTCAGCAAAGAACGTGGTTAAGGAAATGCTAGGGTTCTTCACAAAGTTTGGTCTGCCCAAGGAGGTACAGTCAGACCGGGAAGTAATTTCATGTCAAATGTTTTCAAGCAGTCTCTGAAAGAGTTGGGCATCACCCAGATCACGTCTTCAGCTTACCATCCCCAGACCCAAGGAGCGTTGGAGAGATATCATCAAACACTCAAATCGATGCTCAAGAAATACTGTTTGGAACATCAGAAAGACTGGGATAAAGGTCTTCCATTCGTTGTGTTTGCCGCAAGAGAATCTCCAAATGAATCACTGGGCTTCTCACCTTTTGAACTACTGTTTGGCCATGAAGTAAGAGGACCCCTTAAGTTACTCAAGGAATGCTGGCTGTCGGAGGAAGATGACGTCAACCTGCTGGAGTATGTGATGAAGTTCAAAGAACGGCTGTCCACTGCTTTACAGCTGGCGAGAGAGAATTTAGGAGCTGCTCAGGAGAAGATGAAGACTTGGTATGATAAGAAGTCCAGGTTACGCCACTTTCAGCCAGGAGATCAGGTTTTGATTCTGCTACCGGTTCATGGGCAACCTCTTCAAGCCAAGTTTAGTGGTCCTTATTTCGTGGAGAAGAAACTCAGTGATGTCAACTATGTCATCGCCACACCAGATCGTAGAAAGAACAAGCAACTATGTCACATCAACATGCTAAAGTTATATCACAGGCGGGACGAAAATAATCCAGTCTGCACTGTAGCTGTTCCACCCGAGTCTGCAAGTGAAGCTCTCCCATGCAGTATGAGCCTGAGTGATAGTTTGGGGAAGAATCCTGATATCATGAATGATCTCCAGACTAAGCTTTCATCTACCTCCCGAGGAAAGGCAGGAGTTTTCGGCATTACTGCAGGAGTACCCGCAAGTGTTCCGTGCCACTCCAGGAAGAACCACTGTGTTGATGCATGATGTCGATGTTGGAGACGCAAAGCCAATTAAACTGCCTCCTTACCGTGTGAACCCAGTGAAAGTTCCTCTCATCCAGAAGGAGCTTGGCTACCTGTTGGACCACAAGATGATTGAGCCCTGTCAGAGCGAGTGGAGTTCTCCTGTCACTCTAGTCCCTAAGCCAGGTGGGTCACAGCGGCTTTGCATCGACTACAGACGTGTTAATCAGATAACCAAAACAGACACTCGTGTGGAAGATTGCATAGACAAGATCGGAAAGGCTAGGTACATAAGTAAGTTTGATTTGTTAAAGGGATACTGGCAAGTACCTATGACTGAACGTGCTAGGGAGATCTCATGTTTTGTAACACTAGGAAAGACTTTTGCATGTTCTGTAATGCCATATGGTATGAAGAATGCACCAGCCACATTTCAGAAGCTCATGAATGTTGTAACAGAGGGTTTGGCAGGGTGTGTTGTTTATATTGATGATGTATTAATCTTCAGTGACAACTGGAAAGATCACCTATGCCATGTCAGTAAATTTCTTGAGCGTTTAGTTCAGGCTAATCTTGTAGCTAATTTATCAAAGTGTGAGTTTGGTCAAGCTAAAGTTCAGTACCTTGGGTACGTAATTGGTGATGGACATGTTGCACCACCAGCAGCTAAGGTTCAGGTTATAAGTGATCTTCCCAGACCTAAAAGTAGGAAAGAGCTACAAAGATTTTTGGGAATGGTAGGTTATTACAGGAGATTTGTTCTTAACTTTTCTATTCTTGTATCACCACTTACAGACCTACTGAAAAAGGGAGTTAAATTTGTCTGGACCGATAACTGTGAATCCTCTTTCAACAAACTTAAAGCTATCCTATTAAGTCAGCCAGTGCTCGCTACTCCAAATTTTGCTAAGCCTTTTAAGATGGCTGTTGATGCAAGTGATACAGGAGCTGGGGCTGTTTTGCTGCAAGAGGATGATCAGGGTATTGAACACCCTGTATCTTATTACAGTAAGAAGTTCACTCCACCTCAAAAGAACTACTCAACTATTGAGAAAGAGCTTTTGGCCTTGATTTTGGGTTTACAGCATTTTTCATTTTATTTGTGTTCTGGTTTTGACCCCATAGTCATTTATACTGATCATAACCCACTGAAATTCCTTAGTAAGTTTAAAGATAAAAATCAGAGATTGACAAGATGGAGTCTACTTCTTCAGGAGTATTCATTAGACATACAACATGTCAAGGGGAAAGAAAATGTTATTGCAGATTGCTTATCTAGACTTTAGACAGATTGTTTTAGAGTAATAAGAAATTTCCTTTGTAAATTTCTTTTTCTTTGTGGGGAGGTGTTACATAGCCTATGATTTCATCATCCTTTGTGTAATTTTAACGCACAGTATGCTGCATGTTTGATCACGAGCGTGTTCTGCCTCAGTCCCCCTTCTACCGTTATAGTAGAGTAAGTCGTCCTTTCTGTTGTTCAGAGCAGGATTGTCAACTCTTTGTCCCCATGGCTTCATTTGCGCGTCCTTCTTACAAGTTGTATCAAGCTCTGCTGGCCCCTATATAATGAGCTCAGTCTCTGCATCATTGCCACTTAGATCTACTCCTCATTTTGTTCACATCTCTGTCCTCCCCTGTACAGTTATTATTGTGAGTGCTCAGGAAGTCTCCAACCATCTAGCAGCTGTGTGTAATTTGAGTATAACTGTTGTTGCATTTTTTCTTGTACTGTGTAGCATAAGGTTAATTCTTAGGCCTAGTAAGGTTTTTGTAATTTATGTAGGATTCATTTTGTCAGCCATTTTTAATAATATTTTGTATCTGTAATAATATATCTGGCATTCACTGAGTATTATCTGGTATCTCATTTTAACAGGGCTGACTTAGATAAATTTACTCATGCTAATTTCATGTTAATAGAGGCTATTGCAGTTAACCATATATTTAACCTGTTTTTTGCCATTACATTATCCT
>NC_137021.1:30297633-30452633 GCF_032717465.1 Coenobita brevimanus | reverse complement strand
GAAGGGCTGAATTAGAGTCCGAAAACATGACAAAACTGTTGTGATCTGAACGCAAAGCAAAGTCTATAGCTTGATCTATGGCAAATAATTCGGCAGTGAATACAGACGTATGGGGGGGCAAGTGAAAACGGATGCGGCACTCCATAGACCACACACTAGCACCCACACATTCATCCATCTTAGAGCCATCGGTGTACAAGTGGAATGACGTTAGGTGTCTAATGAGGATCATCCGGAACAACTGTCGTGCCTCCACCTCCGGCGCCTTGTGCTTTGCGACGGGGAGCCAGTCAGTGTTGAATGTGGTGGCAAGTGACTCCCAGGGCGCTATTTTTGATGTTAAAACCTGATCCCCATTAGAAAGGTCGTACCCTAACGCCTCACAGAGGAAGTGAAGCCTCACAGCCACCGGCTTGAGGGCCGCATACAGCAGGTATTCCCACTGTAGGGGGATCCAACAGGTCGGAAGGCCAAGTGAGCGTTTACGGTGGGTGGTGATACCATAAGAAAATAACAGGTGGTCACGTCGTAGACGGAGGGGAGGCACATTAGCCTCCACTTCCAACCGCTCCACACGAGTACACCGAAGGACTCCGAGACATATACGCAAGCATACGTTCTGAAGCACATCCAGTCTACGAAGGACAGCATCCGATGCCGACCCATACACCTGTGAGCCATAGTCAAGCTTAGAACGGATAAGGGACTTATACACCATCAATAAAGACGTTCTGTCTGCTCCCCACGATTTACCAGAGAGAAACTTAAGGACGTTTACTTTTTTACTACAAGAAGCAAGCAAATGATTAATGTGTGTTCTCCAACTGAGCCTACTGTCAAAATGTAGACCCAGGAATCTGACTGAATTTTGAAAAGGTATCGGCTGATTATCTAAAGTTAAATGCAAAGGAGGTACGTTAAGTTTACGAGTAAAAACAACACCGACACACTTAGGGATGGAAAATTTAAATCCCCACTCCAGGGCCCAACGCTGAACAGATTCAAGTGCCAGTTGAATCTGCTGTGCTGAGGATTGTGCATTGCGGGAAGAGTGCCACACTGCACAATCATCAGCATAGAGTGAGTATCTAATCGTCCTGGGGACGGAAGCGGACGACAGAATGTCATTAATGGCAATGCTGAACAAAGTAGGGCTAAGCACACTTCCTTGTGGTACCCCGTTCTCTTGGACAAATATGTCCGAAGTTACATTACAGGGTAACCTGACAGAAAACATTCTGTCAGTAAGGAAGTTCTGAAGGAAAATGGGCAAATTACCTCTTAAACCATAAGCGTAGAGTTTACGTAGTATTCCGTTTCACCAGGTCATATCATAAGCCTTATGAATATCCAGAAAAATTCCTATCATGAATTCGCGATTGGCAAAAGCCTCGGCTATGCAATGCTCCAGGTGCACTAAATGATCCAGAGTGGACCTGTATTTACGGAATCCACTCTGTTGATCATTTAACACACCCTTCGACTCTAAAACAAAAAGTAACCTTTTATTAACCATATGTTCAAAGACCTTACATAGACAGTCAGTTAGCGCAATAGGTCGAAACGAGCTGGGACTCGTAAGGCAACCATCTCGGCGAGGTATCGGTATGACGTATGCGTAGTGCCATGAGTTTGGGAACGTGCGAGACGCCCAAATCTCATTGTACACCGCTAACAGCTTACTCAGGTTGGCCTGAGTAAGATGTTGGATCATACCGTACATAATGGTGGATGGACCGGGACTGGAGCCTTTACAGGATTTAAGGGCAAGGAGAAGTTCATCTAACGTAAATTCGGAGTTGTAGCTGGTCTCTCCGTCTTCCTGGCAGTCTAAGTTTTGCAGCTCAGCCGTATGCTTATGGTGGAGAAAGCAAGGATCATAGTTGGCTGAGCTGCTTACCTGGGCAAAATGATCGGCAATAGTATTGGCAATATCCACGGGATCGTCAATTACATTCCCGGCCACCTGAAGTGTGATGATTGGTGACCGGGTTCACTTGTTGTTTAGTACAATTATGGTGGACCAGACCTGACTTAGTGGGGTGGAGCGATTCACCGTGGACACAAAACTACGCCAGTTAGTCCGTTTTGCCGCTTTAATTGTCCTCCTTGCCTCAGCCTTAGCTGCTTTGTAGGCAATAAAGTTTGATTCTGTTGGCTGTTTCTCAAAAATCCTGTATCTCCTATTGCGCTTTGTGAGTGCTTGTCGGCAATCTGGTGTCCACGAAACTCTACGCTTGTTTGGAATTGTAGATGTCTTGGGAATAGCAGCCTCAGCTGCGTGTATAATGGAAGTCTGTAGGTGTGAAACTTTCTCGTCAATGTTATCTCCCGATATATCTAGATTGGCGACCCGTGAGTAGTACCCCCAATTTGCTTTCTTAAAGTTAAATTTAGGTGGTGGAGGAGGCCGAGAATCGTCGCGTGCATAAGAAAGACAGATTGGAAAATGATCGCTACCCATCGAGTCATCATATGGGTCCCAAGAGATGTTAGTGTGTATATTGAGAGATGACAAGGACAGATCTATATATGACATGTTACCAGTGCGGTCATCTACAAGAGTCGCTCTACCACTGTTTAGAAGACAGAGGTTTGACTGCAGTATGAGGTCGGCTACTTGCTCCCCCCTGCCATCACTCCTCAAGCTTCCCCATTGACAGTGATGGGCGTTAAAATCGCCTAAAATTAATTTATGACCCGGAAGTTGATGGGTTAGTGAAGTGAAAGCATCACCATCAATGGGACCACGGGGAGGACAGTAGATAGAACAAATAGACAGATACGTGTTATTAAATTTTACTCTGCACGCGACAGCTTCCAAAGTAGAACTTAGAATCACTTCCGTTTGTGGGTGTGATTTGTGGGTGTATATGGCGACTCCGTGACCATCATATCTTCTATACGAATGGTAGTGTTTGAACTGTGGAGGGTCTGGGTGATCCATCAAGCGCGTCTCCTGTAAACAAACAACGTCTGGCCTGCGTATAGATAGCAAAATTGCTATATTGTGGAATTTATTCCCAAGAGTCCTACAGTTCCATTGTAACACAGTGAATGTGGCGGTTTAAGATTTACGAGAGGGGCCAGTGTGCTTAGCTTTTTTATACCGCCCGCCGCCAGGCGAGTGGCTACCAGGGGACCTATCCCGGTGCTTACTAATGGAAACCTCCATACGTTGATCATCAATAACTAGGCTCCCAGAGCTCCCCGAGGAAGAACTAAACTTTTTCTCCCTCGCTGAACCAGGAGCAGGAAGGACATGAGGACGTGGCTGTTTTGAAAGGGTGGTCATATTACTCTTACTAGAGTTGTCAGACTTCTGTTTAGGCTTTACTGACCGAGAGGCAGCAGCAGCCTGAGAGTAGGAAGTTGCAGTGGGGATGTCAGTTTGAGAGTTGGATTGGACAAGAGGCTGAGATGGAGAGGTAGAGTGTGAGGCAAGAGGAACAGGTTCAGGGTCAGTCTGTGTTTCAACAGAGCACATCATGGGACGGGACATTACCGCCGAAGCATAGAACCTATTCGGCGTGGGAGTTGCATGCAACTCCTTCACCTTTTTCCTAGCTTTGTAGTAGGAAATGCCCTCAGTTGCTTTCACTGCGCAGACCTCCTCCTCCATCTTCCACTTGGGACAATCCCTAGAGGAAGTGGAGTGTGCGCCCTTGCAGTGAAAACAACGTACAGTCTCCGATGTGCAGTGTTCAGCATCATGTCCCTGTGTTGCACATTTGCCACACACTGACTGGGAAGCCCGACAAGTCTTGTCACCGTGCCCATATAATTGACACCTTAAGCAACGAAGTGGATTGAGGATATAAGGCCTTATGTTAACAATTTCGTAGCGAATTTTGACCTGGTCTGGGAGTGAAACTTTGCCAAAAGTCAAGACAATAGTAGCAGTCTTCGTCCTCACGCCTTCGGAATAACTAGTAATAAAACGGGCACCGATTACATCCTGCTGAGCAAGTTCCCGTATGATCTCGTCCTCATCCATAACCATGAGATCCCCGCAGGTGATAACACCTTTGCAGGAATTCATGGAATACGGGATCCTCGGCTCGACATCATATTCGTGGAACTTACGCAGTTTCATTAAGTCTTTAACCTGGGATGTGTTTACAGTTTTGATAAGAAGGTCTCCATTACCAAGTTTTTTTACTTGTTCCACCTCCCCGGCACAGTAATCAATCACTTTCTTGATGATGAAAGGATTAATACTGCTCAAGGAAGTGGAACCGAGAGCATGGAGAGTCACAAACTGTGCATTATGTACAGGAATGTCAAGGGTGGTTCGAGTCTGGGGCCGGTCTGTCTGGAGGCTGTCAGTCTGTGGTTCAGTCGGGGGTCTGTCAGGACCGCCTCCCCCCCTGAAGGGGGGGGAGGCAGTAGGGGCGTCCGACATAGTACCACTCCCCCCTAACGGGGGAAGTGGGAAGGAGGAGAGAAAACGACCAAGGGACAATCAACCTGGGACCAAACACCTATGTCTGAGGTTGCCCTCTCAAACCACTCCAGGGAGGCCCGACCATGTCAATTCACGCCCCAGAGCGATCAGTGGGGGAGACCCTCCGTGGGCGATAAGCAAAGGTAAACTCAGAAAAAGACACAAACACCTATTGTGTCTCTAACAGGGAGAGGAGGAAAATGAGTACTATCTAGCCTAACTTTATTTAAAAAACACCCTAAAGCTGAAAAAAACAAAAGCTAATGCCGATGAGGCAGCCCTATGCTGGAGGAGAGCTAGAAAACACGTCCACACTCTCCGTGACCATTTAAAAAAGTGGCAAAGCAACTAACCAGTAGACGAAAATTTGTGGAAAAGTAAACTTGGTTGATGTGTATGAGACTGCTGGATCGAATCAGTGAATCAATGGGTAAATAATTTAATGGAAGAATCATAGGTATTCAGTGAAGGCTTTAAGTCATGTATAAACAATGATTCCGCTATTCTAAGACTAGTTGTATCATTATTTGTCATTAAAATCTCGAAATCATCCAGATCAAATGTATGACCCGAAACAAATGAATGTTCCCTAATTTCCGAGAAGGGAGGGTTTGAGAGTGGTAAAGTGGTTCTATATTTTTTTTTTTTTTTTTTTTTTTTTTTATGTGTTCGACTCCGGGCATAGGCTTCACAGCCTGCTATCAAGGCCCAACAGTCCTCCTACATATCATACACCTCTTCATGTCACCACTTCGGCGCTAACACCCACCGTCCATATTGAATACATGCTAGGGCTGTCTCATACAGGACTGGTGTATTGGTATTAGCGGGGGTATTTTTACGACATGTCGGCGGGTCTTCTGGTAGATCAGTAAAGCTTGATTTAATGAAATTCAAATCCTTAAACTGTTCCCTGCCCCAGCGGGGATTTGAACCTGGGTCCGTTAGAACGGCAGGCCACCTCTCTACCGATTGAGCCACGCCTCCCCCCTTTGTGTTCGAACATCCTAATTTTCAGGTTTCGAATAGAACTCCCAATATATCCTGCATTACAGCAAGAACAATTAAACTTGTACACAGTGTTAGAGCATAAAGCTTTGGGGATTCTATTCTTATACCTAAAAAAGGATCCAATAGTATATGAATTTTTAAAGATGAACCTAAATGAAACCTGTGGATAAACTGTATTAAGCAGCTTATTTAATTCCTTTCTGATGTGAAAACTGCTATGCCCATAATAAGGGAGACTAATATGAAGTACTTGTTTGGGAACTAAAGACACAGGCTTTGTGGAACTGAATAATTTTTCCAGGAACTTGTGTAAGGTACTTTCAAAAAGATGCAAAGGATATCCATTATTCAAGAAATATGTTCTAAGGCTAGTAATTTCTAAATGGAACAAATTCCAATCCGAGGAAAGGTTATAACACCTGAATAACAAAGTCTTAGTGAAGTTGAATTTAAAGACCGTGGGTACAAAGGACCAAAAATTAAGACCAAGTCCTGTAAAGATACTCTTCCTATAAACAGAGGTACTGAAACTGGAGTCATTTCTATGAACTAAAACATCAAGGAAAGGAAGCCTTATATTTTCTTCTGTTTCTACAGGGAATTCAATATTAGGGTGCTTATGATTAATGTAATTCAAAAAATCATTTACATGATCAGACTGCCTAAATAACACAAAACATTCGTCAACATATCTACGGTACAGCAATGGTTTAAAATGAGCAGGGCAATCTTTAAGCCATGACACCTCATGGTGACAAAGAAATACATTAGCTAAGGTAGGACCCAAAGGAGAACCCATTGCAACCTCATCAACTTGTTTATAATAGTTATTGTTAAACCAAAAAAATGCAATCTTTGACTGCAAATTCGAGAAGAGATTTAAACTGTTTCTTGGTAAAATTTAGGAACTCATCACGGCTTACAAAAAAGTTATCTCTACATATCTATAGTGTCTCATTAAGGGGAAAATTGGTAAACAAACTTTTTATATCAAAACTGGCCAAATAAACCGGATGGGAGTAGCATAACTTCCTAAGTTCTTGTGCAAAGGCTGTCGAATTACGAACTGTATATTCATTACTAGTGAGAGGGCTAAGTATAGGTACAAAGAATTTGGCAAGGTTGTAGTTAAATGTACCAATAGCTGAAAGAATCGGTCTGACAGGACAAGAAGGTTTATGTATTTTAGGTAGTCCATACAAAATACCAGGCACTGATCCAGATGCAAACAAGTAGTCATATGTATCTGAAGTTATAGCCTTATCTTTTAAGGTCCTTCAGAGTCAGTTAAGTTTGTCTTCCAATTTCAGAATGTATGGAAATGGATCAATATCTAACTTAAGAAATTTAGAAATATATATATATATATATATATATATATATATATATATATATATATATATATATATATATATATATATATATATGTGTGTGTGTGTGTGTGTGTGTGTGTGTGTGCACCACTGATCAAAGCACCTGCTAATCCTTCCAACTGTCTGTAGTTTCAGAAGATCGTTAATTGGATTATACATCAAGGCTCTGATAACTCACTGATTCTTTTATCGGAATAATATTGCCTGGCTTTAGAAAAGAAGTAAACGCACAACTCGGAGAAAGAGATGAAAATATTATGGACAATTTTTTTATGTCTAGGCTGTCAGTTACCATTATTCGCGTTTTACATTTTACACCCAGTCTCGATTCTGGAACCTTTGCATTTTTTTTTCAACAATTAATGGAATCCTTAAAATAAAATTCTTTCGTTAACTGATATAAATTTCCGGGAGTTTATATTTGTTACTTGAGGGGATACTTTGACTTGGGCACATTTTTCCTTCTAGGTGTTCCCTTCATAATCTAATAACAGGTTCACTATACCTATCCATAAGTTCACTACACATCCATCACACTCTGCCCACTTTCAGTGCACCTTTTCTGTACTATTTATACACTCATACCACATACCAAATACTGGCAACACCCTCACCACGCTACACCACAACCATGTCACAACCTCACCACTCTACATTACACGCATTGCACATTACACTTTCACTACACCACAACCTCAAATATTACTTCCCTCTCACACGACACCCTCACCATTTCACACCTTCTCTACACCACAGCCTCAACACATCACTCCTTCACCACTCTATACGCTTTCCACACCACACTCTTACCATAACACTTACATCACTAAGCGGCATATTTTGCACACCACAACCTAGCCATCCCACACCATTCCCACACCACCCCTTCACCTTACATCACACTGATCACTGGGACTGGCAGCCACATGGCAAGATGAAGAGATTAGTTACGAAGAGATCAGTTACTTAATATTGACGTTTTACACAATTAAGATAAATGGCTTCGTCATCCATGGCTTGGAAATTGCACCTGAACAATGTTTAAATTGTGTTGTGGTAAGTCTGGTGGTCATAATTAATTATTTTTAACTAATGCCCCACTCATTTATCTTACCACGCAGCCTATCCCGTATAGGTAGTCTGCATGTACAGACGTCGGAATAAGTTCGTTTCCTTTTCCGTGGACTAAGGTGTTTGTAACACTGCACTGTGGATAGCTATCCCCTCCTCCTCCCTTCCTCATCGCCCCATACGCCCACCCAAACCTCACACTTTTCTCTTCGACTCCATAGCCCCACTTGTACCCTCCACACACTCGCTTGTAGCCAGCTAGGGTTTACTGTACACCATGCACCTCTCTAATTCGGAACAACTAATAAAGGAAAAGTACAGTATATATTATACACCAAGTTAGGAAAAGATGTACTACACTGAGAGAAAATAAATCTGCTGTAATTAAATATTGCGGTAGAAGACACACACACAGACAAACACACACACACACACCAACACACACACACACACACACACACACACACACACACACACACACACACACACACACACACACACACACACACACACACACACAAAGAAGCAGATAAGAAAATACAGAAATGGTTCAATACAGAATGTAAAAAATCAAAAGAAAGAAAAGATTTGTTGTGGAATAGATACAGAAGACACAAGTGTGAAAGGGCGTATAATAATTACAAACAGGCAAGAAACGATTATACAAGAATAAGGAGGGAAGCCCCCAAAACAGTTTGAGGAGGATATAATAAATAAAAGTAGTGATCAACCAAAGCTATTTTAGAGCTACATCAGAAGCAAAACCAAAGTAAAAGATATAATACAATCCATTAAGGACGAGGGAATCACCTATACACAAGAGAAAGATATTTGTGAAGTGCTAAATAAGAATTTCCAATTAGTTTTTACAGAAAATTTTTTTTTTGAGAGGTACTATGTGGAACATGCATGCCCACACATACTACCAGATATACAAATATCAGAAAAAGTAATACAGGAGGAATTAAGTAAATTAGACAGAAGAAAAGCAAGTGGTCATGATGAAATTTCATGTTGGGTACTACGAGAATGTGCAAAGGAGTTAAGTAAACCATTATTTTTAATTTTCAAGAAATCCTTGAGTCAAGGTAACGTACCTGATATTTGGAAGAAAGCAAATATTGTCCCCCTATTCAAGAAAGGAAATAGACAAAATCCACTCAACTACCGACCAGCATCACTAACCAGTGTTGTAAGCAAGGTATTAGAAAAGCTTATAAGAAAAACTTGGGTAAATCATCTAGAAGAACACAGTATGATAACAGAAAGACAGTTTGGTTTCAGAAAAGGAAAATCATGTGTTACTAATCTGTTGAGCTACTATGACATAGTAACAAACACAATACAGGAAAGAGAAGGATGGGTGGACACTATCTATTTAGATTTCAAGAAAGCATTTGACACAGTACCACACCAAAGACTTTTATGGAAACTGTACCATCAAGGAGGAATTCGAGGCAAACTGTTTTGTTGGATGCAAGATTTTCTCATAAAAAGAGAAATGAGAACAGTACTAAGGGGAAACTACTCATCATGGAAAGAAGTGACTAGTGGAGTACCACAGGGTTCAGTGCGGGCACCAATCATGTTTTTAGTGTATATAAATGATATAAACAGTAACACTGGAAATGAAAGCTATCTGGATATGTTTGCAGATGATGCAAAAATACAAAGGAGAATTACTAATACAGACTCTTGTAAAGAGCTACAAGAAGAATTAAATAAACTTCATGAATGGAGTAATACATGGCAAATGGATTTCAATGTGGACAAGTGTCATGTAATCAAGTTTGGTAAAAGTGGAAAAAGACCTGATTGGGATTATACGTTAGGAAATAAAACCATACACACATCAGAAAGAGAGAAGGACCTAGGTGTGATTATCAATAACAGACTATCTCCGGCTGACCACATCAGTGAGAAGGTACGGAACATGTAAACACTGCTTGCAAATATGAGAATAGCATTCACATACATAAATGAAGACATGCTATGAAGGATAATAACATCATTCATTAGACCAACCCTGGAGTATGCATCAGTAGTCAGGAGTCCTCATCTCAAAAAACACATAGACAAGATTGAAAAAGTTCAAAGGGCCGCTATAAGATGGATACCAAGCTTAAGAGACCTAAGCTACGAAGAAAGACTAAATAAACTGAATCTACCAACACTACAGGAGAGAAGGAAAAGAGGTGACATGATAATGCTATATAAATGCATATCAGTGAAGGAGAAAATAGACATAAATGATTACTTAACCTATGGGGAAGCATCAGCAAGAGGACACTGCAAAAAAATGCATAAGAAGAGAGGTGATAAAGACGTAAGGAAATTCAGTTTCCCAAACAAAGCAATTGATCAATGGAATGCACTACCGAATGAAATAGTGTGTGCCAAAATAATTCACAAATTTAAGGATATGTACGATAAATATGGTTTAAGATACGGGACAGTACGAGCTTGACTCATTCCTGTAAAGATACAATTAGGTAAGAACACACACACACACACACACACACACACACACACACACACACACACACACACACACACACACACACACACCATACATACGTATAACGTATACTGGTGATCTACGACCATTGGGATATCGCACCTTATCAGTTACGATGACGTTATTAAACAAACTGATAGATTTGCCAGTGTTTAATCCATTAGCTCCCAGATTTCCTGTGCGAGAGATATTGCTGGAAGGGTGCTAGGCGTACCGGCCTCCGCCTGTCGGCTCAGTCGCGAAGCTCGTAGGTCCCTACCCCGGGGTTCCCTTCTTTATTAATGTTTGAAAATACCCTGTTCCGTCCTATATTGAGGAAACTGGACATTAATGGGTTAATTTCCGTTGGTTAGGACAAGGGTGTGGGTGGAATTGCTGCACAAAACCCCAGTGGGTCATCTGTTCCTCACACCTGTGGGCAAAAGTATATGCTTCATATCACCAGCCAGAGTCACGCACAGACACCCTCCCGCTCTCTGCTCTAATTTTCCCTACACCGACCGTGCGCTGTGCTGACAATGTAGCTGAATTACCGCTAGCTCTAGAAATAATTACTTCGAACTAGCAGAAGACATGACATCGAGTAACATGAATGACAGCTATTTTTGTGGAATTAAGCTATCTAATTCTATATTGTAGGAGGTGCACCCAATTGTCTATAGAGATTTAAGCATTTTATGCCTTATAGCAATAATCTAGTGATTTTGAGGACTAATCTAGTGGACAATTGTGTGTGGTAACTATTGTTTATTGGTAACGCTGACTCTTTCAACGGCTGATGCCATCCCACAAGCCCGAATCTCAATACCCATGTCACTCCTCCCACCTCTGTCAGAGTAGAAAATAACTCCCCGGGATAAAAGATGAGCGATACGAATCCGTGGGATAAGAGACATGCCGTTCTCGCGATCTCCAGAACTGCTGCGACCACTGGGATATCGAAATAGATCTCCGGTGCCAGAAATTGCTATTACAATAGCCTATACACACACTGTGTGTGCGTAGAGAGAGAGAGAGAGAGAGAGAGAGAGAGAGAGAGAGAGAGAGAGAGAGAGAGAGAGAGAGAGAGAGAGAGAGAGAGAGAGGAATGGATTAGTTTAAACTATTCGCCGAAAACCGTGCATAAAAGGATGATGAGCGCCACATACTGATTCATTTACCACTGAAACTCTTTAAGTGTCATACCGAAGCATTGTCAAGGGAGTAGAATTCTCTCTCTCTCTCTCTCTCTCTCTCTCTCTCTCTCTCTCTCTCTCTCTCTCTCTCATAAAGATACCGAATCCACCCGCACTGAGTATCCTTATCGTGGTTATTATGGTTCAGGGCTGGGATGTTCAAAATCTCGTTGCCAGACTTCGTTATGATCATCGTAACGCGCTCATAGCGGCCATCTTTGATCGTGAGCTACGACAACCGCTAAGGTGTATCTTCTAATGCTCTCAACAACGCTCGTAGCTCACGATGATGCGATCGTAAAATCCGTTCCGTTCCGTTCCTATTGTTCATAATGCAACCCAGCTGATAGTCGCTGGGCCAATCAGAAGAGAGATTTCATAAACCTTGAAGGATTGTGAGCCAATCATAATGCAGTTTCAAAATGTAAACAAATACACTTATCCAAGCGCGCCATTACATCACTCAAACCACTACGATATTCATCCCGAGACATATAAGACATGGCAAGTGACGAGCCCCCCACCAAACGAATTCGTCGAGCAAATTTTACAGATGAGGAGATGATGGCGTTAATACAGGGTTGGCTCGACAGACAGACAGTGCTGAAGAACAATCACATCACCTTGGGTTTAACTATAGTGTGGGTGAAAGATCCACATCGTATTAACAAAACATAATGGTAATTTTGAAAATAACGAGATCCAAATTGAGATCCTTTTACCTGAATAAACAATATATCATTGGCTTCAGACTGTATCATTACAACTCCCACAGACTTAAACCATGTTTTAATGAACAGTGCATCGGTCTGCATTTTTACAGATGTAAGGGGGCACGGTGCCTCAGTGTTAGAGCATCAAGCTCATAATCGGGGGATTGCGAGTTCGAGCCTTGCCCGGGACTGCCGTGCCGGGAGTGATAGCGCGTTCCTGTAACCTAACGGGGCTATATTATGATCCAATACAGGGTCTAGCTCGGGGGAATGCCATTTCTCCATTTACAGATGTAAGCAGTGGAAACGAAAAATTCCCCCTCTTTACTTACCTCTTGGCATCTTACCTTCCCTAAGAGATTTCCTGTACAACACGGGTGCCACTCTTAATTACTCTGCTCACATATCCCTGTGTTATGCCGAATGTGTCTGCCAACACACTCTGAAATGTGCCACTTGCATAAAATCTGAATGTCATTAACACTTGCAAATGACATGGCACAGCATGGAATCCTCTTGTCGCTGGTCCAACTAGTGGTTCAACTCTTGCACACCAGTGAAGGAGTTCTTGTCTGGGAAACCTATAATATCTCAATAAATGTTCGTCACTGTAAGCAAATGGATCCACTCTGTCTCTGTAGTTCCACTCAAGTCTCATCGCTCTTTGTAATGCCAGTTCTACCTGTAAAACCACTTGTAACTCCATCTTCGTTCACAGAAAATGGTAAATAAACAAATTCAGCATCACTTGATGCGGTTTGTTTATTAGAGAAACATCCACTGTGCGACACTACGATCAGCTTAAGGGTGCTTGTCAGAAATCGTAGCACTACGAGCAAATATGGCGGATGAAGGATCGTAAAATTTGTTTGAACATACACCTTAGCGGTTTACGAGCGCGCTATGATTATCGTACCCGCTACGATGATCTTAGCGGCCGTTACGAGCTTTCGAACATCCCTCCCCAGGTTCGGCAGCATAACAAAGTTGCTCTCCGTGGACAATTAGTTGAACTTAAGCGTCTGGGACTGAAGCATCTGGGAAATGAGATGTGTGGGAGATGGCTGTCGAAAGAGATGTTTATGATTCAGTTTATTCCATTATTAGTTGCTCGGACTACAAGTAATTAGAGAGGTGCAAGAAGTACAGCAACCCCTCGCTGACTGTGAGCGAGAGTATGGAGGGTACAGCGTGGGGTTATGGGGTCGGAGAGAAATATGGGGGGTTTGAGTGGGAGTATGGGACTATGAGGAAGGGGGAAGGAGGGGATAGCTGTCCACCGTGCAGTGTTACAAACACCTTAGTCCAGGGAAAAGGAAACGAACTTATTCCGACGTCTGTACACTCGCAGTCCAAAATATGTATCCGGGACTTGTCAAAGCCGGGGCCCGGGCAGGGCTGTGCGTTCGAACATTACCCCCTCCCCCCATCCACCCCCACCCTCCCTCATTCTCTCAGTCATTCGTGTCGTGAGTGGTGGAACGTAGCTCAGTGCTCAGTGAGAAGATTCGAGACAACTGGTGGTTGAATATGTTTGTTTAAGTTTGAGATTACAGTTTTATGTGAAGTAATGAATATGAAAAAAGAATTATCGATAGATATACACATACCTTTGGAGTTATATACAGTACAAGGCTGTTAAATGAGCATCTATGTAGCATGAGTGTTATTATCGGGTACAGATCATTCTGTAGATCATGAGTTACGTATAGCCTGTTAAGAGATAATGTAATTTATACTGATGGTTAAAGTAGTTTGCCGGTTGTGATGTCGATGTGTGGTGATATGATGGTCGTTTATGGCTGATATGCTTTATAATGCATAGCAGTGAAAATTTATGGTTGGAGGTAGTGATGATTGGGGGTAGTGCTGGGCAACGGGATTTTCGGATATATTATCGCTGGTGTGAGGAGCAATTAGGGGGAGGCGGTGGCTCAATCGGTAGAGAGGTGGCTTGCAGTCCTACCGGACCCACGTTCAAATCCCCGCTGGGGCAGGGAACAGTTTAAGGATTTGAATTTCATTAAATCAGTCTTAACCAATCTACCAGAAGACCCGCCGACATATCGTAAAAATACCCCCACTAATACCAATGCACCAGTCTTGTATGAAATAGCCCTGGCATGTATTCAATATGTTCGGTGGGTGTTAGCGCAGAAATGGTGACATGTAGAGGGGTGTATGGTATGTAGGTGGAGTACTGGGGCTTGAGAGCAGGCTGTGAAGTCTATGCTCAGAGTCGGACATATATATATATATATATATATATATATATATATATATATATATATATATATATATATATATATGTTACCAGTGATGAGTGACAGAAGATCATTATCATGAGTTTTTTTTATTGACATTACAGATATGACAAAATTAAGTTACAAAGTATGTGCAACAATTCATTCCACTTCCACAAATAGCCTCAAAGAATAAAGATATCATGCGTCACAATAACCTAAGCAGCCTGTGACAAGTGACAGTAACTGATGAGATATGGATTCAATAAAACATTGAGGAGATGTTTATACTGAACTACATATGACTACGTATAAGTAACATTAAACACTAATCAATACCTAGTCCAACCCCCCTGTGTCGCAATGACGTTCTGTAGCCGTTCGGAGATGGTGTCTGTCAGTTTGCTGAAAATCTCTGGCTGCTGCCGGATCCCCTCCCACACCTCTCTTGCCTTCTTGTCCAAGACTGCCCAGGTCTTCTCCTCCACTCCCCATTCCTGTATCATTATCTCCCAAAGGTTTTCTATAGGGTTGACATCAGGAGCTTTTGGGGGCCATTCGATCAGTCTGATATCATGGTGGCGAGAGAAAAAGTCCCTCACGATGCGGCTGGTATGAATCGGCGATTGATCCTGAACAAACCAGCTTGGCAGTGGCTCTGGGATGGCATACATTCACACTGCTGGTAGAAAAGAGGTCTCCAAAATATTCACATATTCCTCACTTTTTAACCCACCCCATCCCGACCACTCTTCCACCATTGACTATCCCCAATCTCGACCATTTTTGGAAAATTTTTTTTTTGGCTCAAACCTCCGCTTTTGGTGAGAAACATCGAAAATTCATAGAGAAATCGCTCACCTGAGGTTTAAAATACTCGATCCAGGTAGCAGTACCTCCTTACCTGACTGGCTTTCTAACAGGCTGGCACCAAAGAAAACGAGTTCTATGGGAGGGTAACTATTTCACACCACTCATAAACGGTATTTATTTATTTACTTGGTAAGAATTTATATGTAGTACAAGAGTATATTGGTTTTCAAACAGTAATATAGGCATTATAAGCATTGTTTCACTCATTAACTCATCACCATACCTGACCTTTTTTTGCCACATTACCTGATCATCATTTCTGATTGTTTCTTCCTCTAATGTTATGTAAAGTTTGTCCTCCACATTGCCATTGATTGGGGAATCACTCTGGCCCTGAATTTCGTACCATGGCATGACATGGCTTTACTGGCCAGGTCACTGATAACAGGTGAATTGCTGAGACAATGGCGTGCAGGGGGGGGAGGAGGTCATGCTGGGTAAGGCATTGTCCCTGCCTGGCATCTTGTAGAGGAAGATGTCCCGTGTATAAGTACCAAAAATCACTCATGAAAATTGAAAATTGTGCAAATTAGGGACCTTGCAATTGATTCGCATTTATGTACGTCGACGGGATTGGCAGTGACAAAACGTGTGGACGTTAATTCACGTCAACGGGATGCAGCGGGTTAAATGACCCTCAATTGTTACTAGTTCACCAGGTCCCCTGAACCACATCCACCCGTGAAAGGACACACTGACACGGCCACTCTTAGCTTGTTCATGGATGTGTTGAGGGTCAAACCTCGTGCCAGTGGTGCACCAACAATGACGCCCTTCTGTGGATACAGATGTAAAACGTTTCTCGTCTGAGAAGATAACACACCGCCAAAATTCAACATTTTCATTGACATACTGTTGTGCAAACCGTAGACATGCTAATTTATTGTCCTCGATTAACTGTTCTTTCACAGCTGGCACATGACAACGTAAGGCTCCTTCTCTCAGTTATCTTCATGTAGTAACATGACAGGGCATTCCCACCTCCAGCATCAGTGTAATAGCCATTGTTTGTGGGTTCATAGTTGCAGCCCCCAGGAGTCTCCTGTCATCCTCTGGAGAGGTCACCTTTGGCTGTCCTGGTCTATGCCTGGTTCTGATGTCTCTCCTCCTCATAACTTTTCAGTCATACTTTTACGGTTTTCCGGGTGATGCCCATAGAGCGGCTTATTTCACTTATGGTTTGCCCCGCTAAGTAGCGGCCTATTATCATCACTCTCCTGCATATCACTTCCGGTCTATTGGCATGGATGTTTGGGGGCTGACCTTGAGCTCTTCCGCGTCCTCCCATTTCTCATTCAGGATGATCCCAGACACATGGAATAAGATATTAACAAAGGAAAAATCATCAACCTAGTAATTTGAAGTAAACATCTCTAGTATTGCGGTGATGATCATTATCTTCACAGTAGAAAATCATATTCACAGGGAATATTTTAGTAAGAGTACTTAATAAAGTAACATATTAGACTTCGAAGTTGTTCAGTTATTTTAAGGGGAATGTGTAGTATACCTTCAAGTCAACATTTTATTGTTTATTAATTTCATTTTCGCAACTGAAAATACCCGACATCAGTGAACATATTACATGTTATACCTCTGCCTATAAAACTTATGCATCCTCTACACAGCCTCCAACGCACACATAATCAAGTAAAACATCGTGTAACCTGTTGTGCTTCAGTTTTCGGTGTGGGTAGGTGATTGCTGGACTCAAGAGTAAAATATAAAACCATCTCACAAATTGTCATAAACATATATAATACTAGTCGATACCAAACACTTCACGCAAGTGATGAATGGGCACGACAACTGCAGAAAGTGGGTGCTAACAAAGGCAGGTTCTGGGAGGCTACACAAGCAAGACCTGTCGAGTGAAGAGAACGTAAATTACAGGGAACAGGTGCAACTGGGAAATAGATTAAGTTGGCATTTATGCATTAACTGTTATTATTATCGTTTAGAACATTGCCAGCAACCAATGCATGCACTGAATTATCGAGTATTTGATAAACATTTAACTACAGTGGTGTCATATGAATATCAAATTTATTATATGAAATAAACAAATGAAATTGCTTGTATTACCTTAATCTTTGCCTTGTTAATGCCTTCTGCAGCTGCCATATAAGGTGGAGCCCAGCCTGGAGAAGTGAAATTACCTCGGCTAAGCTTCCAATGCAGTCGAACAGTTAATAAATGCTTTAGTTCCACTTGTCCGGATACCATATAGATAACTCACTCTTTTTCTAACACGACCACGTTGCGGTGTATACACACTACCGCAGTAGTTAAAAACAGCAACGTTTGAAATGACGTAGAGTATCCAGATACCATGAACCCGATAAGGTACTATGATCCTGTGATCGTATTTGGTATGTTCAGGGGAGAGGAGAGAAAGACGCATGGATGCCCAGCCCTGCTCCAACCCAGATGTCGTCGAGGCCTGGATATGTACTTTGGATTGCATGCGATCCAAAGAACGTATCCAGGCCTTGTCGACGCTGTGACCAGAAATCTATGAATAGTCTGGTGTTTGGATCTAGTTTTAAACCCCTCCCTCCCCTCTCCCCTTCGTGGTATGAAACACACACACACACACACACACACACACACACACACAAGACACCGAGGAGACCAGACGCTCGCCGCCATCGCTCCATAAATGGCTAACTTGGCCAGTGGCATTACCTAAATTACGGTAGTATCTTTATATGAGTCAAGCTCTGTACCAGGTTAGACTAAAATGGTGTTCTAATTAAAAAAAAAAAAAAATTAAAGCAAGACTTGTTCAAACGGAAAAGAAAACAAATTAGAGTAAGAATGCGCACAATCAGCTGATCGTTGTTTAGTCTACAACTGCCACAGGGAATGTAAGTACCATATGTGCTTTTAGTACTGCAACATGACCACATACTTTAGTAAAGCAAATTTGGAAAAGAAAAGGGATAAAGGTAGAAAGCAGGACGATGATTTCTACAAAGAACTGGTTGAAATGGAGACTCATAACAAACTGGTTGAACAAGTACACAGGCTAGAGACGGCTTTTCAAAATGAGGTTGATGAAATTAAGAAACGAGTGCACTTGCAAAAGGAAGAAATAGAAAAATTAGGAAAAGAAGTCAGCAAGAAAGACATAACCATAGGTGAGCTGACAGTTGAAGTGGGTTCACTTATGAGAAAAATTAGAGAAATTGTACAGTAGTCAACCACGAGAGTATTATGAAAGAGTTCAGTAATGATACAGAGACAGTTAGGCATGTAAGCAGTCTGGTAGACCAGAGCAGTGATATTGAGAAGATAACACGGGTGAATGAAGCTGTGCAAAGCTTGAAAAATGATGTGGAAACCACTTATGCTGAAATGGTGAATGTAAAGAAAGACTTAGAAACAAGGGTGGAAGAAAAAAGCATTAAAAAGGAAGTGAAAAGAATAATCCAAAACAATCCTAAGTTAGTCAGATATTCAGTAGATATCAACAAATCTATAGTGATCACTGGTATAGAAGAGGAAGAAGTAAAAAACAAGATCTCAAGAGACAAAAAGGAGATAGCAAATGTAATGAGCATATTGAAAGAAGTATCAGAGGAGATAAGTAGTAAAGACATAGAGGAACACAAAAGGTTAGGGAAATACGAGAGAAGCAAGTCAAGACCCTTAAAGGTAACCTTCCAGAGCGTAAACACCGTGGAGGAGATACTAAAATATAAAAAGAATCTTATGGAAAAAGAGGAGTTCAAAAATGTATGGATAAAAAGATGCCTTACACAAGAGGAACTGGAATTACTGAAAGAGAAGAGGGAGGAAGCAAAAACAAAAAATGAGGGAAGATCAGAGGAGGAGAAGAATACATTTTTTTACAAAGTAATAGGATTGCAGGTACGAAAGTGGTACATAAACAGGAGGGAATAAAAAGGAGGAAGGTAGTAGAACCAAGTCATGACAAGTATATAAA
The DNA here is from genome assembly GCF_032717465.1 of Coenobita brevimanus. NCBI lineage: Eukaryota > Metazoa > Arthropoda > Malacostraca > Decapoda > Coenobitidae > Coenobita > Coenobita brevimanus. The sequence continues at coordinate 30,433,257 of NC_137021.1, read as the reverse complement.
CAAGATGATCAAGTTGATGTACTCAAATGTGGATGGAATGGTATCTAAATTATTAGAGATGAATGATTATGTCAGAGAAAATGAACCACATATAATATGCCTAACTGAAACAAAATTAACGCCAAGGATATCAAATGACATCCTTAACTTAGAGGAATATAATATATGGAGAAAAGATAGGAACTTAAAAAAAGGAGGAGGAATTATAATATTAACTAAGAAAAATCCAAAGGTCAAAGAAATAGAACTAGATATACCCTCACAAGTAGAACTGATTGCAGTAGAGATCAATACAACTGAAGGGAAAATGACTGTAGCCAATTTGTACATGCCACCCAAGTCAAACACATGGGAAACAGACGAGTATGAGGACCTGGCAGAGAATACAATTCAGAGTTTAAGATCATTATATACTACATGAAATGGAAGAGAAATCGGAAAGAATTATACTAACTGGAGATTTTAATACAAATATAAATTGGAATACTCTAGATATAATAAGCCAAGAAAGCTGTTGGGACCAAAAGCTCCTGGATCTCGTGAAAGAGTTTTTCCTAACGCAACATGTAAGGGAAAGCACCAAAAAAAGAGGACTCAGTGTACCCTCAATCCTAGATCTCATATTTACTAGGCAAGAAAACGATATTGGCAATTTAATATACCACCCTCCATTCGGCAAACGCGACCATGCAGTACTAAATTGCAACTTCAGGATAGCATATGACATAGTTAACAGCAATGAAAGTTACAAAAAAAGCCTAAACTATAAAAAGGGAAACTATCATGACCTAAAGAAGTACTTCTTAGAAATTGATTGGGGAAAGGAGCTTAGAGGACAAGAGTTAAATGCTATATATAAAAAATTTTGTGAACTTTATGAAACAGGAGTCCAGAAGTACATCCCAAAGCGCAAAGAAGCAGAAAATAAAATAAATAAATGGTTCAATACAGAATGTAAAAAATCAAAAGAAAAAGAGATTTGTTGTGGAATAGATACAGAAGACACAATAGTGAAAGGGCATATAATAATTACACACAGGCAAGAAACGATTATACAAGAATAAGGAGGGAAGCCCAAAAACAGTTTGAGGAGGATATCATAAATAAAAGTAGTGATCAACCAAAGCTATTTTACAGCTACATCAGAAGCAAAACCAAAGTAAAAGATAAAACACAATCCATTACGGACGAGGGAATCACCTATACACAAGAGAAGGATATTTGTGAAGCACTAAACAAGAAATTCCAATCAGTTTTTACAGAGGAAAAAAAAATTGAGAGGGATTATGTGTAACATGCATGCCCACACATACTACCAGATCTACAAACATCAGAAAAAGTAATACAGGAGGAGCTAAGTAAATTTGAAAGGAAAAGCAAATGGTCCTGATGAAATTTCATTTTGGGTACTACGTGAATGTGCAAAGGAGTTAAGTAAACCATTATTTTTAATTTTCAAGAAATCCTTGAATCAAGGTAAACTACCTGATATTTGGAAGAAAGCAAACATTGTTCCCTTATTCAAGAAAGGGAATAGACAAAATCCACTCAACTACCGACCAGCATCACTAACCAGTGTTGTAAGCAAGGTATTAGAAAAACTTATAAGAAAAGCTTGGGTAAATCATCTATTCTAGAAGAACACAATATGATAACAGAAAGGCAATTTTGTTTCAGAAAAGGAAAATCATGTGTTACTAATTTGTTGAGCTACTATGACAGAGTAACAGACACATTACAGAAAAGAGAAGGATGGGTGGACAGTATCTATTTAGATTTCAAGAAAGCATTTGACACAGTACCACACCAAAGACTTTTATGGAAACTGTACCATCAGGGAGGAATTCGAGGCAAACTGTATTGTTGGATGCAAGATTTTCTCATAAGAAGAGAAATGAGAACAGTACTAAGGGGAAATTACTCATCATGGAAAGAAGTGACTAGTGGAGTACCACAGGGCTCAGTGCTGGCACCAATCATGTTTTTAGTGTACATAAATTATATAGACAATAACACTGGAAATGAAAGCTATTTTAATATGTTTGCAGATGATGCAAAAATACAAAGGAGAATTACTAACACAGACTCTTGTAAAGAGCTACAAGAAGAATTAAATAAACTTCATGAATGGAGTAATACATGGCAAATGGAATTCAATGTGGACAAGTGTCATGTAATCAAGTTTGGTAAAAGTGGAAAAAGACCTAATTGGGATTATACGTTAGGAAATAAAACCCTACACAGGTCAGAAAGAGAGAAGGACCTAGGTGTGATTAACAATAATAGACTATCTCCGGCAGACCACATCAGTGAGAAGATACAGAACGTGTATACACTGCTTGCAAATATGAGAATAGCATTCACATACATAAATGAAGACATGCTAAGAAAGATAATAACATCATTCATCAGACCAACCCTGGAGTATGCATATGCATCAGTAGTCTGGAGTCCTCATCTCAAAATAACAGACAAGATTGAAAAAGTTCAAAGGGCAGCTACAAGATGGGTACCAAGCTTAAGGGATCTAAGCTACGAAGAAAGACTAAATAAACTGAATCTACCAACACTACAGGAGAGAAGGAAAAGAGGTGACATGATTTTGCTATATAAATGCATATCAGGGAAGGAGAAAATAGACATCAGTGATTACTTAACCTATGGGGAAGCATCAGCAAGAGGACACTGCAAAAAACTGCATTAGATGAGAGGTGATAAAGACGTAAGGAAATTTAGTTTCCCAAATAGAGCATTTGATCAGTGGAATACACTACCGAATGAAGCAGTGTGTGCCAAAACAATTCACAATTTTAAGGATATGTACGATAAATATGGTTTAAGACACGGGATAGTACGAGCTTGACTCATTCCTGTAAAGATACAATTAGGTAAGAAGAATTAGGTAAGGTAAGAACACACACACACACACACACACACACACACACACACACACACACACACACACACACACACACACACACACACACACAGAAATCTATCTATTTATATATCTAGGCTGCTTTCCCCAAGGAAAGGGAGGTAGCCGAGACAGGACGACACACTCCCAATTTACTCATCCATTCAAACACATTCATTCACATCTTAGTCCCAAAGGGGACAGGGGACAGATCCTCTGTGCACCACACAGCACGAGGGTCTACTGCGCAGTGCAATCAGTGACATCCGCAGCAGGGCCCGACAGCGGAGCTGGTTTTCCCCTACTACTTCATAATAGACCCATCCCCTTACCCGCACCTGACCTGATTAGCTGATCAGACCAAATGCGGGAGAATATCCCCTCAGGGCTGCATCATCATTTTTTCATTCACAATTTCTCTCCATTTATTTCTGTCATGCACAGCCACTCTTCTTTGCTCAACAGACATCCCTCTCGCATCCAACGCTCTCTTCACGCTGTCCATCCATCCTATTCGTGGTCTCCCTCTCAGCCTTACACCTCTCACATCAGATCTAGTTATCTTTTTCACCAATTACTCATTATCCATTCTCTCCATATGCCCAAACTATCGCAACACACTCTGCTCAACTCGATCAGCCATCTTCCGAGCAACTCCAGTTCTCCTTCGCACTTCATCATTTCTCACTTGATCCATACATGTCACTCCACACATACTCCTCAGACACCTCATCTCCATTACATTCAAACTTTTCCTCTTTGCTACACCCATTTTCCATGTTTCAGCTCCATATAACGCAGTCGGTACCACAACACCCTCATACAGCCTTCTCTTTACATCCATTCTAATAAACAACATCTAAACACTTTTTTCATTCCTCCCAGCACCTTTTCTTTTTCATTCATTCTAAACTTCACTTCTGCATCTATTCTTCCATCCACAGCAACATGTGACCCTAGATATTTAAAACACTCTACCTCCTCAAGCAACTCACCATTCAAAACTATATTCATCCCCCTACCATCTACCGACCTTGTACATTTCATCCCTTTACTCTTGTTCTCATTTACATTCAATTTCCTCCATTCACACACCCTTCCAAACTCCTCTTCCAACTGTCTCAATCTCTCCTCTGAATCAGCCACCAGTGCAGTATCATCTGCAAACAACAGCTGCTTCAGATTCCACTCGCTACCATAAACATTCACCAAACTCACACCTCAACCAAAAACTCTTGCATTCACCTCCCCTACAACACCATCCATATAAATATTAAACAACCAAGCTGACATCACACATCCCTGCCGCAGCCCCACTCTCACGGGCAAGCAATCACTCACAGTATTTCCCACTCTCTTACACACTCCCTACTATTTACATAAAAACTTTTCATCTCTTTTAGTAACCTACCATCAAGTCCATACAATCTGAAAACAGTCCACAAAACCTCCCTGTCACTTCTATCATACGCTTTCTCTAAATTCATGAATGCCCTAATCACACCCTTGCCTTTTGCTAAATACTTTTCACACACTTGTCTCACAGCAAACACCTGATCCACACATCCAATCCCTCTCCAAAAGCCACACTGCTCATCACCAATCACTCCCTCTGTACCCTCTCTAACTCTCTTAATTAACACTCTACCATATACCTTCCCTACAACACTCAACAGACTTATACCCCTAAAGCTAGTACATTCATACTTATCACCCTTACCTTTATACAACGAGACCACACAAGCACTTGCTCAGTCAACTGGCACCATACCTTTCACAAATCACACATTCAACAATCTTACTAACCAGTCAACAATAGTAGCTCCACCACCCTTCAAGCATTCCACAGCACACCCATCCATACCTGCAGCTTTCCCTTTTTTCATCTCCATTACTGCCTCCTGCACTTCCTCCTTCATGATCAAAGAATCATTCATCTCTGCCAACACATTTATTCCTTGCACCCTTCCATCCGCCACAAAATCAGGCACCTTTTCCTCCTCTACATTTAACAATCTTTCAAAATACTCTGCCCATTTATTCCTTACTCCATCCATCTCAATTAACATCCTTCCATCCTCTGCTTTTACTTGCTCTTCCTTCCAAGACTCTCCATTTCGCACCCTTTTCACCTCCTTCCAAAACATTTTCTTATTCTCTTGAAAATTCTCGGTCAATCGCATATCCCACCACTCATCTGCTGCCATTTTAGGATCACGCACAGCCCTTCTCGCCATATTCCTCTTATCCTAATACCTATTATATGACATCTCATCCTTCCTCTGCAGCCACACTTCATATACACGTCTCTTCTCAGCCACAGCCATACTTACTTCCTCGTACCACCATTCACTTCCTTTTCTTACACCACCACCCACACGTCTCACACCACACACCTCTTCCGCGTGCCCCACCACAGCACTCTTAAACAACTGCCATTCCTCCTTCACACTGCCATTTTCCTGATCTTTCACTGCGTTCCACTCATCTTTCAATTTCTCCTGATACTCTTTCATTTTCTCTCTTTTATCCAACTCATTGACTTCCAAACCTCCCAGCCACACCTGACTCTCTTAGCTCTCACCCATCTCTTACCTACTCTTAACTTCCCCTCCACCAGGTAGAGGTCAGACATACCTCCACTCTCCCCTCTCAGAACTCTCACATCCAACAATCTTCCTATTACATTCCTGGACACAACCACAGAGTCCATCAATGCTCTATTAACAACCCTTCCACCCTCCTGTTTCACCCATGTATACTTATAAATATCTTTCTTCTCAAACAGGGTATTTCCAATCACCATCTCTCTCTCAACGCATATCCCTATCATTCGTTCCCCATTTCCATTTCTTCCCGGCACACCGTGCATACCAACTACACCTTCAACTGCTACATTTCCCACTCTAGCATTCAGATCTCCCATCATTACCACATTCACATTCGCTCCAAAACTCTGCAGACACTTGTCAACATCATTCCAGAAAGACTCCCTCTCTTCTTCATCCCTTTCACTACCAGGCCCATATGCACTCACAAACACCCACAACCCACGTTCAAATTTCGCTTTCACCCACAACAGTCTCAATGACATCTCTTTCCATTCAATCACACACTGCTGTACTTCCGGACTCACTAACAAGGCCACACGTTCTCTTGCCCTTCCTCTATCAACACCAGACAATCTTCCATTCACACTTCCAACACAGAAATGTATGATAAAAATAGGAAAGAAGACTGGTCATTATACGAGCTTACTCAATCCTACTAAAAAAAAGAAATAAATAAATAAACCCCGCTGTCTTTTAGACCGTCAGTGTCATTAATATAAGTCAGTAGGTAGACAATCTGTGTCACAGGTAAGGCGTGTCCTACCCTAAGCTAAATAAAACTGTCAGCCAGTAGCAGGAATAAAATAGCAGTATACTTCATGAATGAAGGACGGTGTTTGGAGAGTGTCTGCCTGTTATTCATTATGTCTGCATATGTTTTCGTCTTACCAGTCGAGAGAATCGTAGTTTCGTTAAGCTAAATAAACTCATCAGGCAGTTACAATAATGCATTACCGATTAATATGAACTGATAATCCAATTACTGTTGAAATAATTTTTCGGAGACTTTCTGCCGCACTGTCATTCTGTTTATTCTACCTCTTTGTCTTTCACATCTTCATCTACAGAAAGCGTTTATTCTCATTTATGCTGAGTAAAACCGTCTGCCTTTAGCAGAAGTGAAATAACAACCAATGTGAAATGATAACTGAGAAACTGTTTGTCTTTCCCTCTGTCCGTCTATCCTAGTGTCTTTACATCTTCCTCTACGAGAATGGTTTGTTATCACGTAATCTTACTCATATCATCTGGTGGAGCCAAAAATGAAATAAGACAACATGAATCAATAATCTAGAGTTTGTCTCTGTCTGTTTGTCTTACTTAGCAGACAATTTCCTTCCGAAGATGGATGTAATCGTCTGTCTTTAGCAAGAATAAAATAGCACACATCCTGAATCTCATATGGCTTGTGTCTGTGAGTGTGATTTATTTTCCTTGCCGGAATAGTTTATACTCGTATTCATTCTGGGTTACGAAATGTGTTTGTTGATACTGAGAATAAAATAACAACAATATCGAATCTCTCCATGGCATATGCCTGTCATTCCGTCAGTTTTCTGCCTCCCTGTTTATCTCTCTCAAGATGTCTTCTATTCAGCGACATGGTTCTGTCAGATAAAATTCCAAGCGATCTTGAATGTTAAGAATAAAATTTCAACATTTTACATATGAAGCCAATATAACACCTATTCCTTTTTGCATTACGCTTGTATTATGTTACTCTGCAGTCGGATTTCTTTCATACGTATTGCACTCACGAGCACTAATTTCTGCTCAGGGCTGTCCCCTTGCTACCCCTGTATAGCGAGGGAAGAGAGCCGGAGAGGGGAAGAAACTCCTCTTCCCCAGCTCCCAACCCACCACCATACCCCTCCCCAACGCAACCCCAACCCGTCGTTCTTAACTGGTAGTTACATGTCAAGCTGTCCTTATAGTTATCACCCAAGTTCACACTACTAATACACAAACATAAACCACTAGGGTATGTAAAAATATATATAACATAACTATCAACACGCTGCAGCATGTAATTATACTTATAACGTTGACAGTAAAACAAAAGCGGCCATCCCAGACCTCCTGCATTGAGCGCACTGCTTTGAACACGCACACACACACACACACACACACACACACACACACACACACACACACACACACACACACACACACACACACACACACACACACACACACACACACACACACTCTACGTTACCTGGTTACTGGAGGTAGCTACAAAACCCTTTCATATGGCTTCAGAGTGGCCCACAACACCATCTCACTTATCATGGCCAACCTCATCCCAGGTGATAATAACTTCCTCCAGAAGGTGTCCTGCTTCTCGATACGGGAACCAACCCTTTCCAGCAGTTACATGAACATCTTGTCATCTACTCGAAGAAAATTCCTGAAGCTATGGGAGACCTCTAATTTCAACTGTTCAATGAGTTTCTCGTACTGGTCATACATAGGACGTCGTAGCAGCCATAACCTGCTCCAAAGGGTTCTCTTTTTTTGCTTCCTTTTCTCCTTCTCAAGTAACAGGCTACATATTGCCACACTGATGTCGGCTGCTTCACATAACCGGTTATTGAATGAGGAGTTTGACTGGGACAGGGAAGGTTTGGAGCCAGCAGATCCAGTTGTTAGAATGACTATATTTGTTGTCGCCACGCTGTCAGTGCAAAATTTAAGTCGTGTGTGTGTGTGTGTGTGTGTGTGTGTGTGTGTGTGTGTGTGTGTGTGTGTGTGTGTGTGTGTGTGTGTGTGTGTGTGTGTGTGTGTGTGCAGTTTATAAGCCCAGCTACCCAGCTATGTGAAGTGGAACGGTCACTCTAATAAAATTACGAATATTGGTCTGGTGTTCTCTATTTGAACTTGGCACATAATGAGAAATACAATTATATATATATATATATATATATATATATATATATATATATATATATATATATATATATATATAGCTTTCCATACATCTGACCTAAGTGTGTGTGATAAATGTTGCTTGTACACGATATACGAAGGAGCGGTGACGGTATAACTGACTGCTGATCAGGCCTAAGGTGGGGGGAGGGGAGGGGTGAGAGGCGGGGAAGACTTAAGACAAAGAACGAGAGAGAAGGGGGAGAGGGGGAGAGAAGCAAAGAGAAAGTTATATAAATTTAAAAAGAAAGAGTGAGTGGGAAAAGTAAATTCAGAGAGAGAGAGAGAGAGAGAGAGGGAGAGAGAGACAGCTGGGGGAAGTGAAAAGGTAAGCACTGGAATCCAGAATTGTGCAGCGGACGACACTGGATTACAATGATGGTGAATATTTTCAATTTGAGAATGCAGTTCAATACGGTAATAATTTATTCTAAAAATATAGTCCAAATCTTGGCCGTTGAGAGCGTGTGCGACGACAGTTTAGTCATGTTTACAGGACATGAGAAAATTTGCGTCTAATCAGTAACTGGCAGCTGGAGGTGGAGGGTGGGGGAGTTGGGGGCAGAAGGTGGGGTAGACTTGTTCTCGATTCCCCCCTTCCCTCTGTCCAAGGTAGAGGGGGGGAAGGATGGGGTAACCCCTGAGCAGAAATTAGTACGCGTGACTGTAGGTTGGATGGTGAGGAATTGGAAAATGTGAGTACGTTTAAGTACTTGGGTAGTGTGATGAGTAAGGATGGAAGTTTGGAGGGCGAAGTGCTTGAGAGGGTACGGTATGGAAGAAAGGTTGCTGGTTCTTTGAAAGCAGTGATAAGAAACAGGGAAGTGAGCATGGAAGTGAAAAAGTTACTACATGACAGTATTGTGATACCAACTCTAACGTATGGAAGTGAAGCTTGGACGTTGTTGGAAGGACACAAGTCAAGAGTGAGAGCAGTGGAAATGACTTATTTAAGAGGAGCCTGTGGAGTCACATGGAGAGAGGCTGACGAATGAGAATATAAAGGAGCGTTGTGGTGTTGATATGGATGTGATAGGAAGCGTTATGAGGAACACACTGAGGTGGTTTGGCCATGGGGAGAGGATGGAGGGTGAAAGACTGACGAAGAGAGTGTATGTGAGTAAGGTGGAGGGGGGAAGAGAGAGGGGGAGGCCGAGGATGAGATGGAGGGATGGGGTGGAGAGGTATATGAGAGAGGGGGGTGTGAGTTGGGAGCAGGGCAGTGAAATGGCGGGGGACAGGGCGACTTGGAGGCGATTTGTTTGTGGCCACCCCAAACGGGATTGAGGCGTCTGCCAATAGATAGATAGATAGACTGTACACTCATGATTACTAATCTCTGACCAGCAGGTTAGCCAAAGTCGTGGCCAGGCGTAGGCAACACAATCAGACATGTTCAACCATCGTTCGAGAAATTTTTAGTGCTTCAATATACAATTTTCTAAGCATCACTTAAACACTTTCGCTTTGCATGTTATAGTATCTTTGCAAGTAATGTATATGCATTTTAAGAAATAGACATGAAAGTTGGTCATAGCTGTTGATTTTAGTGCGTGATGCTATTTGACATTCATACCGATTTTTATCAATCTGTTTATTACTTCAGTGAGCTGTTTCGTAAGGCGACCCTTTAACGGAGCCGTTGACAGGTGATAGTGGAGAAATATCCACTACTACCACAGCAGCCGGCACTCACACGACATATTCAAAGTATGCTTTATAATGCTATTATCTATCTATCTATCTATAGCCCGACGCCCTAATCCTGCAAAGGGTGGGCGCAGAGAAAACGCCTCCAAGTTGCTCTGTCACCCACCATTTGACTGCCCTCCCCCCAGCTCACTCCCCCCTCTCTCATATACCTCTCAACTCCATCCCTCCACCACATCCTCGGTCTTCCCCTCCCTCTCCCTCCCTCCACTTCACCTACATACACCCTCTTAGTCAGTCTTTCACTCTCCATTCTCTCCACATGTCCAACCCACCTCAGTGTATTTCTCCTAATTTTCTCAACTACATCTACATCAACCCCATAACGTGCCTTCACTTCTTCATTCATCAACCTGTTCCTTCATGTCACCCCACATGCTCCTCTCAGGTAACTAATTTCCACTGCTCTCGCTCTTGACTTGTTCCCCTCTAGCAAGGTCCATGCCTCGCTTCCATACGTCAGGGCAGGGATACTATCGTGCAATCACTTCTTAGCTTCCATACTCACCTCCCTATTTCTCATCAGTGCTTTCAGTGAACCAACAACCTTCCTTCTCTGCTGTACCCTGTCAAGCACTTCATTCCCAAAAATTCCATCCTTATTCATCTCTCTACCCAAGTACTTGAATGCACTCACATAATACTAATTGACAAAAATTTACCATTACTCGTTACTTTGAACTAATTGTTTTTTTCTAGTCATATCAGGCCCCGTCTCCATACAATGGGAATAGTTGTGCTATTATTACGCGACGTCTAGCTGCATGTCCCCTCTTGTCAAAATGTTTGCCAGTTAGTACCTCTAATTATTCATAAATGATCAATATATATGAAGCCAATATCCACATACAGTGGCACGTGCCTTTTTACTTGATGGAAATTGCCCAGAATGCAGACTGATTGACGAAATGTGAGGCCTTGTCAATAACGCAGATAATTATAATATGGAAGAGAAACCATAAAAATATGGTAATATTAATAAGAGATATAAGCAGTAGAAAGCTTCAAAACATCTGGTTGCAGTTCGTTGCCCAGCCCAGTAGTGTACAGGCTGTGTTCGAATGCGTGGCTCGTGTGTGGTCATAACACTGCCAGCCACGCGTCTCTGGTCAGAGATTAGTGGTCATGAGTGTACCTTGTTGATTCATCCCTCCAGTTTATCCAAAGTAATGGCCTAAGCTTAATGTTGCTTATTATGTGACGGATTATCTAACATTTATAAAGTGGCCGAGGTAGTGAATGTTCAGTTGCTGGCTAATGAATGAGAGAGGAATTGTAGCGTAGAAGTAGGCAGAAAGCGTAATGGTTGAAATGGTTTGTGACCATTAAGAAATGTATTACAGTAAAGTATAAAAGTATATTAATGTGTTATGTTGGAAGCTAAATCATGGGTATGTGAAGTCATCGCGTGCTTGAAATAACGAGTATTAAGAGACTGGATAAATGTAAACGGTTGAAAGAGTGACCAGCCTATACCATTACATTAGTTCAATATCCTATGTTGTAAGTCGGGTAGGGAGGATCCATAAGCATGGAAAACAGAAACAGAAACGTGGAAGATCAGTAAGAAAGCCTATAATACCTAGTGTACAGTCACTTATTGTGTAAGCTTTCGAAAAGCAAAATTTCACAAAGTTTCTTGGGACCGAAAATTTCAGAAGGTTGTAAGGTAAATACTTATACATAAAGCCGATATATATATATATATATATATATATATATATATATATATATATATCTCGGCTGGATTCCACTAATACCTGGCGCGTCCACTGGTAAGAGATGAGGAGCACCTCATAGATATATGCGGAACCGTCTTAGATGGTGCAAACCATGTGACGCCTTATGAACATATGTGGCTGCGCGGAATATGCTGAATATGGTGGCACAAAAATTACGTCTTCCCCGAAATTATGTGGCAGTCAAGTGAGATTGCCAATCGCCCCCACCTACCAGCTTTAAATGAATCCTACGGGAATGAATATTCGAGCGTTCCTGTTGCATCATCGTCTACTAAAGGTCTTCCCCACTGTCTCATGTGCTTACAGACAGTTTGCGACTGAAGGTGAGTAGTCACTGCCTCGGCAAAAAAGAGACCAGGACATTAAACGAACTGAACTCCATGAAAATCTACACGAACAGTGTAAAAATTCTAGCAGAAGAATACAAACTTGATACCTTAATGACTGATAGCAATAATTGGGATATGGTAGAGGAGAGCAAGACCCGGAGAAAAGAAAATCTAATTCAGCTCCAAGACAGCAACCATTTATTACTCGTCCCCTCCCCGGAGGGGCTCGGGGACAGGTATTCTTTTCACTCGGTTTGTCTCTCTGTTTGTTTGTTTGTTTGTTTGTCTATCTGTCTGTTTGTTAACAACTTTAAGCGAAGCTGCTGGTGCGATTTTGACTAAAATTGCAGGGATGATGAGCTATAACCTTCAGATCACCTGATAAAATTTTGGCTAAGTTGTGCCAGGGCCCAGGCTGTAGGCCCCAAAAATGTAAAAAAAAAAAAAAAATGTTCTTTCGCCACAGTTCGTTTCAAATTCGTCATATCGACATGAAACCAAAACCTGAAAGTGCATCTTTCAAATCTGCATCCTATAACATGCCTCATTACAACTGGGGGGTCACCTCCCACATAGCGTTAGGGGGGTCAGTGTCAGGTGGGCTGAGCCTCAAATTTCAAATGGGCATAAATCGTGAACTTTCAGCCGATTTACTTCATATTTGGTATGTGACATCTATACAAAGGAAAAGTGGAAAAAGAAGTATATGGTAATCATAGGGACATTTGTCTTCTTAGTGTAATAGGAAAAGTATATAGTAGGATGCTTATTGACAGTTAGGGATATAACAGCAGAATTAGTTGGAGAAGAACAGGGAGGTTTCAGGAAGGGAAGAGGTTGTGTAGATCAGATATTCATTCAAAGATCTTTAGTGGAAAAGTTTCCTGAGAAGGGAAAGAAGTTGTATGCTGCCTTCATGGATTTGGAGAAAGCATAAGATAGGGTGGATAGACAAGGATTGTGGAAATTATTAAGAATATATGGAGTAGATGGGAAGTTGCTGAATGCAGTGAAGAGTATGGATGAGGGTGCTAAGGCTGCAGTGTGTGTGGACAGTGGACTGAGTGAATATTTCTATTTGAAGTTTGAATTGAAACAGGAATGTGTCATGTCTCCATGGCTGTTCAGTCTGTAAATGGATGGGGTTATAAAACAGATACAAGGTAGGGCAATGGAGTTGGAGCGGCCCTAGTGAGAGAGGGCAGTGCCTGGAAACTCTCTGTACTGTTGTTTGCAGATGATACTGTGTTGTTAAGTGAAGGCAAAGGGGAGCTGCAAGACTTGGTGGATGAGTTTGGGAGAGTGTGTAAGAAACGGAATTTAAAGGTGAATGTAGGGATGAATAAAGTTATGGTCCTCGAGAGAAGTGAAGTCACTGAATGTAAAGTGATGTTGGATGAGGAGGAAATGGAGAATGTGAGTGCGTTTAAGTACTTGGGTAGTTTGATGAGTAAGGATGGAAGTTTAGAGGGTGAAGTGCTTGAATGGGTACAACAAGAAAGAATGGTTGATCGTTCCTTGAATGCAGTGATAAGAAACAGAGAAGTGGGCATGGAAATGAAAAAGTTACTACATGATAATATTGTAATACCAACTCTAACGCATGGGAGTGAAGCTTGGACCTTGTTGGAGGGACAGATGTCAAGTGTGAGACCAGTTGAAATGAGTTATTTGAGAGAGGCATGTGAAGTCAGATAGACAAACTGACAAATGAGGAAGTGAAGTTGCGTTGTGGTGTGGATGTGGATGTGACAGGAAGCGTTAGGAGAAACACACTGTGGTGGTTTGACGATGTGGAGAGGATGGGGAGTGAGAGACTGATGAGGTGAGTGTATGTGAGTGAGGTGCAGGGGGGGAGAGGGAGGGGAAGGCCAAGGATAAGATGGAGGGATGGAGTGGAGAGGTATATGAGAGAGGGGGTGTGAGCTGGAAGCAGGGCGGTGAAATGGCGGGGGACAGGGCGACATGGAGGCGATTTGTTTGTGTCCACCCCTTCCGGGATGAAGGCGTCTGGCAATATACAGATAGATAGATATACTTCTTTGACTAGATATCCTGTTGTGTTTATACGTCGGCACTAAAATGACTGCCAGGGACGGGTTTGCTGTGCCTTGGCACAGCTTCTTGTTTTGTATAAAGGAAGGCGAAAGAAAAAGTTAGTGGTGTACGATTTCTAATAAACAGGAATGTAGCAGAAAACACTGATATATTCAGCAGTATGGCTGACAGACTCGTATGGATTGTAATTAGACTGGGCAAAAGGTGCGCCCTGAAAGCTATACAAGTATATGCAACAACATCTCAAAGCACAGATGAAGAAATAGAAACATTGTATGACGACATCTCCCAGATTATGGAATTAGGGAAGGTCAGATATACTCTACTCATGGCAGACTTCAGTGCAATAGTTAGCAAATCAGAAAATGGAGAAGCATGTATATGAAAATTCGGATTAGGGGAGGGGAATGACAGAGGTGAAATGGTGGTAAATTTTGACGAAATATATGATATGACAATAATCATTAAATTTTTCCACAAAAGAACAGGGAGAAAATGGACCTGGAGAGGTGGATATGGAAAAACAAAGAACGAAATCGACTTCATTATAGCAGATAGCAGATAAAAAGATCACTAATATCACAGTTATCAGCAATCACTAAATTTATGAAGTGACCATGAAAGGCGTTAAAAGCCTGCAAACCTTCATCCCATCACTGACTACAACACACTAATGCTCTCTCACCTTACCTAAATCACTTAGCTTACTATTACTTACTATGGCCACTCTCTCTCTCTCTCTCTCTCTCTCTCTCTCTCTCTCTCTCTCTCTCTTTTATCACCTTCACTGATAGGATTGCTCTCAAGAAATGTAACTTTTGGTTGGGAGTAGACTGTAGCACTAGTCGAACAGGGCGGTAATCGCGAGGTTGATGGCAAGCTAGCGACAGGGAAAGCTGGAGCTCCTGTTTCACCAGCAGTCAGGACCTGTTCCTGACCATTTCCCTTTGGTGAACATTTTCAGTGTTATCATTAACACAGAGTGTAGGCCAGCATACTCTACTAATACCTCTACCTTCAACTGTGTATGTCACACTACATGCACGTTAGATATCACACCTTCCATTTCCACCCCCTATTAGCAATAGCCATAGCAGTATCAGCAAATCCGGTGGTGTCTCGGATTGCCACCACCGGCAGGGTAGTGCTGGCAGCACAGGGTCCTCCGTGTCACAATCAAGCGACCGTGCCGACAATAGCTCATACAAACATTGTTCATGCTTGTCAGTGAAGAAGCGCAGGTTCAGCCTTATATTTCACCAATAGCCATGGCCTTAGTACAAATATGAATTTCGTTCACTTTTTCTTCCAGTTCATATCCGCTCTAGCTCCATTCCTCACTGAAACCCAAATCTCTCCCGCTACTGACATATCCCCATTTTGTTTTCCTGGTTACTATCTCCTCACAAACTTCCGTGACAGGGGTGGCATCTGTTGTTATATCAAATCTGAGTTAGAAGTTTACACTATTTTTATCTACAGCTAATTTTGATTATTCATTTCATGAACTAAATGTTTAAATGTTACGAAATCTATCTGTGTAGTTTATCATTCCCCCAATACTTCTTCAGAACGCAGTGTATTTGACTCCACATCCACACAGTTGACTAACCTTAACCTCACCCTTACCACTGAAATTACCGTTTTGGGTGATTTTAAGGTCCATAATGTAGAATGGTTATCGTATTCTGCAAGGACTGACGATGCTGGTCTACAATGCAAGCTGTTTTCAGAATCGCTTGATCTCACGCAATTGCTAAAACAAACATCCACGATACCAGATAATCCTGACCATAATGCCCATCTCTCGGACCTATTCTCGACAAATAATCCAGAGCAATACAGGACAGAAGTACTGTCACAGCTTAGATCCTCTGGCCACAATCTTATCAAGGTCTCATTAGTTTGTTGTCCAAAACCTCCCCTTCCTCAACCAGTCAGAGTGACCTGATGGTACTTTGATAAGGTAGACTGAAATGGATTTGGAAATTATCTTGCTGATATTTCATGGCAATCTTTATTGTCCAGTGACACCATTTCTACCCACTCCTATATTAATGATTTAATACAAACTGGTATGGAACTGTTCGCATCCAGTCAACAGTTCATTAAGAGATTTAACTCTCAAAAATGGTTTGACGGCAATTGCGCCACAGCGACGACCCAAAAGCCCTTAGCTTATAACGTTTACTTATAATCAGAATCATCTGAATCGCTCAGTTAATTTAAAATTTCTAGAAACTGCAAGAGCAGTAATTAATTACTACAAAAGAAGTAATTAACCTCGCTTAACCAAACTTTCTTCACAACCAAACATCCAAGGTATAAGATAATCCTAGTGACAACAGAATATTTTGGTCAACCCTCAATTCACTCAACAATAACTTCAACAAGTCATCACCCATTCCTCCAGTAAAATCACACAATGAATAACCTGCGTGGTAAAGCGAACATCCTTACCAGTACTATTGCCAGAAATTCTGCCTTAGAGGAAGTCAACCAGACCGTCCCTGTACTAGAACTTGACTCTCCAGAAAGAGCTCCATTTAAGATACTGACTAGATACGTAAAACATATTCTAGACAATTTACCAACCAACAAGGCTCCAGGTCCAGATGGAATTCCTCTAGTTGTTTTGAAAAAGTGCTCCCCAGAACTTGCTGCTGTTGTAGCTAAAGTATTCAGACTATTCATACGTACTTCTTCATTCCCTAATTCTTGGAAAGAAGTCAATATCCACCCAATTCCAAAGAAAGGAAGCTCCTCTGACCCATCTGATTACAGACCAATAGCTATAATATCTCTTGGTAAAGTTTTTGATATTGTAATTGGTAACCACATGTTAAACATCTTGAATCCAACAACTTAATCAGTGATAAACAGTATGGTTTTCCCCATGAAAGATCCGCTGTTGATGTACTCAATCTCCTGACTCATACATTCCATCAGTCAACTGACCAACATGGAGAAACTCATGCAGTAGCCATGGATATTCCTAAAGCTTTTGACAGAGTGTGGCACCGAAGCCTTCTGTCCAAACTCCCTTGCTATGGTCTATCATTTTTTGTTCCTCTGACTTTCTCACATCTCAGCAACAGAAGATAAATGTAGATGATGTATATTTCAATTTCCACTCAATTAATGCCGGCGTGCCACAAAGATCAATCCTGGCTCCAACCTTATTCCTAATTCATTTTAATTATCTCTTATCTGTCACCCCATAATCCCATTCACTCATATGTAGATGACTCAACACTTTACAATTCATTCACACTTAAACACCCATTCACTAAGTTTAATATCTCTAACTCACAACTGAATACAGCTACAGCAATCTCAATACATCAAGGCTTGCCTATGATATATTGTATCATTTAATGCTAGTAAAACCAAATATATACAGTTTAATAAGCGACAGATATTTTCTTATTTCTGTACAACCTTCAATGTTGGTAATATTCCTATCTCTAAAAGTATTGAGATTATCCGTGTTTCACTTACAGTGCCCTCAGCTGGACCTCTTATGTCAGAGCACTTGCTATAAGAGCTTCTATGAAACTTGGATTATTGTACTGAGTCCGTAACTTCACTGACGAGCAGCTAGCTGTAATACACAGGAGTCATGTGAGCTCTAAGCTGGAATATTGCTCATAATTGTGGAATGGATATGGATGGATTTAAAAAAAAAAAAAAAAAAATGGAGAGAATTCAGAACAAAGAAATTAGAATTAATACTAACCCAACAATTACAAATGAACTACCTCCCCTACAGGTAAAAAGGAATGTTGCCTTCCTTGCATTATTTTACAGATATTTTTATGGCAAATGCTCAAATGAAGTTGCAACCATTGAGCCACCTTTCCACGTCTTCCCCCGTGCTGCACGGGCATCTAGTAGCGCTTATGACTGGACCGTCACACTGCCATATTGCACAACGACTGTTCATCAGAATTCTTTATTCCCTGAACTGCATCTCTTTGGAACTCGCTTCCCCAAAATTGTTTCCCCCCAAACTTTAACCTACGGCTGTTCAAGTCCAACTGTTACAGATTTTTTTATAAATGAAGGACACCTGTAATCAGGTGTATGGATTGCTTTTTTATTCTTTTGTTTTCTTTCCTCTGTTCTGTTATTGTGAAAAAATTAGTGTTGCCAAAGTAAATATGGACGCCTGCTAGTAACTGCTCTGTTATTATTGGAAACAGTTTTAACCCGAGACATCCAGTCAACGTATGGATACGTTGCAACATTTTGCATTTGCCAGTCCCATTGACGTACTGGTACGTTTTGCAATTGCAAGTTGCATAATTACCACAATTGTCAAAATTCGTGCGAGATTTTTGGTACGTAGCGTCGCACGACCTTCCCCTACTTGCCACCAGGCGGGGACACTCGGCGACCCCACGCGACCTGCGCTCACCTACGGTTCTGTCACTCACCTGTTAGCAACGGTCCTCCTCAGACATGGCGCATAGAGGTCTCTCAGAGGACGAAATTCAAGTTGCCCTGGAAGCCTTTACTGGCGATAGTGATTCGCCACTCGATGACGAGGAGATGGACGAAGATTATGTCCAACCAGAGGATGTCGAAAGCAGCAGCAGTGATGAGGAAGTCCTGTCCCCCAGGAAGCTGCACTACGTGACTTATCGTGCTGCAGGAGAGGGTCAGGCTGCACAAGAACAACGTGCAATATCCTCTAGCCAGCCCCTATGTGACATGGAGCCCGATTACGATTACGATTACGAGGACGAGGACAGAGCCGTGGGACGTGCTGCCACGTGGTATTGCCGTGAGGTAATTACTCATCGCGGCCCAGAGTGCTCACCACATCGTTCTAACAGGTATGGGCCTAGTGTTTTGTTTGGGGATGGTGGAAGTGGCACTGAGAGAGTGGGGAGTGAAAGGGAAAGTGTTGGGAGGTGTGTGGAAAGTGAGAGTGGAGGGAGTGAGTCATTGCTCTCACATGGTGGTGTGAGGCGGCGGGGCGTATCACGTGAGGCAGTGAGGGTGGGTGGTGAATCACGTGGTGTGGTGATGGAGCAGGGAGGTGAGGAGGAGCCACTCCCCAGCACGTCTTATGCTCCCCAATATTCCCGGGCTTCCTCCCCACAGCCCTCTGATGTTCCCCAAGGCCATAAGGGTAAGGGAAAGGGGAAGGGTAAAGGCTGAGGAAGGCGAATGGGGAAGCCCTCCGCACTCCTCCTCCCCAACCTCCCCCACCATCATCTCCTCCCCACCCCGATGAAGGCGACGATGGGGACGATGGGGACGAGGAATTTGTGGCATGGAATTGGGAGGATGGGAGTGATTTTACTCCCCTCATTCACCCATTCACTGAGCAAGGGCGTGCTGGCTGCATTGCTCCCGGTATTCACCCTAATTCTACCAGGCTGAATTTTTTCCACCTTTTCTTCAGTGAGGGTTTTGTGGAGGAAATAGTGGATTAAACAAACCAGTTCGCTACCAGCCAACGCCGTGAGAGTGAAAGACAGGGCACAAGGAGCAGGCATTCTATCCTATATGATTACCTAGTCTCCCTTGCAGAAATGTCTTTGTTTTTGGCCCTGGTACTGTTGATGGGTATTGTACAAAAGAACGGACAAGGGAACCAATTATGCTTATGCCAATATTTGGCCAAGTAATGAGCCGTAATCGGTTTCAGCAAATTCTACGCCGCCTCCATTTCTATGATGCTGATGATCCTGCAAATGCTAATGACACAGATAAGATGAGGCGAATTAGGTTGGTTTTTGATCACCTAAGGCAGAGATTCCGTTCCTCATTTTATCCCTATAGAGACCTCGTCATAGACGAGAGTCTCGTGTTGTGGAGAGGCAATATTTCATTTCGGCAGTACATACCCAGCAAAAGGCACCGTTTTGGGTTCAAGATCTTTGTTATGTGTGACTGCAGGACTGGGTATGTGCAAGACATAGTCTTGTACACCGGTGCACAGACAGACATAATAGAAGATCGGAGTATTGGTCTGTCTGAAGCAGTGGTAAAGACAATGATAGAAGAGTGGTAAAGACAATGATAGAAGACTATCTTCATCGTGGTCACGTCCTTTACCTTGACAATTGGTACACTAGCCCTCTTCTCGCTCATTATCTACACAGGCATGACACGGGGATCTGTGGGACAGTCAAGGTGAACCGGCGTCACATGGTCAAGGTGGGGCGGAAACTTAACCGAAATGAGGTGGTCTTCTTCCAGGCCAACAATATCCTTGCAATAGTGTGGAACCACAAGAGTGAAGTCCGCCTCTTGTCCACGATTCACCGCCCCTTGATGCACCGTACAGAGTCGGTAGATTATCGGAGCGAGAACAGGCGCCACATATGGAAACCTGAGTTTGTGCCTGATTATAATATCAACATGCGCCTGGTGGACCAGTCAGACTCCATGATATCCACTGTCGAGTGTGCCAGGACCACGATGAAGTGGTACAAAAAACTATTCTTTCACCTGCTTGACATTACTGCCCTGAATTGCCACCACCTTCATGCCATGACAATAGGAGTTCAGGAAACCTTTGAAGGGTTTGTGAGGGAGCTGACACGAGAGATTGTTGCAAGGTATGCGGTTGAAAGGCCCCAACACCGCAACTTCACAGCCCCAGGTGCCCACCCTCCCCTGAGATTATCTGCCCACCATTTTCCCACTCTTTTACCTCCCCAAGCAAATAAACCTAGGCCCCAACGCAGATGTCATGTGTGTAGCAATTCCCGGGTGAGACCCACCACTCAGAGAAAGGACACCCGCTATGAGTGTGTTCAGTGTGATGTGGGTCTGTGTATTCACCCATGTTTCAGTGAGTTTCACACGTTCCTACACTTCTGATAAGGTGTGAATGCAATAGGACGCTGATACTCTGAAATAAATGTGACAAACAGATGCTCAGTGTAATTATAAGGCCCGTAGATCTGTAAATATTAGTATGGAAGTGGAAACGGGTGTAATATAAGTGGAAAATTATTATGTAAGTGTATGAATATTATATAAGTGGAAACATACCTTGCGAGGGTATTTTGATGCGATATTCAGACGCTCAGTGGAATAAGTAAGGCCCGTAAACATGTAAATAGGAGTCTACAAATGAACACGGGTGTAATATAAGTGTAATAATAGTATGTAAGTGTATGAGTGTTATGTTGGTTGAAACATTCATTGCGAGGGTATTTTCATGCGATATTCTGATGCTCACTAGAATAAATAATGCCAGTAAATATGTATAGTGCAGAATAGGGTGTAAATGGGTGTAATGTAAGTGGTAAAGTATATTGAGATTCAAGATATAAAGTAAAAATGGAAACACGAGTGTTAGAGAGTGTGTTTGCTACGAGAATATGCGCTAGCATTTCGCTAAATGCCCTCGTAATGAATGTAAATAATTGAAAACGTTTACAGTGGTGGAGGAAAAGTTCAATGTAAAGAAAAAAATATTATGAAAGTGATAAAACAATGTTATATGTTGAAATACAAGTCGTAGCGAGTGCGCTGAGTATGCATATGTGTGTTATACTTATGCTACATGTCATCGTAATGAATGAAAACAGCTGAAAACATTTACATACAGTACAAAATGGTAAAATGGCATTGAAACAGTAGTATACAAGTAGAAAAAATGATATGTTGACTGAAACAAGAAACTTAGCACATAGCGTTTTACCAATCGGACCCAACTCGCTATGCTCGTGCGAAGGTACAATGCTTATTTTTCATGTATATGTCCTTGAAATTCATTATATTGTTATTCTTATTGTTTATTAGTTCAAATTCAATAAATGTAGAGGTGTTGTTTGTTGTTTCTCCCAAAATTACCTACCATAGAAAACGTGAGCGCCTCACATGTCAATGATAGAATTACGGTACCTGGCGCGGGGGACCTCACCTGTTCTGACTAGTTGTGGACCACGGTAAGCACTTTCTTTGTGATTTTCCTTTGTTTCTCAACAACAGCGGAAGTTTTAGCCAAAAATTTTTTTTTCCAAAAATGGTCGGGACTGGGGGGTGTCGGAGGTGCGAAAGTGCTCGGGACGTGACGGGTTAAAGCTGCTTAATACCAAGTTTCTCTCAGAGGAATTATTGTAAATCGTTTGCTGTTAAGCTAAACACACTGTCTCCGTCTACAAACATCAGTAATGGGGGAGGCGTGGCTCAATTGGTAGAGAAGTGGCCTGCCGTTCTAGCAGACCCAGGTTCAAATCCTCGCTGGGGCAGGGAACAGTTTAAGGATTTGAATTTCATTAAATCAGGCTTTACTGATCTACCAGAAGACCCGCCGACATGTCGTAAAAATACCCCCGCTTATACCAATACACCAGTCCTGTATGAGACAGCCCTAGAATGTATTCAATATGGACGGTGGGTGTTAGCGCCGAAGTGGTGACATGAAGAGGTGTATGGTATGTAGGAGGACTGTTGGGCCTTGATAGCAGGCTGTGAAGCCTATGCCCAGAGTCGAACACATAAAAAAATAATAATAATAATACAGTGGCGCATTTTGTAATTATTCATCTTAGCACCAGAATTTTTCTCGAATATAGGAAAGTCTTCTTGTAACGACTGGGTGAATGATGACTACAATTAACCTCACCAGTTTAATGAAGAAAAGATAAGACCTTAATATAATATGTCATTGTACCAAAAGTAGCCCACCGTAGTGAAATAGTTAATGCAAGTATTATTATGTGCATCTCATCATGGACAGCCTCATATTCTCACTATAATTATGGGGTGGGTAGGATTCTAATGCAAGGAAACGCATACAAAGACTGCGATCCTGAGCCAAAGGTGCATTCACTTCTGTTTCAAAGCACGTCGTCGTTATCATCATCACCCTTTTCTTATTGGTGGACATGAAATTGGAAGGATCTTAAAAATGGATATAAGAACAAAGCATTTGGAGGACTATCAGTCTGGCACATATATTCTTACGTTGTATCATCCATTGCCTATTCCACTCCGCTTGCTTCTCTTACCGGCTTCAGTATTTTCCATTGTTCATTCCTCTCATCACGAGCACGTGTCCGGTCCGCGAAAGACTTGAGGAACCACTGCCAACAAAGCATTTGGAGGACTATCAGTCTGGCACACATATTCTTTCGTTGTAGCACCCATTGCCTATTCCACTCCGCCTGCTTCTCTTACCTGCGTCAGTATTTCCCTTTGTTCATTCCTCTCTTCACGAACACGTGTCCGGTCCGCGAAAGACTTAAGGAACCTCTGCCAAACAGCATCCTTTATGACTGCTCTCCATTTACTCCGTCCATCCCGTCCGGAAAGCAGTTCACCTTGCCAAGGTAATATCAGCACCAAGAGCAATTCTTGGACAATCTGTTGCACGCCTCATTCTCACAGTGGACGCATACCTTTATGTTCATATCATTTTTTTTTTTTTTAATTGAAGCGTCCTGGTGAAGTGTCTGGGTTTTGCAGCCCTAAAAGTCCACGTCATTCTTAGAAAAATGAAAAGATGTTTTACCCTTACCATTTAAATACACGTATGCAACCTTCTTGGCCACCGTTGGAAACTATCTTCATTTACTCCATCTGTATGATGATGTCTTATTCATTTTAATCAGGCTACTGTCAGACGATTATTTTAAACTTGGGAGGGATCTCTAATGAGGAAGAGGTTAATGAAACGTATATCTAATCCCTCCAATTTGACAAGATCCTGTTAAACCAAATAAAAACGTTTGACCTTCACACGAATAAAAAAAAAAAAAAAGAATAATCAAGTAGTGAATGTATAATTACGTTTCACAAACTTGTATATAATGTACTGTTGTTCCTATTTAGAGGACCTTCTACACCACCATCCCACTAATGCTTACTCTTCTCGCAAGCCTCTATTTCTTTCAGTTCAAAGTTTTATAAGCATCCTCTCCTTTGTCCTTGGGATGACCACACGTTTCTTGGTGTTATTTGTTTTTCTTTCATCCTCTATCCACTCATCTTTGTCTTCCCCTCTATATGGACTTCAGACTAAGAGGAGGAGTCACGATTCGTTGTTGCATTTTCTTCGCTAGCCTTTTAGGACATTTATTCTTCTCTCTGTCTTCCTACTTTTTTTTTTTTTTTTACCCGAATCGGTATCAAGTTACCCATTATTCTATCCTCTCCCTTCCTCTTTCTCACCTCACTTACTCCCTCTTTTCTCTCTCAGTGTTTTTTGGTCATCTACCGGTTTAATCCTTCCCTCACTCTCTCTCTCTCTCTCTCTCTCTCTCTCTCTCTCTCTCTCTCTCTCTCTCTCTCTCCTCACTCTCCCCTTCCTCCATCTAACTGTTCTCTGGCCATCTCCCTGTTTCCTTTATTTCCCATCCCCCTCCTCTCCGTTCGTACTCTTTTGTTTGAAGGTGTTTTTCAACTTGCCCTTCTGCCTCTTCGTTTTCTCTTCCATTCTGTTTAACTTATCTTCTGCTCCCAGCTCTCGTTGGATTTTGTTGCCCTCATTTCCCTCTTGCAACAGTTTTTTGTTTTCTTCTTCATTCACTATTTCCTTTTGCTAAATCCATATTTTTCTTATCATGTCGTCTGTACATGTACAGTATATTATTTAGACCGGCAGCCAAATCAAGATTTTCGAGGGTACCCTCAAATGTTGTCTATAGTTTTGTTTTCGGTGCCATTTGAATGCTAAGAATGTGTTCATTAAGAATCAGCCGGGTTGCCCTTTTGTCACCCATGAGCATTTTGAGTAATTTAAGATGACGTCCAAGATGTCCGCCAATTAAGAAATGTGCTGCAGTGATGCATAAAAAACATAACAAAATGTACAACAATTGTACAGTTTCCATTATTTCCATAACTAACGTGACCAAGAAAATATTTTGCTTATAGAAATGCTTTTTTGATCAGTGATCTAAATTAAGTTACAAAAAAGGAATGGCGGAAGAATGGTTTCACTACACTGGCTTTTTGCATTTTTGCATGCTTGCTTCTGCTGTACTCATGACTCCTGTATATTTACCCTACTTTTGTGTTGCTAACACATTGTATTTTTTTTTTCGGGCATCTTGTACACTGACTGGTAATGACTGGTGGTGGCAGTACTGAATAATGTTTTCATGGTCATTGTATTTTCTGCAGACGAAAAGGAAAAGGTACAAACATTATATGAATATTGTCCAATAAAATCATGTTTGATTACTAAATTAATTATCAGCTAATTGAACTGAACTTTCAGGTCGAATATTAATGCACTGCATGGTGGTGGATTTGGTGGAAGAGTAGTATGTAATATGTGGTGTAGGGTGAATGCTTGATATCGAAGGGATGAAAGATAACTGACCTCTTCTGTTATTTCGAATTTAAATACAACTGCTGTGATAAACAAGGCCGACTGACTGAATGTGGTTCCAGTTTGGTTAGCATTTTTATTAGGTGAAGTACAATTTACAATGATGGAAAAGAAGATCACCTTGAAGAAAATATGGTCAAATAGGAAAACTTTAAAATACTGTACAACAACTCAAGTGTTTCCTCATATACTCGTGCGTCAAACTCGCGCATACAAAGACGTCTATAAAGAAATGAAAAGCAAGTGTTTCCTAAACGAGGTCCAACAATAAGAATAAGACTTTCGGTGGATAAGGAAATTTCATTCTGTGAGCACTGCATCTTTTGTGGTGAAGATTGATTGTTAGTTAAAGATCCTAAAAAACCCTCAAGATGGAGACCAGCTTACATGTGTCGTGAAATGTTGGAATAAAGACAAAATAGTCGTTCAAAGATTCTGTCCTCAACATCTGTACAGAATTAAATGATTAGTGGGCTGCTAATGTTAATCTTCGTCTGGAGGGAGCTGTCAGTGACCTCCATGTAGCTAATACAAGATATCATATAGACTGCAGGTCGAAATTCATGTCACCAAATTCAGTAGCATCAGCTGGAAAATTCAGGGCTGATTACTGTGATAAAGGTGGTGAGTCTGAATCCCTTCTTCATGCCATGACAGAAGGCAAGACACGTGTTTGGAATTTTCGTGAATTATTTGATACATACAAAGCATAAGGTGGTACAAATATGCCAAGATCGTTTGCAGTTCAAAAAGTCAAGGAATACTTTGGCGAAGACCTCCTCATGTTGACATCTTCAGGTTTATCTTGCAAATTCATCTTTCGGTGTAAAGCATGAAAAAAACATGACACTGGTGGATGACCACGAATATGAGGCAGATGATGCATTGTCCAAAGTAGTTAAATGTACCAAATCAGATATAAAGAGCGTACATGTTCAGAATTCTCACTACTGCGCAAGATCAGTCTATGGTATTGGGAAAGGAGCTGCGCTAAAGGCATTAAGTTCTGGGTTGTGGTTGTCATTTCTAGGCGACATTCATCCACCAGTGTCAGATGTGTTGAAACAAGTCATGAAATTCATAGGCGCATGTTACGGAGTTCCACACTGTGACAACATGTTAGAGGCTAATGTGACTCTTAGGTCATGAGGGCTTGGCAAGGGAAGTACAATGACACCAAATCTTAACTCTCCCACCTACGAATGAATCCTTTGCAGAGAATGTCAAGCATGCCCAATACCAAACATGCATTTGGAAATCTGTGAAGGACCCATATCCTCCAGGCATGGACGTTGGAAATTTTGGATGGATAAAAGATAATGCAAACAAGTTCTTAGATCCTGTAACAGCATCTCCAAATGTCCCACTGGCACAAGACAGTGTATTAAAATTAATACAGTGCGGCAGCAAAAGTGAAGATGCACCATGCCGGCCAATCCGCTTTTGTTGCAGAGCAGCCAATCTGCACAATTTTCTGCAAGTGCAGGGGACGCGTATGTTTTAACACATGCTCAGTAATATGGCTGACCAAAGTGCATTAATGTTACTCTTTGCTTGACTTATGTATAATTATATTCATAAACGTTACATTTCCTGACATGTTCAAATTGGTTGCTTCTATGTTTCCAGGAGCTGATCTTTGAGTCTAAGAGAATTATCTCTCATATGTAATTAATTTTTAAGGTTTTGGACACTTGAATGACTTCTCTGAATAATTCTAGCTACATTAAGATATTATTGCAGTATTTTTGGTTTCACTCATGATTTGGAAAGTAAAGAGCTTCCTTTAGTATACTGTCTCACACAACATGATTATTCATCATAATAAGAGTATGTTATTTCATATAATTTCAGAAGACAACTTTTTTCCCCCTGAGCATTTAGGCCTAATTAGGACGTGTGATGTAGGTTTCGTACAATTTATGGATTACAATTTAGTCATACATAGGCAGAACTTCACTGCTGTGTTGGTCGGAAGTATGGTATTTCCTTGGTGATTGGATACTGTAATTATTTACTGTTGATTAATGTTCATTTTAAGCTATATAGTGGCTTAATTTGCATTTTGTTTTGCATACCAATAAAGCCTTCCTGTTTTGAAATGTTATGACTTGCCTTAATACTTCATCAGAATTTAGATTTGATATGATCGATCTCTTTCCCCGAATCAAGTCATTATTTGGATCATTAATGGCCCTATCTTATCTGCATTATCATGCAACAGTTGGTTGCTAATGCTTCTCACAAGGCTTTGGTACACGATTACCACAAAAATATGCAAACTTAAACAATTCAAATGTGTATTACTTTGTGAATGCAACTTATTTCTAATGCGACGGCCATCTTGGATGCTATCTTGAATTATGCAAAATGCTTAAGGATGGTAAGAAGGCACCCGGCAGATTCTTAATCTACACATTCTTAGTTTCGAAATGACACCAGGATCAAAACTATAGACAACATTTGAAGGCTCATTCCAGTAACAGCTGGACAATTCGTTTGTTGTAAAACTGGCTGGCTTAATATGCACTTTCCTTTGTTTATGATCTCCAATCGTTTAAACACAATGTGTCCAGGCATCAGGACATGAACCAACTTTGAGTTTATCGCCATTCTTTTACTTATCCTGAGAAGAGCCGCTGTTTTATAGACTCTCACACTTGTGTTCTGAACTCACTTGCATTTTCAGTGTAGCTATTTGGCTTGCCTTCAGTGTTCAATATATATATATATATATATATATATATATATATATATATATATATATATATATATATATATATATATATATATATATATGAAAGCAATATCATATGAGCACGTAATGACAAAAATGTGAAAACTCCAGGGAAATAAAAGGCAGAGGAGCATCAAGCTGTTGTCAGTATTTCAAGACTTCTTTAGGGTGAACAAGTGTAAAGAGGCAAGAGGACAGTATATATACAGTAGAACCAACATCCTCAAGAGAGTTGCCATGCGACTAAACCCTGGGTGGAGTACCTAACTTGACCACGTGGATCAGATTAACCCTCGCGTGGGTGGGACTTAGAACATAAGTACATAAGAAGAGAGGATAACTGCAGTAGGCCGGTTGGCCCATGCTAGGCAGCTCCTAGAAGAGTAACTGAACTACTAGAAGGAGATAAGGACAGCAAAGACGAAGGCTCTCCCCCGCCCTCCAAACCCTCCAGCCGAACCGGCAGGAAAAAGTCAGAAAGAACACCACGCAGTATAGAAAAACTGACGTGGACATTTTATAGGAAAGTGTGAAAGGAGAAGAGCGACTTCCATAGTGTAACCTGAAAAGGAAAAAGTATGATTTAGTATTGGTTATAAGATTTTCTTTTTCTATATCCACCCCTTTTTTGTCATATGCTTATCAAGCCTATCCTTGAAACTCTTAATGGAAGAGGCAGCAACTCCTTTACTAGGCAGCTTATTCCATTCGTCTACTACTCTGTTACCAAACTAATTTCTACCTTTTTCCTAACTGAAACGGAATTTTTCTAGTTTGAAACCATTACTTCTAGTTCTTTCCTGTATGCTCACTTTAAGTACCTTGCTAATATCTCCCTTATTTGTACCCTTCATCCACTTAAACACCTCAATTAGGTCTCCCCTTACTCTACGCCTCTCTAGTGGGTACAGACTTAGTCTTTTCAGTCTGTCTTCATATGACAGGTTCCGAACATCATGTATCATTTTTGTCATTCTTCTCTGTACATTCTCTAACGAGTTAATATCCATTCTATATTAAGGACACCAAAATTGTGCAGCGTAGTCTAAGTGTGGCCTTACTAGTGTTAGATAAAGTTGCAATATTACTTTTGATGACCTATTGCTCACGCTTCTCGAAATTAATCCTAGAACCCTACTTGCTTTATTTTCGCATTAATGCATTTTTGCCTTGGTTTGAGGTCGTTACTCCTAAATCTCTCTCGCATTCCGATTTGCTAATTTCTTTGTTATCTAAGCTGTACTGTATTTAATATCTCCAATGGTCTCTTGCCTACGTTAAGTACTTTACATTCTTCAACGTTAATTCCATTTGCCAAGTTTTAGACCATTTGGACAATTTATCGAAGTTCTTTTGTAAGTTATGGCAATCGTCAATGGAGTTAATGATACGCCCTATTTTTGTATCGTCGGCAAATTTGCTGATACTGCTAGTGATTCCTAAGTCTAGATCATTTATATATATAATAAATATTAAGGGGCCGAGTGCTGAACCCTGTGGTACACCGCTAGTTACTAATCCTCAATCCGACTTAATTCCATTTATTAATACTCTCTGCTTTCGTCCTTTCAGCCAGGATTCTATTAATTTTTAAGATATCACTGTCTATACCGTGTGCTCGAACCTTTTTAACTAACCTTTCGTGTGGGACCCTGTCAGAAGCTTTAATAAAGTCCAGATAAATAACACCGTAAGCTTTATCGTTATCTACTGCCTCATAGACCTCCAAGAAGAATGACAATAAGCTTGTGATGCAGGATCGTCCGTGCCTGAATCCATGCTGACTTTCGTTTATGAAATTAAATCTTTCTAAGTGTTCTCTAATCTTATTTGCCCAAAATTTACTATAACATATTTCCTACTATTGACGTTAGACTTATTGGACGATAATTCAACGCAGCTGATTTATCACCCTTTTTAAAAGTGGGTATTACGTTTGCGGTCTTCCACGCCTCTGGAACTTCTCCTGAAATTAAAGTCATTAAATAACGTTAAAAGTGGCTGACATAATTCTTCTTTGGTTTCTTTTGTCATTTTTGCATATATATCGTTCGGACCTGGCGATTTATGAGGTTTTAACTTATTAATTTCTTTCAGTTCATCCTCCTTACTAATGGTTATTTTACTAAGAATAGTATCTGTATTATCATCATAAATATTTGCTGGTTGAGGGACAAGGTCTAGATTTTCCTTGGTGAATACTGATATGAAGTAATTATTTAGGATGGTATTTCTTTATCTTCATTAGTAATGTCACCTGATTCTGTTCTGAGTGGTCTTATCCTATCTTTATTTTTCGTATGGTACATCTGATAAAAACCCTTGGGGTGTTCCCTCGATTCCCTAGCAACCTTAATTTCATAACTTCTCTTTGCTTTCTCTATCTCCCTCTTTACCTCTCCGTATAAAATCGCGTACCGGTTACGTAAGTGTTCCTCTCCATGTTTTATTTTTCTATATATTCCATTCCTTTCGCCTATGAGAGATTTTAATCTCATGTTTAACCATCTTGGTTCTGAATTATTCGTTCAAAATGGTTTTGAAGGGATACATCTATCTTAGCCGCCGTGTATTATATTTACAAACTCGTTATATTTCTCACTGGCCGAACGTCTGCTTGGTACTGGATCTTAGTTAATCCCCGTCAGCTGTACTACATTCCCACCTATGACCTCACCTTCCCCAGATACTTGGCGCACATTCTCACCTGTTTCCTGCCCCTCACCTATGACCTAAGGCTTCCCACTGACCTGGCATTCCCTAAAATAGCTATTCTTCCTATGGAATACCGTTCTAAAATAAGCTCTCAATCCATCGAAATCTCCTAAAAGGGAATTAGGAATGGTGGAGGTATTTTCAGTAGAACTGACATCCCAAATAAATTTGAGCTTAATTTCTTCATGATCGCTATTACCGAGTCCTCCACCAACCTTTATATCACTAATGGCATTTTCTTTATTAGCAAAACCAAATCTAGTATATTATTACCTCAGGTCGACTCCATGATGTTTCCGGCTAACCTTAAAATATTTTTCGTCGTATGTCAAGGCCTCATCTACTGATACGTCCTCAAGGGAGTTGCCCCAGAAGTAATCCATGGTTAAAATGTCCGACATTGACCATGTGGGTTAGATTAGCCCAAGTGTGGGTGGGGCTTGAAGAACATATAAACGAAAAATAGAAAATTCCAGCATCTTAATATAAAAAGAAGAATTATTGAAGTATGACGGCTGGCCGGTGCTAAACATCTCTCAGCAGAATAAGATTAAACTGTAGAAACACACACACACACACACACACACACACACATGCATATATATATATATACTTTACGCCCTAAAAAAAACACACACACAATACATATACATACATGCATATATATACTTAACGCCATAAAAAACAACCACACACACACACACACACACACACACACACACACACACACACACACACACATATATATATATATATATATATATATATATATATATATATATATATATATATATATATATATATATGTATATATATATATATATCGTTCCGTTTCGTTTTTCGTTTTCGTTTTTAAAGGCTCCAACATGCTTGCATGTGTCGTCCTTGGTCACCTAATGGGGGCTCTCCACGCTGCACGATCCATTGGAGCCTCCCTGTTCAGTCCCTTAACCCTAAGGTCACACTTAATGACCTCGTCCCATGTCTTTCTCGGTCTACCCCTCATAACACCACCCCCAATATTAACACTTCTCACCTTCCTCACCCAATTATCATCCCCCATCCTCTCCACATGTCCAAACCACCTCAATCTACCTCTCCTCATCACAACACCAATACACTCTAGTCCCATCCTACCTCTCAACTCTTCCATTGTAAACCCAGCCCCTCCAGGCCTTGGACGCAGGGATGCACTGCACACCCACCTAATCATTGTCATTTCTGTACGTCTGAGCCGGCGAAAATCTTCCTCCCTCACTGCCCAGGTCTCACTGCTATACAGCATTACACTCATAACACATGCTGCATACAAAGACCCCTTAGCACGTAGGGAGAGCCCTCTCAATGTCAGGAGAGGCAAGAGCTCCCTGAACTTCTTCCAACCACTTCTCACCCTAGCCACAGAGCTAGCTCCAGCCCCACCTCCAGCACACAACATGTCTCCCAAATAACAAAACTCTTCCACACACTCAAGAGATTCACCTGCAAGTTCAATCCTTTCACGTCTGACAATCTCCACCTTCTCACCCCGGCACGCTGTACACATAAAATCAACATTATCTCATAGTCTACCTCTGATACCACTACATCTCTTATGCACCCATTTATCACACACACCGCACAAGATGGAATTACTTCCCACGCCCTTGTGGCAAACTGCACATGGCCACTCTCCCTCGTCTTTGACAGTACCGCCACCAACCCTTGATATCATCACTTTTGTTTTATCTGCATTTACCCTTAAACCCTTTTGCCCCATACCATCTCTCCACTTCCTAAACCTTTCCTCCGCCTCCCTTTCATTCTCTGCAATCAACACCAAATCATCAGCATACAACAACTCCCACGGGAGTCCGTTTCTAAAGTCACGTGAAAGGGCTTCAAGTACCATGATAAACAACATGGGACTCAAGACTGACCCCTGATGCACATCAACATTCACGGAAAACTCATCACTCAAATCTCCATTCACTCTCACCTGGATGTGAGCACCCACATACATGGCCATAACCACCCTAACCAGCCACTCCTCCAAGCCAAGCTTTCTCATTGCCCACTTCACCACCTCTCTAGGGACTCTGTCAAAAGGCCTTTTTCAAATCAACAAAAACAAAATAAAGATCCCTTCTCCTACCAATATTTTTTTCCTGTAGCTGTCGAACAATGAATATGGCATCAGTGGTCCCCCTACCTGGCATAAACCCAAACTGCATCTCATCAATATTCACTCTTTCTCTAATCATACCTTCTAAAACTCTCTCCATTACCTTCATTATCTGATCTAAGAGCTTTATACCTTTATAATTTCCTCTTTCCAGGGCATCACCCTTCCCTTTATACACATTTACAATTACACTCTTCAGCCAATCATCTGGGACAACACACTCATAAATAATCCTATTTATCAGGTCAGTGACTAAACTCACCCCTATATCGCCTGAGGCCTTCAACATTTCGGCAGTCAACCCAGACACACCTGCTGCCTTCCCCACCCTCATCCTGCCTATTGCCTCACTCACAGTAGCAATATCAATCAAAGGCCAAGGGCCAGACACTGGATCTGCTGGCTCCAAACCTTCCCTGTCCCAGTCAAACTCCTCATTCAACAACCGGTTATAATGCTCTCTCCATGCATCTTTAATATCCTCACTGTTCACC
Source organism: Coenobita brevimanus (assembly GCF_032717465.1). Lineage (NCBI taxonomy): Eukaryota > Metazoa > Arthropoda > Malacostraca > Decapoda > Coenobitidae > Coenobita > Coenobita brevimanus. Next base: position 30,399,540 of record NC_137021.1, on the reverse strand, counting down.
ACTACCCTTCCTTCATCATTCTTCACACACTGCTCACCTATGATATCCCGATTATCCTTCTTCACCTGACCTGCCACCCTGAATAAATTTTTCCTTTCCCCATGGTTTAGGTTATCAAGTAATTGTCTCTGTGACTCAGACTTTGCCCTGTATACCTCTCTTCTAGCCCTACGCTTGGCAGCCAAATATTCCTCTTTGCTACCACCCTTCTTCCATTCCCGGAAAAGTCTTCTTTTCTCCTTAATTGCAGCTTTTACACCCTCATCCCACCATCAAGTTACTTTATGTCTTGGTGGTCCTCTTGTCCAGCCACATGTTACATCAGTAACTCTCAAGAAATTGTTCTTGAGGGCTCTGTACTGTTCATTAACGCCTCTGTCTACAGCTCCCTGTTCAGCCACCACTCTCCTCAACTCGCTATAGAAGGCATCCCTTACTACTTGGTTTTTCAGCTTCCATATTTTCCTCCTAGGTACATAAGTCCTCTTTTTCATCACTTTTTCTTTAAGCACCATATCACAAATCAATAGTTTGTGCTGCTGCACACACTCCTCACTTCCTATAACTTTAACATCCCTCACAAACCTCCTATCGGCCCTCCTAACCAGAAAATAATCTATCTGACTGCTATTTCCCCCAGACTGATACGTAATTAACATACTGTCTCTTTTCCTAAAATATGTGTTGCACACAATCATGTCCGTTGCCTCCCCAAACTCGAGTATCCTTTCCCCTTCTGCATTCCTTAGACCATAAGCACATCCCCCATGCACTCCTTCATAACCTTGTGCTGCTTCACCTACATGACCATTTAAGTCCCCTCCCAAAATCACTATCTCATCATCCTGCATACCACCCACTACACGTATTAAATCATCCCAAAATCTATCTTTCTCTGATTCATCCAATCCTGCCTGTCGAGCATATGCCGATATAATCGCAGCTATCTTTCTTCCCAACAGAATTTTCACTACCAATATCCTATCGCTTACTCTCAAAACATTCATAACATATTCCACCCACTTCTCCACAACCATCACACCAACACCTCCATATCCGTCTGTCCCCCCCTGCCAAAACAACTTATAGCAACAGTCCTTCCCAACAATCTTTCTGGCTGATCCACCCCTGTACCGGACTTCCTGCAAACACGCCACATCCACCCACCTCCCACTGAATGCCTCAACGACTTCCCCTGCTCTTCCCCTCAAACTTCCCACATTCCATGAACCCACCCTCATCCCCATGGGTGATTTACTGTCCTCAGGCTTGCACATGTCCCACTCACTGCACAGTCCCAGGTCCAGGCAATGGATCCGGGACCCCTAGCCCACCAGCTTACCAGTGGCTGTGGTAGTGGCCTCGGGGCACTCTGCCAGAATAGCTGCAGGGACACCCTCCAAGCGCGTCTTGGCACTGCAACTATCCCGCCATTATACACCCACTGATAGGGCAGCCTCCTGGGGCGCTACTCCCAGGTTCGGGCCCCTCTCTATTGGGAGGAAGCGGCAGCCTGGGAACCGCAATGCCCTGTACCCTCTAGCACAGGCCCGAGCCCCATCTCGCCGTGGACCCACGATCAATGCTGGCGGAAGCCCCGCCACGCCTCCCCCCAGAAGTCCGCCACTAGGTAACAGGGGCAAAGTTTTCTGGCCGCATGCCCTTGCTGGCGCCAACCCCTGTAACGTAGTGGGATACGTTGTGTGAAATGTAAAGTGCATGTAGTGTAGTGCATAGATAGTTAGAGGAAATGTTTGGGAGAGTATGCTGGTCTACTCTCCATGTTACTGTCACACTGAAAAGGTCAGCAAAGGGGGATGGTTAGGTAGCTAGTGAAACAGGAGCTCCAGCTCTCCCTATCACCAGCATTCCCATTCCCCTCGGGAGTACTACCCTGTTCGGCCCGTGCTACAGCCTCCTCCTACAAATAAAATCTGTATATCTATATATATATATATATATATATATATATGTTAAGAAGAAGGAACCAAAGGCCATGAGCCCGCAATAACTGTTCCTTCCAAGAGAAAAACAAACAATATACACACAACACACACACACACACACACACACACATATATATATATATATATATATATATATATATATATATATATATATATATATATATGTATATGTATATATACTAGGAAGAAGGAACCAAAGGCCATGAGCCCGCAATAACTGTTCCTTCAAAGAGAAAAACAATATACAAGAGAGCTAATTTCAAGATCCGATCATTTCGAGATGCCGGGACACACTGCTTTTGAAAGACTGGAGATCGTAGGAAGCAGGAAATACAGACAGAGGGAGACTGTTCCAGAGATGACCTGTTGCATAAATGAAGGACTGGGAGTAACGGTTAACTCTTGCATTAGATAGTTGGACAGAAAAGGGATGAGAGTTCGCTGCTAGACGGATGCTACGCACCCATTGTAGAGGTGGAGGAATGCAAGCAAACAGTTCAGAGGAGCAGTGACCATTGAAGTAGCGATAGAAAAGAGATAAAGATGTAACAGTGCGGCAAAGAGACAGAGGTTGAAGGGAGCCAATAAGAGGAGGAGAGTTAATGAGACGAAAAGTGTTTGACTCCACCCTGTTGAGAAGAGCTGTATGTGGGGAGCATCCCCACACATGCGAGTTGCACTCCACACAGGGGCGGATAAAACCCATGTATAGAGTCAACAATTGTGCAGGGATAAAGAAGGAATGGAGTCGGCTTAGCACACCTAATCTCTTGGAAACAGATTTTACAAGAGATGTAATATGATCTTTCCAAGATCAGTCCCGAGTGAATGAAACCCCAAGCATGTTCAAGGACGATGCAGGATTAAACTGAATATTATTAAACAGTGGGTACAACTGTGGAAGATTTTATCGGGTTGATAGGTGTAAGAACTGAGTCTTTGATGCTTTAAAAAGAAGATTATTTTTACCCCAGTCAGAGATACGAGCCAAGTCAGACATCAGGTGTGCCATAGCCTCATCCCTTGTTCGTTGAAGTAACTTCAGTTGGACATTGCGGGAACCGAATGGAACGGTGAAGAGTGGAGTCATCAGGGTACGAGTGGGTAGAGTTAGATGTACAACTTAGGTCATTGATAAATAAAAGGAAGAGAGTTGGTGATAGGACAGAGCCCTGAGGAACACCACTGTTAATAGATCTAGAAGAAGAACGATGGCTGTCTACAAAAGCTGCTATAGAACGACCAGAAAGGAAGCTATAGATGAAGGCACAGATAGAAGGAAAGAAACCGTAAGAAGGCAGTTTGGAAATTAAAGATTTATGCCAGACTCGATCGAAAGCCTATGAGATGTCAAATGCAATGGCAAAGCTATCGTCAAAGTCTCGAAATGAGGATGACCAGGAGTCTGAAAGGTAGGTGAGAAGATCGCCAGTGGAGCATCCCTGATGGAACCCATACTGACGATCAGAAAGAAGGTTGTGATAGGAAAGATCTATCTATATATCTATTGCCAGACGCCTCAATCCCGTTTGGGGTGGCCACAAACAAATCGCCTCCACGTCGCCCTTTCCCCCTCCATTTCACTGCCCTGCTCCCAACTCACACCCTCATCTCTCATATACCTCTCCACCCCATCCCTTCATCTCATCCTTAGCCTCCCCCTCCCTCTTCTCCCCTCCACCTCACTCACATACACTCTCTTCGTCAGTCTCCCACCATCCATCCATCCTCTCCACATGGCCAAACCACTTCAGTGTGTTCCTCATAACGCTTCCTATCACATCCACATCCACACTACAACGCTCCTTTATATCTTCATTCGTCAGCCTGTCTCTCCATGTGACTCCACAGGCTCCTCTTAAATAACTCATTTCCACTGCTATCACTCTTGACTTGTGTCCTTTCAACAACGTCCAAGCTTCACTTCCATACGTTAGAGTTGGTATCACAATACTGTCCTGTAGTAACTTTTTCACTTACATGCTTACTTCCCTGTTTCTTATCACTGCTTTCAAAGAACCAGCAACCTTTCTTCCCTGCTGTACCCTTTCAAGCACGTCACCCTCCAAACCTCCATCCTTACTCATCACACTACCCAAGTACTTAAACGTACTCACATTTTCCAATTCCTCACCATCCAACCTCGCTGTACATTCACTGACTTCACCTCTCTCAAAGACCATCACTTTACTCTTCCCTACATTCACCTTTAGATTCCGTTTCTTACACACTCTCCCAAACTCATCCACCAAGCCTTGCAGCTCCCCTTCGTCTTCACTCAACAACACAGTATCATCTGCAAACAACAGTACAGGGAGTTTCCAAAAACTATCCTCTTTTACCAGGGCCACTCTAACATCCACTGTCCTACCTTGTACCTCTTTTATTACCCCATCCATGTACAGATTGAACAACCATGGAGACATGACACATCCCTGTTTCAACCCAACCTTCAAAGAGAAAAATTCACTTAGTTCACCATCCACATGCACTGCAGCCTTAGCTTTAAAATTTTTCGATTAAGAATTGACTCGAAAACTTTTGATATACAGGATGTTAAAGCAATTGGACGATAGAGAGTTGGGAATGATCACCCTTCTTTGGGACTGGCTGAATGAAAGCAAACTTCCAGGAAGAAGGAAAGGTACAAGATGATAGACAAAGGCGAAAGAGTTTGCCTAGGCAGGGTATAAGCACAAAAGCACAGTTCTTGAGAACAACAGGAGGGACTCCATTAGGCCCATATGCCTTGTTAGTATTGAGGCCTGTGATGACAGAAAATACATCAGCTGAAGAAATTTTAATGTCAGCCATGAGGAAGTCAGAGGGGAGAAGTGATGGATTAGTAGCAACGGAATCATGTAAGGTGGAATTGGAGGAGAAAAACCTGAGCGAAGAGATTTGCTTTATCAGTAGAAGAAATAGCTACATAAGCATCAGAGTAGAAAAGAGGAGGGAAGGGTGATGAGGTAAAGTTGTTAGAAAGGCTTTTGGCGAGGTGCCAGAAGGAGTGGGAAGAATTTAAGTTGGAGAGTTGAGAGCATTTAGTACGGATGAAATTATTTTTAGCAGAGTGAAGAACAGACTTAGGACGATTCCGGGCAGAAAAGTAAAAATTATGTGATTCAGGGGTGGGTTGGATCCGGTATCTTTTATAGGCCCTCTCCTTGTTGCAGACAGCATTAGAACAAGAGTGATTAAACCAAGGCTTTCTTGCATTAGTCAGAGGATATGAGAAAGGAATGCATGTTTCCATGCCCGAGAGAATAACCTCCATAATGCGCAAGGCACACTCAGATGGCTCCCGGCCGTGGAAGGAATAATCATTCCAAGGAAAATCAAAGAAGTACTGCCTGAGGGCCTCCCAATCCACAGCTCCAACATGCCAGAGACGACGTTTTTTTGGAGAGTCCACAGTCTGTAACAGAACGATAGGACAGGTGATAAGTTTGTGATCGGAGGAGCCCAATGGAGAGAAAAAATTAAGTGTAAGCCGAAGAATCAGTTGTAAGGAAGAGGTCAAGTATGTCGGAGCTCTCTCCAAGGCGGTCAGGGATACGGGTAGGATGCTGTACAAGATGCTCTAGGTCCTTAAGGATAGAAAAGATGTAGGCTTGTTCACCAGGTGGATCAGTGAAAGGAGAGGAGTGCCAAAGGTGGTGGTGAACATTGAAATTTCCTAGAATGGAGATTTCAGAGAAAGGAGAAATGGATACAATACGTTCCATCGTAGAAGTAAGATAGTCAAAGAATTTTTGATAGTAAAATTAGGGAATAAGTAAACAGTGCAGATATATTTAGTCAGAGAATGACAGGAAAGCCGAAGCTAGAGTGTAGAGAGTTCAGAAGAATCAAGTTCAGGAACACGAGAGCAAGATAAGTCGTCGTGTGTATATACACAACAGCCACCTTTGGCTTTGAAATGTGTATAGTGAAAGTAGGATAATACAGAGAAGAGTTTGCTGTCAGTTGCCACAGACAGCTGAGTCTCAGAAAAAACAAGGTGAGGTTTAGAGGAGGAGAGGTGGTGCTCAACAGAGAGAAAGTTAGAGGAAAGGCCATGAATGTTGCAGAAATGAAGAAAAAGGGGGTTAGACAGTGGCTCCAGGCAGCTCAAGTCGTCAACGGGACAGGGGCGGAAGATGGTGGCATTTATGGTCCCCCCTACCTGGGGACTCCTTGGCTGTGTTGTGTAGCCATGATTTTTTTTTTTTTGGAAAAGGGAGTATAGTGTGTACTGTGCATATATATATATATATATATATATATATATATATATATATATATATCATCATCAGCCGTTTGAGTATCCACTGCAGGACCAGCCTATCCCGACATTAAGTCGGGACGATACAGCCAATGTATCTCTACCAAGTGGCTTAAGCTGTCTAGTAGAGATTGTATGTACGGTGAGAAGTGCCTGTTAGTGTAATTGTTGTGTTGGAATGGCTTTGGATGTGTGTGTAGTCTGTGAACCAAGTGTAATTGGCCCGTGCAAGCCGACTGGGTGCAAGCATACTTTATAGTAAGCGACACTGGCTCAACCACAGCACCCCTGGTGTCCGCCAATGTAGTACGTGGTCGGGTGAACACTCCCAAAGTTTATTACCCTGGCGGGGCGCGAACCCTGGCTCACCAGTGTACGAAACGCACACTCTACCACTGTACCACAGAGGCTCCATATATATATATATATATATATATATATATATATATATATATATAAACCCATACAATGATACAAAAATACACATTTAACAGTGGAACTTTTACATAGATTGATGGACTATATACCCAGACAACAATTATGAACTTCTTATTCCTATTATCCTCTAATAATAACTTTAGCAATATTTCATATAGTTCATATAAGCCATCGTTCAAAGTCATGCAGTTATGTGTCTTAACTAAAACTGCTTCTGCAATTTGGCTCTCTTTTTTACTGTTTTGCTATTTTTCTTGGATGGAACTGTTCTCGGGCTGCTCACCCGCTGTTCCTTCTTCATTGCATTAAAAAAAAAAAAGTAACCTTTCAACAGAGGACGATGATTTGTATGCTATTTTAGACCAGTTCCAATGAATACGGTGATTTCTCATTTCTACGTGTTTTAAAAACACCACTAGATCCTTGTGCTGTTATTACCGAATAGTTATGTTGCTTAATTCTTTCATTCAGTCTTCCCTGTTTGGCCTATATACATATCTTTACAGCCTTTACATAGAATACAGTACACACCACCTGACTGTGTTACATGACTGTTCTTAACGATGATTTAACAGTTTTGTCATAATGAAGAACAACGTTAATGTCCAAGTTCTTCAAAATCTAACTTAATGGCTACAATTCTTTTCTTTTTTTCTTTTATGTCAGTGAGAGAATGTTTTTCTTCGTAAAAGGTTCTTTGGCCTTGTTTCCATAAAATGTATTATTGGCTTTGATTAGACACAGGTCAGTTCCTTTATCCGAATACTCCAATTTCTTTGCCAACCTAAACTCAGAATCGCAAGTTCTTTAGGCCCGAAGAAGCATCCCGGAAATGTATTATCTTTAAACTTTACTTTGGTGTTTTGAAAAACTATGTATACAGTATATGCATCAACGACTGTGAGTTTTCTGTACACTTTAAACTTAGGTCCAGTGGCTTCATTCATTATCATCGTATCAAGAAATGGTAGCATGTTGGCACATTCTTCATCAATTCTGAAAGAAATGGAAGAAACCGAATTGTTAAGCCTGTCTAAAAACATACGGGCATCATTATCTCTAGGCCACAGACATAATATATCCTGAACATATCTGTAACATTCTCTCACTGCCATATAACAAAGAATTTGAGCCAATAAGTTAGGTTTGAAGAACCTGAACATCAGCGTAGTTTTCCATTATGACAAAACTGTTAAATCATCGTTAATTATGTACAGTCCTGAAACAGTCAGGTGGTGTGTACTGCATTCCATGTAAAGGCTGTAAAGATATGTATATAGAAATAGACTGTAGCACCAGTCGAGCAGGGCAGTACTCTCAAGGTGGATGAAAAGCTGATGACAGGGAGAGCTGGAGTTCCCTTTTCATCAGCCCTCGGGACTAATTCCCGACCATCCCCCTTAGCTGAACATTTTCAGTGTTTCACTAACACAGAGAGTAGGCCAGCGTGCTCTCCAATACAAGTGTCTCTAACTGTCAACACCAAACTACATGCACGGTACACACTACACGTCCTTTTCAAAAAGAAAAAAAAGAAAAATGGCGTTATTCAAACAAGCCTCCGAGTCCTTAGGGGAGGGAGATCATAAATTCGCCCACCATCTGCCCCTTGATGATGACGACTCAACGAGCTGCCTCGAACCACTGTCTGACTCACTTCTTCATTTCTGCAGCATTCGCCGTCATTACTCTAACTTTCTCTCTGTTGAGCGCCACCTCTCCTCCTGTAAACCTCACCTTCTCTTTTTAACCGAGACTCAGCTGTCTGAGGCAACTGATAGCAAACCCTTTTCTGTATCCTCCTATTTTATCTATTTTCATTTCAAAGCCAAAGGTGGCTGTCGTGCATATGTACGCAACGACTTATCTTGCTCTCGTGTTCCTGAACTTGATTCATCTGAATTCTCTACTCTCTGGCTTCGGTTCTCCTGTCATTCTCTGACTAAATACATCTGTGCTGTTTACTCATCCCCTAATTCTACTGACTATGAAAAATTCTTCGACTACCTTACTTCTACGATGGAACACATTCTATCCATTTCTCCTTTCTCTGAAATCTCCATTCTAGAAGGTTTCAATGTTCACCACCACCTTTGGCTCTCCTCTGCTTTCACTGATCCACCTGATGAACAAGCCTACATCTTCTCTATCCATAATGACCTAGTGCAGCTTGCACAGCATCCTACCCGTTTCCCTGACCGCCTTGGAGAGAGCTCCAACATACATGACCTCTTCCTTACAACTAATCAATCTGCTTACACTGTTAATTTTTCCTCTTCGTTGGGCTCCTCCGATCACAATCTCACCTTAATCTGTCCTATCGCTCTGTTACGGCCTGTGGACCCCCTAAAGAAATGTCAACTGTGGCACTTTGAAGCTGCAGACTGGGAGGCCCTCAGGCAGTATTTCTTTGATTTTCTCTGGAAAGATTATTCCTTCCATGGCCGGGAGCCATCTGATGTTGCCTTGCGCAATACGGAGGTTATTCTCTCTGCCATGGAAACATACATTGCCTTCTCATATCCTTTAACTAATGCAAGAAAGCCTTGGTTTAATCACACCTGTTCTAATGATGTCCTCAACAAGGTGAGGGCCTATAAAAGGTACCAGAGCAAACCCACACCTGAATCACATCTTTTGTACGTTTTTGCCCGGAATCGTGCAAAGTCTGTTCTTCGCTCTGCTAAAAATAATTTCATCCATAATAAATACTCTCAGATCTCCAACTCGAATTTTTCCCACTCCTTCTAGCACCTTGCCAAAAACCTTTTTAACAACTTTACCTCATCATCCTTCCAACTTCTATTCTACTCTGATGGAACTGTAGCTATTTCTTCTACTGATAAAGCAGATCTCTTCGCTCAGTTTTTTTTCCTCCAATTCCAACTTAGACGATTCCGGTGCTCTTCCTCCATCACTTCCCCTCTCTGACTTCCTCATGGTTAACATTAAAATTTCTTCAGCTGATGTATTTTCTGCCATAACGGTCCTCAATACTAACAAGGCATATGGGCATGATGGAGTCCCTCCTGTTGTCTTCAAGAACAGTGTTTCTGTGATTACACCCTGCCTAGGTAAACTCTTTCACTTTTGTCTGTCAACATGTACCTTTCCTTCTTGCTGGAAGTTTGCTCTCATTCAGCCAGTCCCAAAGTAGGGTGACTATTTCCAACCCTCAAACTATCGCCTAATTGCTTTAATATCCTGTGTCTCAAAAGTTTTCGAGTCAATTCTTAATCGAATTAATTTAAAGCATCTATCCTATCACAATCTTCTTTCTGATCGTCAGTACGGGTTCCGCCAGGGACGCTCCACTGGCGATCTTCTCACCAACCGTTCAATCTCCTGGTCATCCTCCTTCGAGACTTTGGCGAAAGCTTGGCCATTGCACTTGACATCTCAAAGGCTTTCGATCGAGTCTGGCATAAATCTTTAATTTCCAAACTGCCCTCTAACGGGTTCCAACCTTCTCTCTGTGCCTTCATCTGTAACTTCCTTTCCGGTCGTTCTTTAGCAGCTGTTGTAGACGGCCATCGTTTTTCTATATCTATCAACAGTGGTGTTCCTCAGGGCTCTATCCTATCACCAACTCTCTTCCTTTTGTTCATAAATGACCTCCTAATCTGTACATCTAACTCAATCCACTCGTATACTGATGATTCCATCCTTAACATTTCCAGTTGGTTCCTGCAGCGTCCATCTCAGCAGTTACTTCAACAAACAAGGGATGAGACTAAGACACACCTAATGTCTGACTTGGCTTGTATCTCTGGCTGAGGTAATAATCATCTTGTTTTTAATGCATCAAAGACTAGTTCTTACACCTATCAAGAGTCGTACCCACTAATGTTTAATAATATCCAGCTCAGTCTTGCATCATCCTTGGACATTCTTGGGGTTTCATTCAACCGAGACTTATCTTGGAAAGATATTACATCTCTTGTAAAATCTGTTTCCAAGAGATTAGGTGTGTTAAGCCGACTCCGTACCTTCTTTACCCTTGCACAGTTGTTGACATTATACACGGGTTTTATTCACCCCTGTGAAGAGTGCAGCTCTCATGTGTGGGGAGGCTCCCCACATACAGCTCTTCTCTATAGGGTTGAGTCAAAGGCTTTTCGTCTCATTAACTCTCCTCCTCTGACGGGCTCCTTTCAACCTCTGTCTCTTCTCTGCATTGTTGAATCTTTATCTCTTTTTTATCGCTACTCCCCTGAACTGTCTGCATGCATCCCTCCATCTCTACGACGGGCGTGTAACACCCGTCTAGCAACAAACTCTCATCCCTTTTTTTGTCCAACTCTATAATGGAAGAATTAACCGTTACTCCCAGTCCTTCATTTATGAAACAAGTCAGCTGTGGAACTGTCTCTGTCTTTCTGTAGTTCTTATTTCCTATAATCTCCAGTCTTTCAAACTTAATGTGTCCAGGCATCTCTAAATGAACAGATCTTGAATATGGCTCTCTTTTGCATTGTTTTTATTTATTTTTTTCTTGGAAGGAACGGTTTGTGGGCTACTGGCCCTTGGTTCCGTCTTCCTTGCATTAAAAAAAAAAAACACACACACACGGGGAAGACTGAATAAAAGAATTAGGCAACATATGTATTTGGTAAGAATAGCACAAGAGTCTAGCGGTGTTTTTAAAAGCACTTAAATAAGAATTCACTGTATTCATTGGAGCAGGTCTAAAACAGTATACAAATCATCGTCTTCTGTTGAATTGGTAATTGCAGAAGCAATTTTAATTAAGACAAAAAACTGCATGGATTTGAGTGATGGTTCATATAAACTAGATGAAATAGTGCTTATTAGATGGTATTAGATTTAAGAAAGCTCATAAATATTGTCTGGGTATTTAGTCCATAAATCTTAGTAATAGTTCTCCTGTTAAATGTTCATTATTGTATTACATATATATATATATATATATATATATATATATATATATATATATATATATATATATATATATATATATATATATATATATATATATATATATATGGGGTTGTTCTTAAGACGTTAAATGTACAGTATATACGTATTGTCTGTATATGTATTTTGTGTGTGTGTGTGTGTGTGTGTGTGTGTGTGTGTGTGTGTGTGTATTTCTATAAGAACATAAGAAGAGAGGACAACTGCAAATGGCTGGTTGGCCCGTGCTAGGCAGCTTCCAGAAGAGTAACTGAACTATTGGAATGAGGTAAGTATTGCAAAGAAGAAAGCTCTCCCCCGCCCTCCAAACCCTCCAGCCGAAGCTGGCAGGAAAACGTCAGAAAGAACACGACTCAGTATAGAAGAACTGGCGTGGACAATTTATAGGAAAATGTGAAAGAAGAAAAAGATACTATCATAGTGTAACCTGAAAAGGAAAACGAATGAATTAGTATTGGGTATTAGATTTTATTTCTTTCTACACTCACCCCTTATTAGTCATATGTTTATCTAGCCTATGCTTGAAACTCTTAATGGAAGAGGCAGCAACTACTTTATTATGTAACTTATTCCATTCGTCTACTACTCTGATACCTTGATTTAGGGTCTTTACTAACCATAACTCCTAGATCTCTCTCGCATTCCGATTTACTACTTTTTTGTCATCTAAGCTGTATTTGGTATCTCCAATGGTCTTGCCTACGTTAGGTACTTTACATTATTCAACGTTAAATTGCATTTGCCAAGTTTTAGACCATGAAGGAGTCCCTTCATCGTGGTCCCGTGCTGTACCTGGACAACTGATACACTATACTCTGTTATTTTTTTACTGAGGAGAAGATGCACTTGTCATGTTGATGATGATTGGCTGAATGGAACATGTCCAAAAAAATATTTACTAATTCAAATTTCCCTCTCAGATATTTGTTGTCAGTTAATAATGCTAGATTATGAGGTAATGTTGCATTCAGCCAATAATCACCAATATTTCAAGTGCATTTTCGCCTCCATAACAAAAACTGATTTTTTTTTTTGTGAGGAAGAAGGAACAAAAGGCCATGAGCCCGCAAAACTGTTCCTTCCAAGAGAAAACCAAAATAAAAGAGAGAGCCAAATTCAAGATCCATTCATTTCGAGATGCCTGGACACACTGCGTTTGAAAGACTGGAGATCATAGGAAGCAGGAAATACAGACAGAGGGAGACAATTCCAGAGTTGACCTGTTGCATAAATGAAGGACTGGGAGTAACGGTTAACTCTTGTATTAGAGAGTTGGACACAAAAGGGGTGAGAGTTTGCTAGAAGACGGGTGCTACGTGCCCGTCGTAGAAGTGGAGGAATGCATGCAGACACTTCAGAGGAACAGCGACCACTGAAGTAGCGATAGAAAAGAGATAAAGATGCAACACTGCGGCGAAGAGACAGAGGTTGAAGGGAGTCAGTAAGAAGGGGAGAGTTAATGAGACGAAAAGCCTTTGGCTCCACCCTATTGAGAAGAGCTGTATATGGTGAGCCTCCTCACACATGAGAGTTCTACTCCACACAGGGGTGGATAAAACCCCTGTATAGAGTCAACAATTGTGCAGGGGCAAAGAAGGAACGGAGTCGGCTTAGCACACCCAATCGCTTGGAAGCAGATTTTACAAGAGATGTAATATGATCTTTCCAAGACAAGTCCCGAGCAAATGAAACCCCAAGCATGTTCAAGGATGATGCAGGATTAAGCTGAGTATTATTAAACATAAGTGGGTATACCTGTGGAAGATTTTGTCGAGTTGATAGGTGCAAAAACTGAGTCTTTGATGCATTAAAAACAACCAGATTATTTTTATCCTAGTCAGAGATACGAGCCAAGTCAGACATTAGGTGTGCCATAGCCTCATCCCTTGCCTGTTGAAGTAACTGCTGAGATGGACGTTGTTGGAATCGAATGGAAAGGTGAAGGATGGAGTCATCAGCGTATGAGTGGATAGGGTTAGATGTACAGCTTAGAAGGTCATTGATGAATAAAAGGAAGAGAGTTGGTGATAGGACAGAGCCCTGAGGAACACCACTGTTCATAGATCTAGGAGACGAACGATAGTCGTCTACAACAGCGGCTATAGAACGACCAGAAAGGAAGCTAGAGATGAAGGCACAGAAAGGATAGAAACCATAAGAGGGAAGTTTGGAAATTAAAGATTTATGCCAGACTCGATCGAAAGCCTTTGAGATGTCAAGTGCAATGGCAATGCTTTCGCCAAAGTCCCGAAAGGAGGATGACCAGGAGTCTGAAAGGTAGGTGAGAAGATCGCCTGTGGAGCGTCCCTGACGGAACCCATACTGACGATCAGAAAGAAAGTTGTGATAGGAAAGATGCTTTAAAATTTTTATATTAAGAATAGACTCAAAAACTTTTGAGATACAGGATGCTAATGCAATTGGGCGATAGTTAGAGCGTTGGGAATGGTCACCCTTCTTTGGGACTGGCTGAGTGAGAGCAAATTTCCAGCAAGAAGGAAAGGTACAAGTTGATAGACAAAGGCGAAAGAGTTTGCTTAGGCAGGGTGTAAGAATAGAAGCACAGTTCTTGAGGACAACAGGACGGACTCCATCAGGCCCATATGCCTTATTAGTACTGAGGCCAGCAATGGCAGAAAATACATCAGCTGAAGAAATTTTAATGTCAACCATGAGGAAGTCAGAGGGGGGAAGTGATGGAGGAACAGCACGAGAATCGTCTAAGGTGGAATTGGAGGAGAAAGTCTGAGCAAAGAGATCTGCTTTATCAGTAGAAGAAATAGCAACAGAACCATCAGAGTAGAAAAGAGGAGGGAAGGGTGATGAGGTAAAGTTGTTAGAAAGGTTTTTGGCAAGGTGGCAGAAGGAGTGGGAAGAGTTCGAGTTGGAGAGTTGAGAGCATTTTGTAAGGATGAAATTATTTTTAGCAGACCAAAGAACAGACTTAGCACGATTCCAGGCAGAAATGTATAAAAGATGTGATTCAGGGGTGGGTTGGCTCCGGTACCTTTTATAGGCCCTCTCCTTGTAGCGAACAGCATTAGAACAAGTGTGATTAAACCAAGGCTTTCTTGCGTTAGTCAAAGGACATGAGAAATGAATGTTTTCTTCCATGCCTGAGAGAATAACTTCCGTAATGCGCAAGGCACACCCAGATGGCTCCCGGCCATGAAAGCAATAATCGTTCCAGGGAAAATCAAAGATGTACTGCCTGAGGGCCTCCCAATCCGCAGCTCCAACATGCCAGAGACGACGTTTTTTTGGAGGGTCCACAGGCCGTACCGGAGTGATAGGACAGGTTAAGGTGATAAGGTTATGATTGGAGGAGCCCAACGGAGAGAAAAGATTAATAGTGTAAGCAGAAGGATTAGTTGTAAGGAGGAGATCAAGTATGTTGGAGCTCTCTCCAAGGCGGTCAGGGATACGGGTTGGGTGCTGTACAGGCTGCTCTAGGTCATTAAGGATAGAAAAGGTGTAGGCTTGTTCACCAGGTGGATCAGTGAAAGGAGAGGAGAGCCAAAGGTGGTGGTGAACATTGAAATCTCCAAGAATGGAGATTTCAGAGAAAGGAGAGATGGATAGCATGTGTTCCATCGTAGAAGTAAGATAGTCAAAGAATTTTTGATAGTCAGTAGAATTAGGAGATAAGTAAACAGCACAGATATATTTAGTCAGAGAATGACAGGAAAGCCGAAGCCAGAGTGTAAAGAATTCAGAAGAATCGAGTTCAGGAACACGAGAGCAAGATAAGTTGTTGCGTATATATACACAACAGCCTCCTCTGGCTTTGAAATGAGTACAGAGAAAGTAGGAGGATACAGAAAAGGGTTTGCTGTCAGTTGCCTCAGACAGCTGAGTCTCAGTTAGGAAAAGAAGGTGAGATTTAGAGAAGGAGAGGTGGTGCTCAACAGAGCGAAAGTTAGAGGAAAGGCCACAAATGTTGCAGAAATGAAGAAGAGAGTCAGACAGTGGCTCCAGGCACCTTGAGTCGTAACCAGGAGAGGGGCTGAAGGTGGGGGCATTTATTGTCCCCCCTCCCTGGGGACTCCAAGGCTATGTTATTCGATGCCATTTTTGAAAATGTTGAAAAGGAAGTGTGGTGTGTACTGTGCATGTAGTTTGGTGTTGATAGTTGGAGAAACTTGTAGCCCTCTTCTTGCTCTGTTACTCCATCAACACGACACTGGAGTCTGTGGTACAGTAAAAAGAAACCGTCGCCCATATGGTCAAGGTTGGGAGGAAACTTGACAAGAACGAGGTGGTTTTCTTCCAGGCGAATAACATCCTTGCCACCCTGTGGAATCACAACAGGGAAGTTTGTCTCCTGTCAACGGTACACTGCCCCCTCATGCACCGCACAGACTCCATGGATCACTGGAGCGAGAGGAGGCACCATGTTTGGAAACCGGAGTCAGCATTGCACTACAATATCAACATGAGGCAAGTGGACCAGTCTGACTCCATAATTTCCAGTGTGGAGTGTGCCAGGACCACGATGAAGTGGTACAAAAAGCTCTTCTTCCACTTGCTCGACATCACGGTCATCAATGCACATTACCTCCACCAGTGGCGTCACCAGGGGGGGGGCTAGGGGGGGCTTAGCCCCCCCAAATCAAGGACTCAGCCCCCCCAAAATTGCAGCCCTCCAAAATAATTATAATAAAAAATCACCAGCTTACATAGTATGCTTGCAGCTCGGCATTGACCCACCTAGCTTTCCCCAAACCCCCTAAAGCCAATCCTCTTTTATTCGTGCATCCATATTAGTTTAATACAATATTATTTATAGCTATATAATGTGATTAGTTATTCACAGTTTACGTAAACCTATGACTCAAATCATAATAGTTATAATATATTAGTTTCCTATATACTTTTTCCAAGCTTGGTTTTCTTTGAAATATATTTATTGCACAAAGAATGCAAGAATGTATTACATTTATCAGATTTATTATATATTTACAATATATAATATGGTATATATTAATCACGGAGCTTTAACCCGCCCCATCCTGACCAGTTTTCCACCACTGACTCCCCCCAATCCTGACCATTTTAGGATTTTTTTTTTTTTTTTGGCTCAAACCTTCGCTTTTGGTGAGAAATATCGAAAATTCATAGAGAAATCGCTCACCTGAGGTTTAAAATACTCGATACAGGTAGGAGTACCTCCTTACCTTACTGGGTTTTCTATCAGGCTGGCACCAAAGAAAACGAGTTCTATGGGAGGATAACTATTTCACACCACTCATAAACGGTATTTATTTATTTGGTACGAATTTATATGTAGTACAAGAGTATATTGGTTTTCAAGCAGTAATATAGGCATTATAAGCATTGTTTCACTCACTAATACCTGATCTATTTTTGCCACGTTACCTGATCATATTTCTAACTTTTTCTTCCTCTAATGCTATGTAAAGTTTGTCCTCCACATTGTCATTGATTGGGGAATCACTCTGGCCCTGAATTTCGTACCGTGGCATGACATGGCTTTACTGGCCAGGTCACTGGTAACAGGTGAATTGCTGAGACAATGGCATGCAGGGGGGGGAGGAGGTCATGCTGGGTAAGGCATTGTCCCTGCCTGGCATCTTGTAGAGGAAGGTGTCACGTGTATACGTACCAAAAATCACTTGCGAAAATTGAAAATTGTGCAAATTAGGGACCTTGCAATTTTTTCATGTTTATGTACGTCGACGGGATTGGCAGCGACAAAACGTGTGGACGTTAAAGAACGTCGACAGGACGCCGTGGGTTAAAATTGGATTATGCAGTCTAAAATATCTGATCTATGCAATTTTTCACAAATTCGAATGTTTAGAGTATCGGAACTCGGAATGTTTGTTTACATTGAGAAGTGTCTGTGAACTGTGACTAAATCCTGTGTTGTTTTCGGTTTTATTTGAATGTATTGGTTTCAGTGGCTGTATAGACGTTACTACGTTCCAGTATATTGCTAGCCACAGATATGAGATCTAGCCTATACTCTATA
This sequence comes from Coenobita brevimanus, assembly GCF_032717465.1. Lineage (NCBI taxonomy): Eukaryota > Metazoa > Arthropoda > Malacostraca > Decapoda > Coenobitidae > Coenobita > Coenobita brevimanus. The sequence goes on along the minus strand of NC_137021.1, from coordinate 30,381,935 downwards.
CAAAGAGTCAGCAGTACTTGGTTCAGTCGACACTCGAATGTCAGAACTGAATGTCATTTCCCTTTTATAGGCTATTCTACAATAATACATTTGCGGATCTCAGCCAGCAGCCACTCAATTGATGAAAAGGTCATCTAAAAATCCTCAGGGACAGGGTGACATAAGGAAATTCTTTCGCACCCGCACCTCCAAAGATGACTCAGATGAGTGCCAAGAAAAAGTGACTGTTATTGGGAATGAGGTGCCAGAAGCAACCCCAGATAACCCCAAAGCTGAACCCATTCAGACATGTGTAAGTGGCCCTATATCAAACTATTTCAGTAGTCATTTTATGAAGCTTAAGCCAGGATTTTTTTTTATTGATTTATTTTTAAATTGGCAGGGCCTAGGCTATTTCTCAATGTTGCAAATATATTGTCCTAAACGTACAGAGTGGGAAAGTAGGCTAAAACTCTCTCTCTGCAATGAACTGCAATTTTAGTTTACATTCACTGATAAGTAATACTGTGAAATAAATGAAAAAAAAAAAAAATCCACATTGCATTATGTCACTGTATGGGAGGATATCAGTTTTTATAGAATACAATTATTTTTTGTAATTTTGTTTTATCAAAATGGTTTTATAATGTAATTGCTTTATGAATTGGAGTTACTTGTTTTAGAATAATATTTTATAATTTTTGTTTTTTTGTGAATGGCTTTGTTTTCCTATCACAGTACCGGTAATGGAAGATAAATCTTGGCAATTATATCTATATATATACATTGAATAAAGAGCTTCTTTGAATCATCAAATTTAATATGGTAAGACTAAGAAACCGTTATGATACTACATACTACTAGCAATTGAAGAAAAACTATTATCTACAAAAAAGCTTTATACAATTACCTTGTACACGTTATATCATGAGGTTTACTGATGCCTGGTATTAGGCTCATCAATATTCATGTGTCCTATAAGTTTCTTATTAATAGCCTATGAGCCCTTATTTTACTTTTTCTTCATCTATAGGCCTCAAAAATGCCTCTAAAGCTGCTCAATTTCCGAAAAATTTTCCGTGGGGGATTACAGCGCCCCCCCGTACCCCCCAGCTACATAGGTTCGCTTCGCTCACCCCCCCCTTTCTACATACACCAGGGCTACAGCCCCCCCAAAATCTAACCCCTGGTGACGCCACTGACCTCCACGCCATGAAAACCGGAACCTCTAAGACCTTTGAGGGGTTTGTGAGGGAGCTGTCTCGCGAAGTTATCAGCTAGTATGCACAGGACAGGCCCCCACCACTGCATCTGCACCCCAATTGCCGCCCAGACTCCCCTACGCCTCACAGGACGCCACTTCCTCAGCAGCATCCCACCTCAACTGAACTGTCCTAGACTCCAGCGCCACTACTATGTATGCAAGCACTCTACAGTAAGACCAGCCACTCAGAAAAAAGACACAAGGTACTACTGTGTAGACTGCAATGTAGCCTTGTGCCTTGAGCCATGTTTCAAGGAATATCACATCTTGATTACTGATACTGTGTGTGCTTGTGATAATATGACACTCACTGTAAAAGTAAGGCCTGTATATATGCGATAATATGCTAAATATAATAGTAAAGCCTGCAAATATATGGTAACAATTATATAAAGTGGAAACGGGTGTAATGTTAGTGGAAAAGTATATGTTGAAAAATACAGTGAAGTTGAAACAACAGTCATGGCGAGTTCACTCACTATGTAAATATGTGCTAATATTACGCTAAATATAATCGTATGGCTCTATAAATATGTGATAACAGTTCCATAAAGTGGAAACGGGTGCAGTGTTAGTGGAAAAGTATCATATGGGTAAAAAAATAGTGTAAGTTGAAAGTACAGTCATAGCAAGTTCAACCAATATGTAAACATGCGCCAATAATACACTAAATACAATCGTAAGGCCTTGTGAAAACGGTTCTGTGAAGTGGAAACGGGGTAATGTTAGTAAAAAAGTATTATATAAGTTGAAAAAAGAGAATGTAAGTTGAAACAACAGTCATAGCAAGTTCGCTCACTATGTAAATATGCACTAATATTACACTAAATATAATTGTAGGGCCTGTAATATGTAATAACAGTTCTATAAAGTGGAAACGGGTATAATGTTAGTGGAAAGTGTTATTTAACTAGAAAAAATGAAATGTATGTTGAAAGAACAGTCATAGCAAATCATATGTGACTGATTTGGGCGATTTCGCTACGCTCGCTCAGTGGAACAATGCATATTTCGTGTATATGTTTGTGTGAAAACCAATATATTCTTGTACTACATGTTATTTTGTTCCAAATTAATAAATATCTGCAAATTCTGAGAGACACCTCAACCATAGAAAACGGGACAGCAGCCGAGCACCTTTACAGAATACTGTACCAGGTGTGCGGAGGCTCACCTGTTTTGACCATTTCTAGGCTCAGGTAGGCACTTTCTCTGTGATCTGCCATCGTTTCTCATAAAAAACGGAGGTTTGAGCAAAAAAAAAAAAACAAATCCAAACTCTGCCGGGATTTGAGGGGGGGGGAGGGTCAGTGGTGGAAAATCTGCAGGGACGGGGCTGGTTAATGTAGGCTTTATTGTAAGAGTTTAATGAATCTCCTCCCCCCTTTCCTCCCAGATGAGTTGACACAAAAATATTATAGACCTTTATCTGATATTCTGCTAAGAATTCTCGTGTGTTTGTATTAATCCTAGTTTCACTAATAATGACAATGTCTACTTTCTCTGTACAAATTAAAGTCCTCAGTTCATCTAATTTATTACGTAAACTCCTACTGTTTGTGCAGTACACTTTCAGATTATTACGAGTGTGTAGTACACTTTCAGATTATTACGATTATTTATACCTCTGCTATGGGATTTACTTTTTTGTTGTTGTTGACTGGGAAACTCTTTACTTGTATAACAATTTTTTATACTATCACTTATTGCCCCTCTCATCGCTTGGTCTATTCACTATCATCACCTGCTCATTTTAAGGTGCCTGAGTGGATGTATCTACACTAATGGTTAAACTGTGTTTCTTACTTTTGCAAATCTTGATGCATCTATCCAAACCTGATGATAATGATTTCTGAGTGTAGTTGCTGTAACTTCCTGTACATCTAATTCTCATCATCATCATCATCACCCAGACCTCCTTTCCCACCCAAGGGCAGGGTGAGGAGTAGCAATGTCCAGACAACACAAACTTGCCCAATCCAAATAGGCCACACTTCCATTCTCAACCTCGGAAAAAAACCCTCTAACTTCCTATCTATCATTCCAGCTAAAGCAGTAACTCCCTGCCTACTAAGATGAGTCCCATCCCAGCTATACATGGCACTCCTTCCATAAAACTGGTCCCAGCTGTCTATGAAAGGTATCGCATTATCTGTCCAATACCTGTCAAGGAGGCAATTAAAACCTATTGCCCTGCTCAACTATTCCCTCCCAACTCCCTTCCTAAGCCAAACACCAGTGTACTACAGGAGTCCCTCCCCTCTCCCTAACCTTCTTCAACATAACCTAATACTGCTGCCACAGTACCTCACTCTTACACCTACCAATATCATTGCCTCCTACACTGAGACACACAGTGGGTTTGTCTCCACTATCCTTCTTGACATTTGATTTTTTTTCTATCACATTATCCACCCTCGCCCCCGGATGACACACATGTTTGGTGGATGGAGTATACATTGCTCTATTTCGATGTCTTACCTGGGAGACTCCAACAATGTGAACATTTTTCTTACACATCTTGAACGCAGTGTACTTACCTGTATGAGAATTTCTCTCACTGTCTTTCTCCTCTACTTCCGTCTCTGCCTTCACTTCTCATTCGTCCCGTAATGCTTCAAATGCATTTAAGGGTTTTATTTCTGCTTGTTTCTTAATGGTTAACTTTGTTGCACCCCTGTGAACAACTGTCGAACCTTCAGCCTTTTTTTCTTTCTCCTCCAAAATCTCTTCCAACAATTCCCTTATTTGTGACTTCTCTTGCCTGAGAACCTGTATCTCCCACTTTAATTTGAGAAATTCTTCCTTTAACTCAAGGTAGTCTTCTCAAAATTTGCAGCGGGGACACAACTCTGCGTAGAGGGAGCCATCACGCACAAATTCACACAAAGTATTCACAGGTCACTGCAACACACTAGCACAACACAATGCTATCACAGGTCACTAACACAACACTATCACAGGTCACTACAAGACATTAGCACAACACTATCACAGGTCACTACAACACTCTAGCACAAGACTATCACAGATCAGTAAACACACTGACAATTCTCACAACAGGTGGGTGCAACTAACTGAATCAGGAACGCCAGGAGACGTCTGAACAGACTGACCTCACGTGAGCGACTATAGTTTAATCTTATTCCTCTAAGAGACGTTTGGCATGGGCCAACCGTCACACTACATTAATTCTTCTTTTTCATTATGATGTGTGTAAGTATACATTTTTCATTTACGTGATCTTCAAGCCCCATCCACACGTGGTCAATGTCGGGGACTCTACCCATGGAGTAGTTCTGGGGGAACTCTCTTGAGGATGTATCAGTAGGTGAGGCCTTAACATAGATGAAAAATATTTTAAGGATAGCCAGAAACACCAGGTCAGGTGTAAAGTCCCAACCATGTGAGGGTTAATCTGACCCACCTGGTCAAGTTAGGTACTCCACCCAGGGATTAGTCGCATGGCAACTGTCTTGAGGAGGTTGGTTCTAATGCATGTATACTGCCTTCTTGTATATATATATATCTCCATATATATAGATATATATATATATATATATATATATATATATATATATATATATATATATATATATGTATGTAAAATATTTGACCAACACATTTTATCTTCGCATTATCATCCCAGCACTATGAATTGTACATTTTCCTGTTTTCATGAATAATTTTACTAATATTTTTTCTACTCTTTACAACACTTATTTTCTCAGCATATCTCCCCTGTTTATTCACAAAAAAAATAAAAAAACTAAAAAAAATGTCGCGTCCTGTCAGCATTCCCTCCCCTTGCTCTTTCCGCCGTCCACGCTTCACCACCCACCTGGAGCGAGTGAGTGAGTGAGTGAGGGAGGGAGGAAGAGAAGCGTATGCAGGCAAATAGAGCACCTTTTTACCTTCCACCCAAACGAGATGGCGGAAGCGAACGCGTGGAAGTGGAAGAAGGGAGAGCACTTTTCAAGTCCTTTTAGACTTCAATTTGCAGTGAAGAAACATGAAATGAAAATGTGTTTTAACACACACAAACACACACACACACACACACACACACACACACACACACACGTATATACAGTACAAATATATAAATATAAATATATGTAAATATATATAAAAATGTAAATATGTCTATCTATCTATCTATATCTATACCTATCTATCTATGTATACCTATCTATCTATCTATATCTATCTATCTATATATTTTATCTATCTGTCTGTCTATCAATACATACAGCTTTTCTTCACCTCCTCTCTGGCCTTTTTCTGCTACGCTTGGAATCTTATGGAATTTAGTGAGATCCTCTTGCTTCATCGATTATCCCTTACTTATGCCACACGCTTGCCCACCACTGTTTCTGATCGTTTACTTCTATAATATCCTTGACTTTAGTCTGTTGTCTCACCCATGTTGATTACTTGCCGTCTCACAAAGAAATTCCCAACACTGAGTTATCATTGCTTTTTGAGAATTGATTAGTTTGCTTTCCACTGATTTTGGCAGTTTCCAGGTTTCATATCCGTCTGTCATGGGTAGGAATAGTAAATTGTATTATACGTTTCGTGTCGGACATAATGGCAAGGTACATTTCATAACGTCCCATTGTTTTGCAAAAGCTTTCCATGCAATTATAATGCATCTTTTTATTTGATTTTCACGGTCTTTCGTTAGTTTAATATTTGCTCTACGTAACTGTACTCCTTAACATCTTCAAGAGCTTATTCTCTTATTTTGATGACGCTCTTTGATTAATCCGAATTAAACAATACTTTGGTGTTACTCCGGTTTACCTTTAGCACTAGTGTAAGACTTTCTCTATTTAGGCTGCTTAACATTGTTTTCATGCAGTGTCTATGCTGTTTCTAACATTAGCACAATGTTATCTGCATATCTTAAGGCTTTCTGTAAATAGTCTTGGTGAAACTGTATCTCCCTGACGCACGTGTTTCACAGTTTTATCTTTTCTGAGTCTTTATGTAAGTTAACTGAAGCAGTTCCCTTTTGTACATGGTTTCGAATAGTTTTACAATGTTCTTGTTTACTTCTTATTCCGGCAGTCAGTTTTTTAGTGCTAACTGCATTGAGTCGAAAGCCTTATCGTAATCGACAAAAAACTTAGCACAATGGCCTAATATAGTATACAGTTTCCTAACTGAGTCAGTGTGTTTACAAGGACAGTCGTCAAATACCCTCCTCAGAATCCTGCCCCCTGACGAATTTGGATTTCCTCAAATTTTCTTGTTATTCTGTTCGTATGGACTTTAATGAAGAGTTTGTAATAACCGATAATTGGCTAATAAGTCGTCGATAGTTACTAAGTTTTTTTGAGTCACCTTTTACTCAAAATAACTATTGCGTTACACAATTTTTTTTTCTTTATTCACTGATGTGGGTGAAAACGAAATTTGATCGTGGTTGTGGGTGTTTGTGAGTGCATATGGACCTGGAAGTGAAACGGATGAAGAAGAGAGGGAGTCTTTCTGGAATGATGTCGATGAGTGTCTGCAGAGTTTTGGAGCGAATGTGAATATGGTAATGATGGGAGATCTGAATGCTAGAGTGGGAAATGTAGCAGTTGAAGGTGTAGTTGGTATGCATGGTGTACCTGGAAGAAATGAAAATGGGGAAAATGGGGAACGAATGATAGCAATGTGTGCTGAGCGAGAGATGGTGATTGGAAATACGCTGTTTGAGAAGAAAGATATTTATAAGTATACATGGGTGAGACAGGAGGGTGGAAGGATTGTTGATAGAGCTTTGATGGACTATGTGGTTGTGTCTAGGAATGTAATAGGATTATAGTTGGATGTGAGAGTTCTGAGAAGGAAGGGTGGAGGTATGTCTGACCACTACTTGGTGGAGGGAAAGTTAAGAGTAGGTAAGAGATGGGTGAGAGCTAGGAGGGTTAGGTGTGGCAGGGAGGTTTTGAAAGTGAATGAGTTGGATAAAAGAGAGAAAAAGATACAGTATCAGGAGAAATTGAAAGATGAGTTGAACGCAGTGAAAGATCGGGAAAATGGCAGTGTGGAGGAGGAATGGCAGTTGTTTAAGAGTTCTGTGGTGGGGCACACGGAAGAGGTGTTTGATGTGAGACGTGTGGGTGATGATGTAAGAAAAGGATGTGAATGGTGGTGCGAGGAAGTAAGTACGGCTGTGGCTGAGAAGAGATGTGCATATGAAGTGTGGCTGCAGAGGAAGGATGAGATGTTATATGAAAGGTATAAGGAAAAGAGGAATAGGGCGAGAAGGGCTGTGTGTGATCCTAAAGTGGCAGCAGATGAGAGGTGGGGTAGGAGGCTGACAGAGAATTTTCAACAGAATAAGAAAATGTTTTGGAAGGAGGTGAAAAGGGTGCGAAAGGGAGAGTCAGGGAAGGAAGAACGAGTAAAAGCAGAGGATGGAAGGATGTTAACTGAGATGGATGCAGTAAGGAAGAGATGGGCAGAGTATTTTGAAAGATTGTTAAATGTATAGGAGGAAAGGGTGGCTGAGATTGTGCAGATGGAAGGGTGCAAGGAATAAATGTGTTGGGAGAGTTGAATGATTCTTTGATCACCAAGGAGGAAGTGGAGAAGGCAGTAAAGGAGATGAAAACAGGGAAAGCTGCAGGTATGGATGGGTGTGCTGTGGAATGCCTGAAGGGTGGTGGAGTGACTATTGTTGACTGGTTAGTAAGATTGTTGAATGTGTGCTTTGTGAAAGGTATGGTGCCAATTGACTGGGCAAGTGCTCGTGTGGTCCCATTGTATAATGGCAAGGGTGATAAGCATGAATGTACTAGCTTTAGGGGTATAAGTTTGTTGAGTGTTGTAGGTAAGATGTATGGTAGAGTGCTAATTATGAGAGTTAGAGAGGGTACAGAGGGAGTGATTGGTGATGAGCAGTGTGGTTTTAGGAGAGGGAGGTGATGTGTGGATCAGGTGTTTGCTGTGAGACAAGTGTATGAAAAGTATTTAGCGAAAGGCAGGGATGTGTTTTGGGCATTTATGGATTTAGAGAAAGCGTATGATAGAATTGATCGGGAGGCTTTGTGGACTGTTTTAAGATTGTATAGACTTGATGGTAGGTTACTAAAAGGGGTGAAAAGTTTTTATGTAAACAGTAGAGCGTGTGTAAGAGTGGGAAATGCTGTGAGTGATTGGTTTCCCGTGAGAGTGGGGCTGCAACAGGGATGTGTGATGTCGCATTGGTTGTTTAATATTTACATGGATGGTGTTGTAAGGGAGGTGAATGCAAGAGTTTTAGGTGGAGGTCTGAGTCTGGTGAATGTTGATGGTGGAGAGTGGAATCTGAAGCAGCTGCTGTTTGCAGATGATACTGCACTGATGGATGATTCAGAGGAGAAATTGAGACAGTTGGTAGAGGAGCTTGGAAGGGTGTGTGAAAAGAGGAAATTGAAAGTAAATGAGAATAAGAGTAAAGTGATGAAGTGTACGAGGTTGGTAGATGGTAGGGGGATGAATATAGTTTTGAATGGCGAGTTGCTTGAGAAGGTAGTGTTTTAAATATCTAGGGTCACATGTTGCTGTGGATGGAAGAATAGATGCAGAAGTGAAGTTTAGAATAATTGAAGTAGGAAAGGTGCTGGGAGGAATGAAAAAAGTGTTTAGATATCGTTCGCTTAGAATGGATGTAAAGAGAAGGCTGTATGAGGGTGTTGTGGTACCGACTGCATTATATGGGGCTGAAACAAGGAATATGGGTGTAGCAGAGAGGAAAAATTTGAATGTAATGGAGATGAGGTGTCTGAGGAGTATGTGTGGAGTGATGCGTATGGATCGAGTGCGAAATGATGAAGTGCGAAGGAGAACTGGAGCTGTTCGGGAGATGGCTGGTAGAGTTGAGCAGAGGGTGTTGCGATGGTTTGGGCATATGGAGAGAATGGATATTGAGCAATTGGTGAAAAAGATAACTAGATCTGATGTGAGAGGTGTAAGGCTGAGAGGAAGATCACAAATAGGATGGATGGACAGTGAGAAGAGAGCGCTGGATGCGAGAGGGATGTCTGTTGAGCAAGGAAGAGTGGCTGTGCTTGACAGAAATAAATGGAGAGAAATTGTGAATGAATAAGTGATGACGCAGCCCTGAGGGGATATTCTCCCACTTTTGGTCTGATCAGCTAGTCAGGTCAGGTGCGGGTAAGGGGATGGGTCTGTTATGATGTGGCAGGGGTAAACCAGCTTTGCTGTCGGGCCATGCTGCGGATGTCACTGATTGCATTGCGCAGTTGACCCTTGTGCGATGTGGTGCGGTGAGGATCTGTCCGTTCTCCCCTTTGGGGCTAAGATGCAAATGAATGTGTTTGAATGGATGAGTAAATAGGGAGTGTGTCGTCCTGTCTCGGCTACCTCCCTTTCCTTGGGGGAAGCAGCCTAGGTATATAGATAGATAGATTATTCACTGGGTAAATAAGTGGGCAAGTCTGGTTTGAAACTATATTCCTGCATCCGTCAAAAAATCTGCTACTATTCCATCTTTTCCGGGGGGATGTTTCCTGTTTTTCATACTTAGTTTAGCTCATCATATGTTACCTGAGGTATTTCTCTCGTGCCAGCTGAAAAGTCAGCTGTTGGTACTATTGTCTGTGATCCATAGAAGTCTTTGGAAAATTCTTCAGCTCTCTTCACCATTTTCTCTCTGCTCTTACCATCACAATTATTGTTTTTTTCAATGATATGATTATTTTGCTTCTTTTGCTAGTGCACCATTATATCTCATGAACGGCTATCAACATGAAACCTTCAGGGTCTCAAGATATAGCCAAAATCTTGAACGATTTCGAAAATGGGCATTCGGGGACAAGTTCAAGGTCACCGAAATGGCTGCCAAAAGTCAGCTGGTTTTTACTCCATGCCTTTAGCACTATTTTATCTCATGAACGGCTAATGCTATCAACATGAAACCTTCAGGCAATCAAGATGTGGCCAAAATCTTCTGACCCCAAGGGGATGGCTACCCCCGGCCCCTCTAGAGGGTGCCGCCGCCCCCTATCCCCCCGTGGGTGATGCCGCATCCTTCCCCCATTGCGTGCCGCCTTCCCCCGTCCCCATGTGAGTGGCCCCTCTGTCCTCCTGGTGGGGATACGCCTCCCAGCCCCCCCGGGGGGTCCTGCTCCATGGACCCCCCCTGGTGGTTGCCGCCGACCCTTGGCCTCCCAAGGGAGGAAGCGCCGACCCACGACCCCCCAGGGTGGGGTCATGCTTGTAACTTGGCCAACAGCATATTTCGGCGAATGATTAGCATTCGGCTCCCGAATGTTTTTCTTTCACTTAAGTCTGCTCTTTGTATTTCATCTTTTTCGTTGTTGCTTTCATATCTTTCCTTCCATTCATGAGCTCAAGGGTCTGTTTTACTACTTGATAGCTTTCGTTTAATTAGTTTATTAGTTTTCTCAACTATGCCTGCTAATTCCCTTGATCTTCTGCATTCCTCATATCTCAGCGACAGAAAAATAAAAGTAAATGTAGATGATGTATATTCCAATTTCCACTCGATTAACTCCGGCATGCCACAGGGATCATTTCTGGTGTCAACCCTGTTCCTGGTTCATATTAATGATCTCTTATCTGTCACCCACAATCTCATCCATTCATGTGCAGATGACTCAACACTTCACAGTTCATTCACACTCAAACACCCATTTACAAAGACTATTATCTCTAACTCTCAACTCAGTACAGCCATCTCCATAAATCAAGACTTATCTATGATCATTGAATGGGGACAAAACATCCCTGTCTCATTTAATGCTAGTAAAACCAAATATATACAATTTACTAATAGACAGACATTGGCAGATTCGTTTTCTTTTTTCTATGCGAGGAAGAAGGAACCAAGGGCTACGAGCCCGCAATAACTGTTCCTTCCAAGAGAAAAACGAAATACAAGAGAGAGCCAAATTCAAGTTCCGATCATTCCAAGATGCCTGGACACACTGCGTTTGAAAGACTGGAGATCATAGAAATCAGGTAATACAGACAGAGGGAGACAGTTCCAGGGTTGACCTGTTGCATAAATGAAGGACTGGGAGTAACGGTTAACTCTTGCATTAGAGAATTGGACAGAAAAGGGATGAGAGTTTGCTGCTAGTCGGGTGCTACGCGCCTAGTCGGCTTGCACGGGCCGACTACACTTGCTTCAGAGACTACACACACATCCAAAGCCACTACAACACTACCAGTACACTTACAAGGACTTCTCACCCTACATACAGTCTCTACCAGACAGCCTAAGCCACTTGGTAGATACATTGGCTGTATCGTCCCGACTTCGGTCGGGATAGGCCGGTCCTGCAGTGGATAATCAAACGGCTGATGATGATTATATATATATATATATATATATATATATATATATATATATATATATATATATATATATATATCTCGCTCTCTCTCTCTCTCTCTCTCTCTCTCTCTCTCTCTCTATATATATATATATCCCATTGGAGCCCGGTGTCCGGAATACTGGACAGAACTGGGATTTTTCAAGTTTCTATAAAGTAGGGAACCCCCGGGTAGGGACCTATGAGCTTCGCAACTATGAGCCGATAGGCAGAGGGCGGTACGCTTAGTACCCACCCAGTGTCATGGCTCGCCCAGCACCCCTGGGATCCAATGGGATATATATATATATATATATATATATATATATATATATATATATATATATATATATATATATATAAAATATATACACACACACACACACACACACGCACACGATTAGTGACCGAAGAAAAGAAATGTTACAGATAGCTACTTGGAATGTACGGGGTGCAAAGGATGTGAAAATAAGAGAGATTGTCCAGGTGCTTGAGGGTGCGAAAGTGGATGTATATGGATTAACTGAAACTACTGTATATGGGGACATGAGAGTGTGAGGGAATAGGAGTATGGATGTGGTATATGTGCGGGAGTACTGTAGGTGAGAATGAGAGGGCAAGAGAATGAATGTGTATTCTTGTGGGTAACAGGTGCAAAGAGAATATAAGAGAGTATGGAGCTGTTGGCTCAAGGACTGTGTGAGTATGATTGAAAGTTTTACTATTAATGTGGGCGATTGTGTGGGTGTATACACCAACACAAGATTGTGCAAGCAGAGTGAGAGAAGAGTTCTTGACAAATGTGGAAGAGTGCGTGGAAAAGTTTGAAAGGAATGAGTGTTTCTGATTGGAGAATTTAATGGAAAATTAGGGAATGTGAAGGTGGTTGAAGTAGTTGGTAAGTGGGGTGTGCCTGCAGAGATGGATGAGAATGGCAGTGCTTTAGTGGACATTTGTGCTGGGAGGGGATTGGTGATAGCCAATACCCTCTTCAGACACAAAATGATCCATAGATATACGTGGTGAGGGATTAGAAGGGTGGATGGTGAACTGAATGAATGGAAGGCAATGACTGATTATGTGTGTGTGGATGAAAGGATGAGAAAGTGTGTAACGGATGCAAGAGTATATAAAGGCTGGGGGAGTGGACTTCATGACCACCACTTGGTGGTGGTCAGAATCAAGGTCCAAAGGAAATGAAGAAATACAATAATGTAAGGAAAGGATGAAGTAGTTTATGCAAGGAGAGTGGACGGGTTGCAAGAGGATGGAAAAAGGCAGAATATAAGAGGGAAGTGGAGGAGCAATTGGATGAATATGGATTGGAGCAGATGGAGTACGTGGAAGGTGTGTGCAAGATATCACAGAAGAAATCTGTACTGCATGTGAGGTGGTGTATGGGCTGAAAAGAAGGCGAAAGGGGGAGCAGGGAAAAGTATGGTGGAATGAAGAGGTGAGTGAGGATGTGGCACAAAAGAAGAAAGCATGAATGGATGAGAAACAGGGGCGTGGAAGAAGTTGACAGACGGAAGAGAGAGTTATATGTAGAAAAGAAGAGAGAGGTGAAAAGATTAGTAATGGAGAGTAAGAAGAGAGTGGATGAGATATTTGGTAGGAATTTGAGTATAAAGTGGAGGGAATGTAAGAAAATGTTCCTGAAAGAGATAAAGAGATCTAGACAGGGTGCGAAAGAAGTTAGTTGAGGAGTGAAAGATAAACATGGTAGATTTCTAGCAGAGAAGGGAGAAAAATGAGCAGATGAAGAGAACACTTTACAGAATTGTTGAACATAAAGAATGAAAGTAATGCCGGTGTAAGTGGCTGGGGAATGGCTGGGAGACGGAAGGATGTGAGAAAAGAGGAAGAAATCAGTAAGTTGGAAGCTGTGGAAGCAATGAAGAAAGTTAAAATGGGGAAAGCCCCAGGAATTGATGGAGTGTGTGGTGAAATGCTGAAGCATGGGGGAGAGATAGTAGTAGAATGGATGTGGACGATGTGCAGATTGGCCTGGGAGGAAGGTAGAGTCCCGCAGGACGAGAAGTTAGGTATAATTATTCCCTTGTACAAAGGAAAAGGGGGAAAAGAAGTATGTGGTAATCATAGGGACATTTATATTCTTAGTGTAATAGGAAAAGAATATGCTAGGATCCTTATTGACAGAATTAGGGAAATAACAGAGGAATTCGTTGGAGAAGAACAGGGAGGTTTGAGAAGGGAAGTGGTTGTGTAGATCAGATATTCATTCTTAGATCTTTAGTGGAAAAGTTTCTAGAGAAAGGAAAGAAGTTGTATGCGGCCTTCATGGATTTGGAGAAAGCATATGACAGGGTGGATAGACAAGGAATCTGGAAAGAATTAAGAATATGTGGAGTAGATGGGAACTTGTTACATGCCGTGAAGAGTATGTATGGGGGTGCTAAGGGTTCAGTGTGTATGGATAGTGAACTGAGTGAATTCTTCTATTTAAAGGTTGGATTGAAACAGGAACGTGTCATGTCTCCATGGTTGTTCAATCTGTATATGGATGGGGTTATAAAAGAGATACAAGGTAGGGCAGTGGATGTTGGAGCGGCCCTAGTGAGAGAGGGCAGTGTTTGGATACTTCCTGTACTGTTGTTTGCAAATGATACTGTGTTGTTAAGTGAACACGAAGGGGAGCTGCAAGGCTTGGTGGATGAGTTTGGGAGAGTGTGTAAGAAACGGAATCTAAAGGTGAATGTAGGGAAGAGTAAAGTTATGGTCTTCGAGAGAAGTGAAGTCACTGAATGTACAGTGAGGTTGAATTAGGAGGATGTGGAAAATATGTGTGCGTTTAAGTACTTGGGTAGTGTGATGAGTAAGGATGGAAGTTTAGAGTGTGAAGTGCTTGAAAGGGTACAACAAGGAAGGAAAGGTTGTTGGTTCCTTGAAAGCAGTGATAAGAAACAGGGAAGTGAGCATGGAAGGTAAAGAGTTACTACATGACAATACTGTGATACCAACTCTAACGTATGGAAGTGAAGCTTGAACCTTGTTGGAGGGACACAAGTCAAGACTGAGAGCAGAGGAAATGAGTTATCTGAGATTAGCATGTGGAGTCACATGGAGAGACAGACTGACAAATGAGGAAAAGAAGAAACGTTGTGGTGTGGATATGGATGTGATAGGAAACATTAGGAGAAACACACTGAGGTTGTTTGGCCATGTGGAGAGGATGGAGAGTGAGAGACTGACGAGGAGAGTGTATGTGAGTGAGGTGGAGGGAGGGAGTGGGATGGGGGGCCAAGGATGAGATGGAGGGATGGAGTGGAGAGGTATATTAGAGAGGGAAGTGTGAGCTGGGTGCATGGCAGTAAATTGGCGGGGAACAGGGCGACATGGAGGCGATTTGTTCGTGGCCACCCCTTACGGGATTAAGGCGTCTGGCAATATATATATATATATATATATATATTTAAATATATATATATATATATATATATATATATATATATGTGTGTGTGTGTGTGTGACTCTGGGCATAGGCTTCACAGCCTGTTCCCAAGGCCCAGTAGTCCTCCTACATACCATACACCACATGTCACCACTTCGGCGCTAACACACACCGTCCATATTGAATACATGCTAGGTCTGTCTCATACAGGATTGGTGTATTGGTATTAGCAGAGGTATTTTTATGACATATTGGCGGATCTCCTGGTAGATCAGTAAAGCCTGCTATTATGAAAATCAAATCCTTAAACTGTTCCCTGCCCCAGCGGGGAGTCGAACCTGGGTCCAGTAGGACTGCAGGCCACCTCTCTACCGACTGAGCCACTGGATCTGTATAATTTTTCTTCAAATATGGTCTTTCTGGAGTATAAAGAAAGATTGAAGTAGAACAAACAGGATTACAGTGTTCACCTTTTCGGCCTAGCAGCACTGGGTACCCCTGCTAGTATATAATATATATATATATATATATATATATATATATATATATATACATATATATATATATATATATATATATATATCATCATCATCATCAGCCGTTTGAGTATCCACTGCAGGACCGGCCTATCCCGACCGAAGTCGGGACGATACAGCCAATGTATCTCTACCAAGTGGCTTAGGCTGTCTGGTAGAGATTGTATGTAGGGTGAGAAGTGCTTGTAAGTGTAATAGCAGTGTTGGAGTGGCTTTGGATGAGTGTGTAGTCTGTGAACCAAGTGTAATCGGCCCGTGCAAGCCGACTGGGTGCTAGCATACTTTACAGTAAGAGACACTGGTTCAACCACAGCACCCCTTGTGTCCGCCAATGCAGTACATGGCCGGGTGAACACTCCCAAAGTTTATTACCCTGGCGGGGCACGAACCCTGGCTCACCTGTGTACCAAGTGCACACTCTATACCACTATACCACAGAGGCTCCATATATATATATATATATATATATATATATATATATATATATATATATATATATATATATATATATATATATATATATATATATTAGGGTGTACAGCACTTATAGAAGAGAAAAGAATTTTTTGGATATTTAGGTGGGCAAAGTATGGAGTCGATTCCACTTTACAAACAAAGCATTGAAGCAATTTTTTTTATTTTTTTTATTTTATTTTATTTTTTTTTAATCAGTGCAAAGTTGTTCCTCAATACCCGTGCATTCTGTAAATCTAACTGATCTGAGTACGTGAAGGGTATGGTGAAGAGAAGTAAAAATAAACAATGAGGTACAAAAAGAAACAATATTTTTGAGCTATACAACAAGTATAATCAGTTTATTACAAGTGGGATTTTTTGGTCGAGTCATTGAGGGTTCTGTGGTGCTGCACAACATGGAAGATCAGCTGTCGTTCTTCTTCATTCTTCGTCAGACCACTGTTGAAGTCCATTGCCAGTTTGACTTCCCACTGAGCACCGTCACTGAGGTGGACAGGAATGAGGCAGAGGTCATTGATGCTTGTCGTAGTATCCAGCTTCAAACACTGGAAGAGAGTTTTCGACTTCTGGGTGACAAACTTAGAGATTTTCAGATCTGATGCCTTATCAATCGTCTTCATGTTCAAACGGCTCAGAGCCTTCTTCCTCGGCAGTGCTCTGGTCATATTTTTCAGTATTTCCTTCTTTTCCTCAGCAAAAACTTTGTCAGAAAACATGGCTAGTGAAGCCAGGTCCTCACTGATGTATCAGAGGTGGCTTTTGACTTTGTCCAGTGCCTTTTTTGCTACAACGGGATCCACCTCTTTGAATTCTTCAATCTTCTTCAGGAGATTGAGGTCATTGATTGGAGCATCCACAGTATTTGAGGGCTTCAATTCAGTGCATCACATAGATGGTGACGAGGAAGACACAGATGCGTTTGATGGCCTCCTTTTGATGCTATGCGAAGGGCAAGGAGGCTACATCCTTCAGTTGATTTCTGAAAACGAAGATCTTGAGGCAGTAAAGGCTCTTGGCCATCCAGCGTGCTCTGTGATAGGTACCTGGACGGTGAAATGTCATCTGTGCTGGCTTCTTGCTGATGAAAGCCAAAGACAGCTGGAAGAGCTCAAGGTAGTCATCACAGTGTTGCGCATGATCCACATGGCTGACTAGGAAGTGTTCAATGTCCTCGGCTGTGTTGGCAATCCAAGACTGAGATTTTTCATCTTGGTCATCATGGTTGGGATCGAAGGAATCTGTGTCAATTTTGTTCCAGAACTCTTTGAATCGACAGGAGAAAGGAATTTCATGGCCAGAAGTAGAGAAAAATAGGTCATAGATCCCTGCCACAACGAGTTCACACATGTGGTGCCTCTTTGCCAAGAACAACAGCGGGACTTGGAGACATCTTTCAGTAACAAAGCAAGCTCCGCTGTGAACCCCGGTGTTAGACGCTGTAGTATCAAAACAGAGCCCTGCAATCCAGGGCATCACTTCCGGCCATTCATCTAGAGTCCTTAGCACTGCAGCTCCCATTGGTTCGCCCGTTCCAGCAGAGATTTTAGGGATCGCCAGGATCTTCTCCGCACTAATCCCTGTAACAACAATGGCCAGGCTATCACTGCATCCACTACCATCAATGTTGGGTAAGAGCTTTCCATTAAAATGGAGAATCAAGGGTGTTTGTGGCTGGAATTGTTTTTTTTATCTTTTCAGCGATTCCTTCCGAACTGATTGGAGAGATCCGAAAGACAACGTGAGTTCCCCCACGTCAAGCCCTACTGCGATCAAGGAAGGAGTTACCACTTGCATTGCAACCTGCGTTGAAATGAAGCATGGGTTTGAGAAGGCGAAAGAAATATTGCAAAGTATGGTGTAGTTCCCATCAATAGTGGAATTGAATAAGTACTTTGCCCTTCAAGTTCCTGAAAGTTCGATTTTTCTCAATAGCCACACACACACACACACACACACACACACACACACACACACACACATATATATATATATATATATATATATATATATATGTACACACACACACACGAGGTCTGGTCAGAAAGTATCCGACCTTAGGCTTGTAAAAAAATAATTAGCTAACCTTTTGAGTTAGGACACTAATCTCCCTTAAAGTAGGCCAACATTCTTTCCACTGGTTTACAGATTTTTCAAAATCCGTTTTTGATATCTCCTGCAGGTGCTTCGTTGCATTTGTTATAATATCTTCTCTACGATGAACATTGCTCAAGACATTTCAGAGTGGGTAAATCACGATCAAGATTTTCGCAAGATTGTTACCGCAAAAGATGACATTTTCGAGTGGGCAAATCGCGATCCAGACTTTCTCAAGATTGCTATCACAAGAGATGACATTTTGGAGTGGCCAAATCGGGAACCAGACTTTCTCAAGACTGTTATCACGAGAGATGACACTTGGGTGTAAGGGTACGATCCAGAAACCAAAGCACAGTCGTCCCAGAAGAAGTATTCAGGCCCATCTCGGTCCACCCAAAAGCAGGACAGGTCTGCAGCAGGGTGAAGTGCTCTCGTATGTTTATTTTTTTTTATTTTTTCGACTTCCGTGGTGTTGTGGATCACGAATACGCACCAGAAGATCAGACAATGAACAAACATTACTGTCTCAACATTTTCCGTCGCTTTGTGACGCAGTTCAGCAGAAGAGACCAGACCTTTGGGAAGAGGCAAGTTTGAAGCTGCACACTTGTTTGGGCAAGCATATCATCCCACAGGTTCGGTATGGTTCCCTACACATCAGACATGGCTATGTGCAACTTTTAGTTGTTCCCCAAGCTCAAAACTCCACCGAAGAGTTCTCAATGTGAGATGAGAGAAGAGGTCATGACAAATGCGATGAAGCACTTGCAGGAGATACCGAAAACCGACTTTGAAAAATGCTTCAGAGAGTAGAATGAACATCGGACTCCGTGTGTGAAGTCAGAAGGGGCCTGCTTTGAGGGGGATTAACGTCCTAGCTCAAGAGGTTAGCTATTTGTTTTTAGAGCATAAGGTAGGATACTTTCTGAACAATCTTCGTATAACCAAGTACGATATTTTCTTGTAAGCAAACGAAATTGAATGCAACTTCTGTTTCAACAATATTTATCTTCAACTCAATGCTTTCGATTCGTCTAGCAAAATTACGTTCATTTCCATTTTGACTTCTGCGTAGGCTAGCTGTGCAAATATTGGTGTATTTGGTACCGTTTCGTTCCTTCCTGGGAACATCTTCAGACCAATCTGACGGCAGATGGAGTGAGACCTCATAGTTTAGTCATTATATGGTATGACCCATTAAAAATTGCAATATAAATGATTGTTTGCTACTTTAGTATCAGACTCCATAACTAATCAATATATACAAAATACAGGAAAATTCAAGCAGTGGAACATGATAAAATTATGTTTTCTTGTAGCAGTGTTGAAAGCTGCGTGTTTGTGAGGTAAATGTAATATTGAAAATCTCAAACTCCAAATGGATGTCATTTTCTAGGTCAATCATGTTATATCTACCAAAATATATATAAAAAGAAACCACTCGTATAAGCTGATAAATGTTTAATGGATATTACCACAAAACAGATATATCAATTTACAATTTTCAAGACAGCAATAATGCATATTTTTCAGTCATAGGTATCATTTTCAGTCAAGTGTAGTGATTACATACTTGTGTATATTTCTAGAACTGAAAGGTTAAATTCACAAGTTTCATATTATGGTTTTAATTGTGTTAATCTTCATCAGACATGTTTACCAACTCCAGGTGAAAGCTGTTGCTACACCTAAAACCTTTATATTCACCTCATGTAAGAGAACATTGCAGGCCATATTTTCGACAGGTGCTTCTCCAGGATATACATTCACTTTTACAGTTATATTTTGATTTTATTGGGAATAGCAAAAGGTGCAGGTGCATGGTCAGTATATTTAGGCATCAGACCTTTGCCATTACGGTAACACCCCCAGTCAGTAGGATTCATAAGGTTATCAGGCTGCTGCCACTCTTAACCTGGAAGTACATCCTCACGGTACTAGTTGCAGAATTTGGAGACAGTTTGTGGATGCAGGATAGTTGTTCTTGGTGGCACCTTTTGAAAAAAAAAATGTCACAAACGGCAGATGATCCAGACTTTCTGTTTCAGTTTCATTAACCCCTCGGCACAGGGCTCTCTGTACCGCAGTCACCCTCTCACCACAGGCAGTTTTCCAAAAGTTGTTTGTTTTCAAATCTTAATATCTCAAAGTATAGCAGTTAGGTAAACAAATTAAAACCACATTACTCAACAACTCTTCTTGCGAATAAAACCATCCCCAGGTCTGCAGCTGGTCGCAATGATGGGTACGTATGTGAAAAATATACAAAATTTTTGTCCACGAGGCAGGCTGTAGCCTATTCATGCGTGTGCGTATGGAACGAACTTTTGCTTTGTTCTCAACATGATAACTTCTCCATTACTAGATAAACTAGACACAGTTGCATCCAAGACATGCCCTATGGCACTATCACTTTGCTCTTTCCTAGTATCCTTGGAAAAAGGCTTGGCAAGGATGGATGAGGCAAGGATCCACATGAGGCAGGAACAGAATCGGATGAGAGACGTAAGAAAACATCGTCCTACACTTGATGGAGTCACAGAGACGATTGAGGTATGCTTGCCTTGGGTGCTGGGAGACTATCCCCACCCTTTGGTGATGAGATCAAGTGGTGGGCACTTCAGATTGTGGCGCGAAAACACTTGCGGTTATTGCCATCACCCGGCAGCCCCGATCCACCAATTTCACGTCGGATATAACCGTCACCCGGCGCTTAGGGGTTAAACAGGCATGCCAGTGCTGCTGCAACTGACTTTAGAGTTTCTTCTTGAGAAGCACCTTATTCTGTTGAAAATGGTTGCCTGTTTTTGTAGAACTGCTTTATGCTTTGATGACAATGCCCCTTCTAAGTCCACAGAGTCCAGATGTTGAATCAGATCTGAGTATTGCATGTAAGAACAATATGTTGCAGAATTTTCTTTCTTTCCTTGGTGTTCCACCTCACCATTTACTTGGCATTCCATTTTGGCTCTGCCTGAAGATAGAGATTATAACCATGAATACTTGCATGGTACAGCAGAATAAAAAAGAAAATCATTGTCTTCACTAGTTAATATGGTGACAGCATCATTGGCAGACCATACAACTTTCTACACAATGAGGTTGTCAGGCATCTGCTCTGGCCTGGCAAGTATGGGCACTATCAGCTTCTAATTTCTCAGACAGAAATGTGATGAATCTCTGCATGTTAGAGGTATTCAGAAGAAACATATCTTATCTTGCAGTGCATTTCATGTCTGCTGTGACCTTAATCGTTGGTAATGTGGCACCTTTGGAGCATCTCAGATATCTGCAGTCCTTTATAGCAGGTCCAGCTTCATAGCCCTCAAAAACTACAATGATTTTCCTATATTTCTTTACATATTCTACATAGAAATCTACAATCATTTTGTATGTAGCATTCTGTAGTCGTGGACTACTCATTATTATTAGTGATCCACCATCGATGATGTACTACATGTTGCTGTCATCTGGCACAGTTGCTTCTGCTTTTGCAGGTAAAAAAAGAAAAAAAATAAACTAATGTCTCAGCAAAAACTGGGTTATCAGCTTTTCCTGGAAGATCAGTGTACTTAAACAATTCTGCAGGATATTTGCAAAGGTCATATTTGAAAACATCTTGGTGACTCTCCATAGTTTGACTTGAGGCCACAAATTGCTGAAACAGCAACTGGGGATCTACATTAGCGGTTTCATTTGCTTTTGCTTTGGTTTGCTGGCTAATTTGATGACATGGGAACTTCTAAAGGTGAACTCTCCAGCATTTTTGCCCTCATTGACCGAAGCATATCCTCACCTATATTGTTTAGTTTCTTCATTGGTAGTAGTAGTAGTAGTAGCAATAGTAGTAGTAGCAGTTGTTGTTGTTGTTGTTGTTCCTTAAGCAGTCAGGCCGAAGAGTCCAGAGTCCCTAAGGAAGGACACGGCCGAGACCGAGCTTTTCCACACAGCTCTCAAGAACCGTATGTTGTGCTGTTGGAGCAGGTGATTGTGTGCAATGCAGTCCTCCATAATGTGCTTAACAAATAGTACTCAAGCTACAGTGCCCCATCTCTAAATAATGAAAAATCCACTTTGAACTACCGAAATTACATGTCAACAGAGTATAAAACTGAAGAGAGGATAATGAGAAATATCATTCATAAAAATGTCAGATGAAAAGATCCAAAAAAAAGCATCGTGCCAACCATATACTACAAGACCTGCAAGCCCTTCCACCTACCACCTAAGAACAGCCCTGTCGTGAAAAGTACGCCCGTGAAAGAAGACCACGTCATCTTCTGACATACTTGCACAAGTGAGGACTGTGGGCCTCATATCCACTTAGCAATGACAACGAGTAAGTTGACGATGCATCTCACACGTCTCCTACAGAAAGGATCGAAAAAAAATCAGTACAGAACTACTCACAATACCTCTCTCTCCTGTCAGAGCCACGAAAAAGCTGCTTGAATAATTGACTGACAAAAAGGCCCATACAGAACCATGTTTCTGGAGACACTTTGGATTTCCGAAATGAAACCTGCAATCTTCTCACAAGTAGATGATTTAGAAATCCTTTCAAAATGCAGATCACAAACCTCGGTGGGCTAACTCCTTCCACAAGTGAAATAGCCACACACTTCCTTCACACTCTCCTGGCCGACCAATCACGTGCTGACATGTGTTGACACCTGCTATATAATGATGTCTCACTCCACCTGACATAAGAATAATGTAGAGATGCTCCCAGGAAGGAACGAAAGATTATCAGATACAAAAACATTTGAACAGCTTAATCAGATGTCTTAATGAAAGTTATCATAGCTTAAGACGCATTAAAAGCATTGATCTGACAGGTTTCTCTCTTCACTCTGCATTGATCTGAAATTATATAATGCAGATTCGGCAGTTGCATTCAACCTCATTTGCTTACAGGTAAACTCTCTCTCTCTCTCTCTCTCTCTCTCTCTCTCTCTACAGTAGCACATCCAAGACGGTAATATTCTAGCCTAAGGATCCCGGCTTGGATGAGAAACGTCTTGGACCAACACTAGACCTTATGGAAAAAATTAATTTTGTCACAAAAACTTCAAAAAGTGCCCCTAAAAACATCATCCTAGACTATTTTGGCACAAAAACAAATTTTCTCACCTTAAAAGTGTGTGTTTCTGAGCCTGTTATCTCCAGCTTAATAGCTCAGTTATCTCAAGCTTAGCAGCGTGAGGTAGATGGGGTAGGGGGGTTTCAAGAATACTCCCCCAGTATCCCTGCTTGTCGTACGAGGCGACTAAAAGGGTTGGTGGTGGGTTAGTGCCCCACCCCGTAAAAAGAACTAACTAAAAAAGCAAATAAAGCGCCTCGGACCCGGACGGACCATACGTTGACGACTAAGGAACGGACAAAGGACATTCTGAGAGTAGGAACGTGGAATGTGAGAGGAGTGAATGATGAAGTGAAAGAGAGAGAGATTGTCCAGGTGCTTGAGGATGCAAAAGTGGATATATGTGGATTGACTGAAACTAAATGGAAAGGTGAAAGGATGAGAGAATGGGAATACGGTGTAGGTATATGTGCGGGAGTCAGTGAGAATGAGAGGGCAAGAGAGGGAGTATGTCTGATGACAAGCAAGAAGTGGAAGGAGAATATAAGAGAGTATGGAACAGTGGGTGCAAGGATTGTATGGGTGAGGATGAAAGTAGGTATACAAGCATGGGCGATTGTATGTGTATATGCTCCAACAGAGGATCGAGTGGCAAGAGTGAAAGATGAGTTTTGGGCGAGAGTAGAAGCATGTATGGACAAGTTTGAGAGGAGCGAGAGAGTGCTGTTGATTGGAGACATGAATGGCAAAGTCGGGAATGTACGAGTGGATGGAGTGGTTGGTCAGTGGGGTGTGCCAGCGGAAGTAGATGGGAATGGTAGTGCTTTGGTGGACATCTGTGCTGGTAAGGGGTTGGCAATAGCCAACACCTACTTTCGTCATAAGATGATCCACCGGTATACATGGAGAGTAATGAGGAGGATGGATGGTGAACTTGTTGAACGAAAGGCAATGATAGACTACGTGTGTGTGGATGAGCGAATGAGAAGACAAGTGTTGGATGCAAGGGTGTGGAGAGGGTGGGGGAATGGAGTCTCGGACCATCACTTAGTGATGGCCAAGGTAGAGCTGCAAAGAAAGTGGTTGAGGAGGCGAAGGGGAAGACAGGAGGAAGCAGCTCCTGTGAGAAGAGTGGAGAAATTGCAAGATAGTGAGAAGAGGACAGAGTATAAGAGCATAGTGGAAGAAAGATTGGGAAGGTATGAGCTAGAGCAGATGGAAGGGGTGGAATACGTTTGTAAGATATTCACGGAAGAGATAAGCACAGCGTGTGAGGCGGTTTGTGGAGTGAGGAGGAGATGCAAGGGTGTGCAAGGGACAGCATGGTGGAATGATGAGGTGAAACGAGCTGTGGAACAAAAGAAGAAGGCATATGGTGAATGGTTGGCGAGTAGAGGTAGGGGAGAAGATGAGAGAGAGAAGAGAGAGGTATATGTGAGCAGGAGAAGGGAGGTTAAGAGACTGGTGAAGGAGAGTAAGAAGAAAGTGGATGAAGAGTTTGGGAGGAATCTGAGTGTGAAATGGAGGGAGAGTAAGAAATTGTTTTGGAAGGAGGTAAAGAAAGTAAGGCAGTGTGAAAGGGGAAATAGTAGGGGAGTGAAAGATAGGAATAATAGATTGTTGGTGGAGAAGAGAGAGAAATTGAGGAGATGGAAGGAGCACTTTGAGGATTTGTTGAATGTAGAGAGTGAGAGCAGTGTGAGTATAAGTGGTTGGGGAATGGCTGGGAGAAGAAGAGATGAGAGGAGGGAGGAAGAGATCAGTAGGTCGGAAGTAGTGGAAGCGATGAAGAAGATTAAGCTGGGAAAGGCCCCAGGAATTGATGGAGTGTGTGGTGAAATGCTTAGGTATGGGGTGAGATTGTTGTGGAGTGGATATGGAAGTTGTGTAGATTGGCTTGGGAAGAGGGAAGGGTTCCAGAGGACTGGAAATCAGGCATAATTGTTCCTCTGTACAAAGGAAAAGGGGAGAGAGAAGTATGTGGTAACTATAGGGGTATTTGCCTTCTTAGTGTGACTGGTAAAATATATGGTAGAATACTCATTGATAGGGTTAGGCATATGACAGAGGAGCTAGTTGGAGAAGAACAAGGGGGATTTAGGAAGGGAAAAGGGTGTGTAGATCAGATATTTGTTCTAAGATGTTTAGTGGAGAAGTATCTAGAGAAGGGAAGGAAAGTGTACGCTGCCTTCATGGACTTGGAGAAAGCTTATGACAGAATAGATAGCAAAGGTATGTGGAAGGTATTAAGAATATATGGAGTGGAGGGGAAATTGTTGAGTGCTGTGAAGAGTATGTACGAGGGAGCTACGGCTACGGTGCGAGTGGATGGTGAGCTGAGTGAGTTCTTTGATCTCAATGTGGGACTGAAACAGGGGTGTGTAATGTCTCCTTGGCTGTTTAATATATATATGGATGGGGTCGTAAAGGAGGTACAAGGTAGGGCAGTGGATGTGGGGGTGGCCTTAATGAATGAGGGTGAGATTTGGAAGCTTCCGGTGTTGCTGTTTGCTGATGATACAGTATTGTTGAGTGAAGATGAATGGGAGTTGCAAGGTTTGGTGAATGAATTTGGGACAGTGTGTAGGAGGAGGAAGCTGAAAGTTAATGTAAACAAAAGTAAAGTTATGGTGTTTGAGAGGAATGAAGTCACAGAGTGTGCAGTGAGGTTGGATGGTGAGGATATGGAGAATGTGAGTGCATTCAAGTACTTGGGTAGTGTGATGAGTAAGGATGGAACTTTGGGGGATGAAGTACGTGAAAGGGTACAGCAGGGAAGGAAGGTTGTTGGCACACTGAAAGCAGTGATGAGAAATAGGGAGGTGAGTATGGAAGTTAAGAAGTCACTGCATGATGGTATTGTGATCCCTACCCTGACGTATGGAAGCGAGGCGTGGACCTTGCAAGAGGGGAACAAGTCAAGAGTGAGAGCAGTGGAAATGAGTTACTTGAGAGGAGCATGTGGAGTGACATGGAGGGACAGGTTGACGAATGAAGAAGTGAAGGAACGTTGTGGGGTAGATGTGGATGTGGTTGAAAAGATTAGGAGAAATACACTGAGGTGGTTTGGACATGTGGAGAGGATGGAGAATGAAAGACTGACTAAGAGGGTGTATGTAGGTGAGGTGGAGGGAGGGAGAGGGAGGGGTAGACCGAGGATGAGGTGGAGGGATGGAGTTGAGAGGTATATGAGGGAGGGGGGGGTGAGTTGGGGGGAGGGGAGTCAAATGGTGGGTGACAGAGTGACTTGGAGGCGTTTTGTCTGCGGCCACCCTTTGCGGGATTAGGGCGTCTGGCTATAGATAGATAGATAGATAGGTTACGTAAGGAGACGTGATAACCTAGGAGCAAATGCTCAGTGCAACGCGTGGTGTGTCCACGACGCTCTGGTGAGGGAGACAAAAGCAAGCCCTGTCTGCTCATCACTTGAGTAGATGCCAATATTTTACTGGACAACATCGCAACCACGTCACTCTCCCGGGTGCAGGAACCGTGTTGGACCAGGTGAGACTATCATAGCTGCACTCTCCTCAGACCTGGGCCATTATGAACCGTTGGTTCCGTATTGGATGTATGCAACCACAATACAGCAATATATTGGATTATTTTTTATGGTCTCCGTCTTGGAGGATGCAAAACGTCTTGGACAAACTGGTCTTGGACACGAGGGTTCTGTATATATAATATATATATATATATATATATATATATATATACACACACACACACGAACACTGTTCAGAAAGTAACCAACCTCATTTTTTTTCTCATCATCCAGTTGGAGGAGAGGGACGGGGTTTTGCACTGCACAGTGCAGGACCTTGCACATGCATGATTAATGACGAGTGATTCTGTGGCTGTCAGTCAGCCTGTGTTCATGGTTGTGCACCTTACGCTTGTTGCGTTCCCACGCTTGTCATGATGACTGATAAAGTCGAACAATGTTCCTGCATCAAATTTTGCCAAAAACTAGGTGATACCCAAGTTGAAACTACCAGGATGAACCAGTAAGTTTAGGGGAATGAATTCACGAAGGTAACGGAAACAAAGGAGTGGTATAATTGCTTGAAAAATGGCCAAGTGTCAGTTTAGAGTGATCCAGACCCTGGGAGGCCATCAACAAGCAGGAGTTCTGAAAATGTGAAGAAAGTTTGCAAGAAGTCTACGAAATCGTTGATTGACTATTGGAGAAATTGCAAACGAAACTGGAACCAGTGATGGATCGGCATATGCAGTTTTAACCTGCTGCGTCCCATTGACGTATGGGTACATCTCCACGTTTTGTCACAGTGACACCCGATAATGTACCCATATGTTTTGCAATTGCGATGTCCATCATTTGCGAATTTATCAAATTTCGCGTGTGATTTCTGGTACATATATGCGGGACACTTTCCTCTACCCGGGGCCAGGCGGGGACAATGCCTTACCCCGCATGACCTCCCCCTGCCCCCACGCCATTGTCTTGGCAACTCACCTGTTACCAGTGACATGGGCAGTAAAGACATGTCACGCCATGGTACGAAATGCAAGGCGAGAGTGATTCCTCAATCGATGACAATGTGGAGGACAAAGTTTACATGGCTCCAGAGGAAGAAACGTGCTGAAGTGATGAGGTAACATCACCAGGTAAGGTGAGGTACATTGATGTATTTGGCGGGTGAAACAAAGCTTGTATCGGCTATATTATTGTATGAAAACGAATATGCTCTTGTATTACATATAAAATTGTATGAAGTAAGTAAATATCTACATATTCTTAGTGGTTTGGAACAGTTACCCCTCCCATAGAAAACGTTTTCTCAGGACATGGCTTGATAGAAGACGTTGCAAGGTGAGGGGAAGGTCACCTGTATACACCACTTCTAGGCTCAGGTGAGCAATTTCTCTCTGAATTTCCGATGTTTCTCAATAAAAGCGGAGGTTTTAGCCAAAAAAAAAAAAAAAAAAAAAAACTTCGAAAATCTGCCGGGATTGGTGGGGGTCATCGGTGAATAATCTGCCGGGATTCGGCGGGTTAATAGATGACTTGGGCATGCGAAGAGTTGCTGCTAAGTTTGTTCCAAAGCTCCTTTCACGTGAACAACAGTCTTTGTGGATAAAACGTTGCTGAAGACATGTTGGAGTGTACAAATCGTGATCCGGACTTTCTGAAGACTGTTATCATTACAGGTGAGACTGGTGTACAGATACGACCGAGAAACCAAAGCACAGTCATCCCAATGGAAGCATGCAGGGTCGCCTCAGCCAAAAAAAGCATGACAGATGGGCAGCAAGATGAAATGCATGGTGACTATTTTTTCGACTACCGTGATGTTATGCATTATGAATAATCACCAGAAGTTCAAACTGTCAACAAACATTACTCTACCTCGAAGTTGTCAATCATCTTCATGACGCACTGTGGCAGAAGAGACCAGCTCTTTGGAAAGCAGCAAGTTGGAAGTCCCTGCCTATTCTTCTCAACTAATTCAGGAATTTTAGGGCAAGCACAACATCCTGGAGGCCTGCAGGCTCCCCACTCGACAGACATTGCTCTGTGTGACTTAGGGTTATTTCCAGTGGTTGGCAGCACAAACGAAAAAGGACCTTGCTCAAGCACAATGCACAATCCATAGTTCCCCACTTCGCACAAGTGCAGGTGTGCAATCTGACTAATAATTTAGCTTGCAGAATGTCGCAACGTCCAAGTGCAAACCATTTGCATAGATTTCTAGGAATTACTGTAAAATATTGAGATATTTAAATAAATTAGCATACTTACCTACTTTTATTTATTATGACTGGTTTCTATTATTTGTAATTTGCGCAAGTGCGCAATCTAATATTTAGCTTGTACAATGTTGCAAAGTGCTAGCGGAGGGACAGGAAGGCTGTGATGTTACCAGTATTTCTTTTATCTGCATTTTCTCAAGACTTTATTTAATAATTTAATATAGATATACAATAGCATATGCAATTCCTTACAAAAATCATTAAAACATTATTCAAGTCAAATATCCACAGCCTAATAAATTATTAGGCTGTGGATATTTGATTTAAATAATATGTTTTAATGATTTTTGTACGGAATTGTATATGCTACCCATAATAATGTATTTTTAATTTATCATTTTTTATTAATAATAATAATTTACAAAATATTAAAATACATAATCTGTGCAGAAGCATTTTAGGAATGCTACTACCCTCCTGCCTCCCCCCAACAGTCCAGAACCCTCACAACCCGCCCGAACCTCCTCCATCCCTTGTCCAGCCATGTGGGCAGCTCCCAAAACCACGTGTCCTATGGACTGCGCACCACGCAATCCACAGGACAGGTGTGCAAGGCATGTATGCAAGTGCAAATTTAGTTGTGCAAGCACAACCAAATTTGCACTTGCGCACCTACCCTTTCATGTGCAAAAGCGTAATATTGTCCAAGATCTTCTGCGGTGCACAATGCACAAACGATACACACCAGAGTGCAACATTGCGCAATTGTGCATTGTGCAAGTCATTGCACACCTGACCAGCACTGGTTATTTGCAAAGCTCAAAACTCCACTGAAGGGTTCCCAGTTTGGTTCAAGAGAAGCTATGACGAATGCGACGAAGTACCTGCAGGAGATACCGAAAACCATATTTGAAAAATGTTTCAGGCAGTGGTAAGCTGGGTGACGTGTGTTAAATCACACGGGACATACTCTTCCTTTGAGGGGGATTAGTGTCGTAGCTCAAGAGGTTAGCTTTATATTTTTCAAGAGCCAAAAGTCGGATACTTTCTGAACAGACTTCGTGTGTGTGTGTGTGTGTGTGTGTGTGTGTGTGTGTGTGTACATATATATATATATATTGTTATGAAGGGGGATTTGCCAGTTAGGTAGTCTCGTACCTTCGAGAAGTTTCTGGTACCCTAAGTTTCGGTACGAGTCGTCAGAGTTGCCAGTTTGCCTGGTGTTTGTAAGCATAGTTATTTCGTAGGTTATGCATTAATTTTTATGCTCCTTTTCTCTATAATGTTTTATTTAAGTGATTCCTTGTTAAATTATGTATTTTAAGTTCGTATGGTTAATGATTTAGAGTGTTATGTAATGTAAGACAACTCTAGAATGTTTTGATGTCTCGTAGTTGGTAACTGTTGTTGGTAGGGGCTGATGCAAGACAGTATGTCCTAGAATGTTGGAGAAGTGGACATTTCTACAACAATGCAAGCTTATATAAGGATGGGGAAGAGCTTAGTTAGTCAGTCAGTTTAGAGCTGAGTCGGGTTTCAGTTCAGTGTGAGTGAAGTGCAGTCGGTTTTGGTGCAGTTTGTGGAGAGTTGCTTTGCAAGCATTAAGTGTAATTACTGTCTGTGAAGATTGAATATTTTTGATACTTGTGAAAACAGTGGCAAACAGTGACGGGTTACTGAAGTTTGTATATCATTCGAAGTTGAGAAAACAGTGAAGTGTTGAGCATTAAGTGTAATAACAGTTAGTAAAGTGTGTATAGCTCCAGTGCTTGTGAGAACAGTGAAGATGGAAAGAATTAAGTGAAATTATTTGGCAAATAAAGACAGTGAACTTTAAGGAGCCAGTGTTTATTTTCGCCTCAGCTGATCTTGTGTACTGCACACCTAAAGGCTGATCATAAGAAGAACAACTCACTGGGCAACGACCTTCCTGTACTGTACTACTGCTGTTGGAGCCTGTGGCAGTGTGGGGACTGGGACGTAACACTGGTGTCAGGAGTGAGGATTATTATTTCAGGGCTGCAGTGAGTCTAACCTTCGACATGGAAGTGGAGGGTGTGAAAACAAGATCTCCAGCAAGGCAGGTGTACGAGGTGCCTTTGACGGCAATTTTGGAGCTAGTACAAGCAGAAATTCGACAACTCCAAAAACTGTTACAGACCCTTAGTGAAGAAAAGAAATAGCTCAGGAACAAAACTGAAGAACTAATACATTCACTGAATGAATCAGAGAAAGAACTCAAAGAACTATTACAGGCACGAAGTGCACTATTGGAGCCACAGAGTGAACAATTAGAGGCACAACGTGAAGAACAAAAAAACGATATGAGCAACTTTAAGAGGCATCAGAGGAGCAACAGGGGGAAGTAGAACTGACCATGCAAGGACAGCTAGATGCTTTCATGGGGGAAATGAAGGAAGAACAGCAACAGCTTAAGGAGGAAGTAGATGCCAAGCTAAAGCAGCAGAAGTATGAGGTATGCAATAATGTGATGGAGTGTAATCAGCATGTAGATGACCAGTTGAAGACAATTAATGAGGAAATAGTGACGGAGTGCAAACAGCATGTGGAAATCCAGCTGAAAATTAGCGAGGGAATAGCGACAGAGTGCAGACAGCATGTAGACGACCAGTTGAAGTCAGTTAGTGAGGAAATAGTGATGGAGTGCAGACAGCATGTAGATAACCAGTTGAAGCATGTAGTAAGGCATGAGAAGATAATTTGTGAGAAACTTGAGGCTGTAGAGAAATATTGCACTGCTGAGCCTCAGGTTAGTGTACAGGGAGCGTATGAAGGGAATGGACAGTGTATGGTGAATCTTGACAGATCCCAGGCATCTAAAGGTAGCATTACAGGGTTGAATAATCAGAGTGCACAAATTTTAAGTCCTGGCCTTAATTATGATGCCCCAGGTTTTAGGCTCTAAACTAGTGAAGTGCATGGCTATAATGGGGGTCCAACTAAGAAGAAACATCAAGAAAGTGCCGGTAGTGTATTTTGGGAAGCTTACCGTGCACACTTTGAGTTACTTGCGGATCAGAATGGTTGAGATGATAAGAAGAAGGGTGCAGAAGACCCACCACTGAAGAAATGCAAGAGAACCTTGATGAATAGTGTGCGAGAAGACAGGACAGATGACATGCAGCATAGTAGAGCCGTACTGTAGTGACGGGGCCAGCGTCAGACAAAGAAGACCTGGGGAGGATGCAGGTGGAGGGTGCAGATTTGCAACCGGTGCTGGAGTGGCTGGAGCGAAATGCAGTGCGACCATCATGGGGAGGAGTTTCCAGGTTGGGCCTTTCGACAAGAAGCTGCTGGAGTCAGTGGGACCTTCTTCGTTGCAACGGACTACTGGAGCGTCAGTGGGAGATGCCTAATGGCCTCAGCAAGTGTTGGCAACTGGTGGTTCCGAAGAAGATGAGGTCAGAGATCTTGGATAAGTCCCATTACAAGATCACTAGTGAGCACCTGGGAGTGAAGAAAACTTTAAGTCGGCTGCGACAGAGGTTCTACTGGACTGGCATGCGTCAGGATGTTGAAGAGTGGTGTCGGGCCTGTGATGTGTGCTGTGCCAAGAAGGGACCCAAGAAATGTGGTTGCGTGGATCTTCAGCTGTACCAAGTGGGTGCACCGATGGAAAGAGTCGCGGTGAACATTGCTGGACCTTTGCCACTCACTGAGAGAGGAAACCGGTATATATGTGTCATCATGGACTACTTCACAAAGTGTCCAGAAGCCTATGCCATCCCCGATCAAGAGGCTGCGACTGTTGCTCAGGTATTGGTTGATCAGTTTTTCTGTCGTTTTGGGATGCCACAAGAGCTACTTTCAGACCAGGGTAGAAACTTCGAGTCTGCTGTGTTAGGTGAGAGCTGCAAGTTATTGGGGATCAAGAAAACCAGGACGACCCCCTAAGGCCACAGTCAGATGGGATGGTGGAGAAATTCAACTGGACCCTGGGACAAGAACTGGCCAAGTACTGCATTGATGGACAAACAGACTGGGACCAGAAATTACCTGCTTTGCTGATGGCGTATCGGTCTGCATCCCACGAGTCTAC
The DNA here is from genome assembly GCF_032717465.1 of Coenobita brevimanus. Classification (NCBI taxonomy): domain Eukaryota; kingdom Metazoa; phylum Arthropoda; class Malacostraca; order Decapoda; family Coenobitidae; genus Coenobita; species Coenobita brevimanus. Next base: position 30,348,969 of record NC_137021.1, on the reverse strand, counting down.
TGGCTACACTTCTGCAAAACTGATGTTGGGCCACGAGTTACATTTACCTGTCGACTTGTTAATGGAAAGACAACCTGGTGAAGAGCTGCCTACAGACACCGGCTATGCGAAGCACCTTCAGGAAAAGCTGGCTGAGGTACATCATCAAGTGTGAGGAGCCCTCAAGTTTTCAGGAGAAATGATAAAGTGAAAGTATGATGCCAAGGCAAGTGAAGTGAGCTTCAAGGATGGTGACCAAGTCTGGTTATACAATCCTCAGCGTAAGAAGGGACAGTCACCAAAGTTGCAGAGCCCATGGGACGGGCCTTACACTGTGTTGGACCGCCTATTGGACGTAACATATCAGATTCGGGGAGGCAGGAAGTCTTGCCCAAAGGTGGAACACGTGAATCGTCTGTGGCAGTACCATGGGCCAGGACAGTACAGCTGGAATGTCTCTGAGGAATTGTGTTTACCCGCAGCCGAGGATGTTGAGGACCAAGGAGCTGAAGTGCAAGAAGATGGTGACAGTTTCCCGAGGAAGGTAGTGAATCAAGAAGAGGACCAAGACCTTCCTGGAGGAGTGGACTATGTGGAGGGAAGGACATTGCCGGAAGCGGCATAGAAGAAGACCTGATAAGTTGAAAGATTATTTTGTGTATAGTTAGATGTTCCATTAAGATTAAGGTTTATGTTTGTGTATACTGTGTAGTTTTGTCGGGGCGACAGAGAACTAGGGAGGGGGTAGTGTTATGAAGGGGGATTTGCGAGTTATGTAGTCTCGTACCTTCGAGACGTTCCTGGTACCGGAAGTTTCGGTACGAGTCGTCAGAGTTGCCAGTTTGCCTGGTGTTAGTAAGCATAGTTATTTCGTAAGTTATGCATTAATTTTTATGCTCCTTTTCTCTATAATGTTTTATTTAAGTGATTCCTTGTTAAATTATGTATTTTAAGTTCGTATGGTTAATGATTTAGAGTGTTATGTAATGTAAGACAACTCTAGAATGTTTTGATGTCCCGTAGTTGGTAACTGTTGTTGGTAGGGGCTGATGCAAGACAGTATGTCCTAGAATGTTGGAGAAGTGGACGTTTCTAGAACAATGCAAGCTTATATAAGGATGGGGAAGAGCTTAGTTAGTCAGTCAGTTTAGAGCTGAGTCGGGTTTCAGTTCAGTGTGAGTGAAGTGCAGTCGGTTTTGGTGCAGTTTGTGGAGAGTTGCTTTGCAAGCATTAAGTGTAATTACTGTCTGTGAAGATTGTATATTTTTGGTACTTGTGAAAACAGTGGCAAACAGTGACGGGTTACTCAAGTTTGTATATCATTCGAAGTTGAGAAAACAGTGAAGTGTTGAGCATTAAGTGTAATAACAGTTAGTAAAGTGTGTATAGCTCCAGTGCTTGTGAGAACAGTGAAGATGGAAAGAATTAAGTGAAATTATTTGGCAAATAAAGACAGTGAACTTTAAGGAGCCAGTGTTTATTTTCGTCTCAGCTGATCTTGTGTACTGCACACCTAAAGGCTGATCATAAGAAGAACAACTCACTGGGCAACGACCTTCCTGTACTGTACTACTGCTGTTGGAGCCTGTGGCAGTGTGGGGACTGGGACGTAACACTGGTGTCAGGAGTGAGGATTATTATTTCAGGGCTGCAGTGAGTCTAACCTTCGACATGGAAGTGGAGGGTGTGAAAACAAGATCTCCAGCAAGGCAGGTGTACGAGGTGCCTTTGACGGCAATTTTGGAGCTAGTACAAGCAGAAATTCGACAACTCCAAAAACTGTTACAGACCCTTAGTGAAGAAAAGAAATAGCTCAGGAACAAAACTGAAGAACTAATACATTCACTGAATGAATCAGAGAAAGAACTCAAAGAACTATTACAGGCACGAAGTGCACTATTGGAGCCACAGAGTGAACAATTAGAGGCACAACGTGAAGAACAAAAAAAACGATATGAGCAACTTTAAGAGGCATCAGAGGAGCAACAGGGGGAAGTAGAACTGACCATGCAAGGACAGCTAGATGCTTTCATGGGGGAAATGAAGGAAGAACAGCAACAGCTTAAGGAGGAAGTAGATGCCAAGCTAAAGCAGCAGAAGTATGAGGTATGCAATAATGTGATGGAGTGTAATCAGCATGTAGATGACCAGTTGAAGACAATTAATGAGGAAATAGTGACGGAGTGCAAACAGCATGTGGAAATCCAGCTGAAAATTAGCGAGGGAATAGCGACAGAGTGCAGACAGCATGTAGACGACCAGTTGAAGTCAGTTAGTGAGGAAATAGTGATGGAGTGCAGACAGCATGTAGATAACCAGTTGAAGCATGTAGTAAGGCATGAGAAGATAATTTGTGAGAAACTTGAGGCTGTAGAGAAATATTGCACTGCTGAGCCTCAGGTTAGTGTACAGGGAGCGTATGAAGGGAATGGACAGTGTATGGTGAATCTTGACAGATCCCAGGCATCTAAAGGTAGCATTACAGGGTTGAATAATCAGAGTGCACAAATTTTAAGTCCTGGCCTTAATTATGATGCCCCAGGTTTTAGGCTCTAAACTAGTGAAGTGCATGGCTATAATGGGGGTCCAACTAAGAAGAAACATCAAGAAAGTGCCGGTGAGTGTATTTTGGGGAAGCTTACCGTGCACACTTTGAGTTACTTGCGGATCAGAATGGTTGAGATGATAAGAAGAAGGGTGCAGAAGACCCACCACTGAAGAAATGCAAGAGAACCTTGATGAATAGTGTGCGAGAAGACAGGACAGATGACATGCAGCATAGTAGAGCCGTACTGTAGTGACGGGGCCAGCGTCAGACAAAGAAGACCTGGGGAGGATGCAGGTGGAGGGTGCAGATTTGCAACCGGTGCTGGAGTGGCTGGAGCGAAATGCAGTGCGACCATCATGGGGAGGAGTTTCCAGGTTGGGCCTTTCGACAAGAAGCTGCTGGAGTCAGTGGGACCTTCTTCGTTGCAACGGACTACTGGAGCGTCAGTGGGAGATGCCTAATGGCCTCAGCAAGTGTTGGCAACTGGTGGTTCCGAAGAAGATGAGGTCAGAGATCTTGGATAAGTCCCATTACAAGATCACTAGTGAGCACCTGGGAGTGAAGAAAACTTTAAGTCGGCTGCGACAGAGGTTCTACTGGACTGGCATGCGTCAGGATGTTGAAGAGTGGTGTCGGGCCTGTGATGTGTGCTGTGCCAAGAAGGGACCCAAGAAATGTGGTTGCGTGGATCTTCAGCTGTACCAAGTGGGTGCACCGATGGAAAGAGTCGCGGTGAACATTGCTGGACCTTTGCCACTCACTGAGAGAGGAAACCGGTATATATGTGTCATCATGGACTACTTCACAAAGTGTCCAGAAGCCTATGCCATCCCCGATCAAGAGGCTGCGACTGTTGCTCAGGTATTGGTTGATCAGTTTTTCTGTCGTTTTGGGATGCCACAAGAGCTACTTTCAGACCAGGGTAGAAACTTCGAGTCTGCTGTGTTAGGTGAGAGCTGCAAGTTATTGGGGATCAAGAAAACCAGGACGACCCCCCTAAGGCCACAGTCAGATGGGATGGTGGAGAAATTCAACTGGACCCTGGGACAAGAACTGGCCAAGTACTGCATTGATGGACAAACAGACTGGGACCAGAAATTACCTGCTTTGCTGATGGCGTATCGGTCTGCATCCCACGAGTCTACTGGCTACACTTCTGCAAAACTGATGTTGGGCCACGAGTTACATTTACCTGTCGACTTGTTAATGGAAAGACAACCTGGTGAAGAGCTGCCTACAGACACCGGCTATGCGAAGCACCTTCAGGAAAAGCTGGCTGAGGTACATCATCAAGTGTGAGGAGCCCTCAAGTTTTCAGGAGAAATGATAAAGTGAAAGTATGATGCCAAGGCAAGTGAAGTGAGCTTCAAGGATGGTGACCAAGTCTGGTTATACAATCCTCAGCGTAAGAAGGACAGTCACCAAAGTTGCAGAGCCCATGGGACGGGCCTTACACTGTGTTGGACCGCCTATTGGACGTAACATATCAGATTCGGGGAGGCAGGAAGTCTTGCCCAAAGGTGGAACACGTGAATCGTCTGTGGCAGTACCATGGGCCAGGACAGTACAGCTGGAATGTCTCTGAGGAATTGTGTTTACCCGCAGCCGAGGATGTTGAGGACCAAGGAGCTGAAGTGCAAGAAGATGGTGACAGTTTCCCGAGGAAGGTAGTGAATCAAGAAGAGGACCAAGACCTTCCTGGAGGAGTGGACTGTGTGGAGGGAAGGACATTGCCGGAAGCGGCATAGAAGAAGACCTGATAAGTTGAAAGATTATTTTGTGTATAGTTAGATGTTCCATTAAGATTAAGGTTTATGTTTGTGTATACTGTGTAGTTTTGTCGGGGCGACAGAGAACTAGGGAGGGGGTAGTGTTATGAAGGGGGATTTGCGAGTTATGTAGTCTCGTACCTTCGAGACGTTCCTGGTACCGGAAGTTTCGGTACGAGTCGTCAGAGTTGCCAGTTTGCCTGGTGTTAGTAAGCATAGTTATTTCGTAAGTTATGCATTAATTTTTATGCTCCTTTTCTCTATAATGTTTTATTTAAGTGATTCCTTGTTAAATTATGTATTTTAAGTTCGTATGGTTAATGATTTAGAGTGTTATGTAATGTAAGACAACTCTAGAATGTTTTGATGTCCCGTAGTTGGTAACTGTTGTTGGTAGGGGCTGATGCAAGACAGTATATCCTAGAATGTTGGAGAAGTGGACGTTTCTACAACAATGCAAGCTTATATAAGGATGGGGAAGAGCTTAGTTAGTCAGTCAGTTTAGAGCTGAGTCGGGTTTCAGTTCAGTGTGAGTGAAGTGCAGTCGGTTTTGGTGCAGTTTGTGGAGAGTTGCTTTGCAAGCATTAAGTGTAATTACTGTCTGTGAAGATTGTATATTTTTGATACTTGTGAAAACAGTGGCAAACAGTGACGGGTTACTGAAGTTTGTATATCATTCGAAGTTGAGAAAACAGTGAAGTGTTGAGCATTAAGTGTAATAACAGTTAGTAAAGTGTGTATAGCTCCAGTGCTTGTGAGAACAGTGAAGATGGAAAGAATTAAGTGAAATTATTTGGCAAATAAAGACAGTGAACTTTAAGGAGCCAGTGTTTATTTTCGTCTCAGCTGATCTTGTGTACTGCACACCTAAAGGCTGATCATAAGAAGAACAACTCACTGGGCAACGACCTTCCTGTACTGTACTACTGCTGTTGGAGCCTGTGGCAGTGTGGGGACTGGGACGTAACACTGGTGTCAGGAGTGAGGATTATTATTTCAGGGCTGCAGTGAGTCTAACCTTCGACATGGAAGTGGAGGGTGTGAAAACAAGATCTCCAGCAAGGCAGGTGTACGAGGTGCCTTTGACGGCAATTTTGGAGCTAGTACAAGCAGAAATTCGACAACTCCAAAAACTGTTACAGACCCTTAGTGAAGAAAAGAAATAGCTCAGGAACAAAACTGAAGAACTAATACATTCACTGAATGAATCAGAGAAAGAACTCAAAGAACTATTACAGGCACGAAGTGCACTATTGGAGCCACAGAGTGAACAATTAGAGGCACAACGTGAAGAACAAAAAAAACGATATGAGCAACTTTAAGAGGCATCAGAGGAGCAACAGGGAAGTAGAACTGACCATGCAAGGACAGCTAGATGCTTTCATGGGGGAAATGAAGGAAGAACAGCAACAGCTTAAGGAGGAAGTAGATGCCAAGCTAAAGCAGCAGAAGTATGAGGTATGCAATAATGTGATGGAGTGTAATCAGCATGTAGATGACCAGTTGAAGACAATTAATGAGGAAATAGTGACGGAGTGCAAACAGCATGTGGAAATCCAGCTGAAAATTAGCGAGGGAATAGCGACAGAGTGCAGACAGCATGTAGACGACCAGTTGAAGTCAGTTAGTGAGGAAATAGTGATGGAGTGCAGACAGCATGTAGATAACCAGTTGAAGCATGTAGTAAGGCATGAGAAGATAATTTGTGAGAAACTTGAGGCTGTAGAGAAATATTGCACTGCTGAGCCTCAGGTTAGTGTACAGGAGCGTATGAAGGGAATGGACAGTGTATGGTGAATCTTGACAGATCCCAGGCATCTAAAGGTAGCATTACAGGGTTGAATAATCAGAGTGCACAAATTTTAAGTCCTGGCCTTAATTATGATGCCCCAGGTTTTAGGCTCTAAACTAGTGAAGTGCATGGCTATAATGGGGGTCCAACTAAGAAGAAACATCAAGAAAGTGCCGGTAGTGTATTTTGGGAAGCTTACCGTGCACACTTTGGAGTTACTTGCGGATCAGAATGGTTGAGATGATAAGAAGAAGGGTGCAGAAGACCCACCACTGAAGAAATGCAAGAGAACCTTGATGAATAGTGTGCGAGAAGACAGGACAGATGACATGCAGCATAGTAGAGCCGTACTGTAGTGACGGGCCAGCGTCAGACAAAGAAGACCTGGGGAGGATGCAGGTGGAGGGTGCAGATTTGCAACCGGTGCTGGAGTGGCTGGAGCGAAATGCAGTGCGACCATCATGGGGAGGAGTTTCCAGGTTGGGCCTTTCGACAAGAAGCTGCTGGAGTCAGTGGGACCTTCTTCGTTGCAACGGACTACTGGAGCGTCAGTGGGAGATGCCTAATGGCCTCAGCAAGTGTTGGCAACTGGTGGTTCCGAAGAAGATGAGGTCAGAGATCTTGGATAAGTCCCATTACAAGATCACTAGTGAGCACCTGGGAGTGAAGAAAACTTTAAGCCGGCTGCGACAGAGGTTCTACTGGACTGGCATGCGTCAGGATGTTGAAGAGTGGTGTCAGGCCTGTGATGTGTGCTGTGCCAAGAAGGGACCCAAGAAATGCGGTTGCGTGGATCTTCAGCAGTACCAAGTGGGTGCACCGATGGAAAGAGTCGCGGTGAACATTGCTGGACCTTTGCCACTCACTGAGAGAGGAAACCGGTATATATGTGTCATCATGGACTACTTCACAAAGTGTCCAGAAGCCTATGCCATCCCCGATCAAGAGGCTGCGACTGTTGCTCAGGTATTGGTTGATCAGTTTTTCTGTCGTTTTGGGATGCCACAAGAGCTACTTTCAGACCAGGGTAGAAACTTCGAGTCTGCTGTGTTAGGTGAGAGCTGCAAGTTATTGGGGATCAAGAAAACCAGGACGACCCCCCTAAGGCCACAGTCAGATGGGATGGTGGAGAAATTCAACTGGACCCTGGGACAAGAACTGGCCAAGTACTGCATTGATGGACAAACAGACTGGGACCAGAAATTACCTGCTTTGCTGATGGCATATCGGTCTGCATCCCACGAGTCTATTGGCTACACTTCTGCAAAACTGATGTTCGGCCACGAGTTACATTTACCTGTCGACTTGTTAATGGAAAGACAACCTGGTGAAGAGCTGCCTACAGACACCGGCTATGCGAAGCACCTTCAGGAAAAGCTGGCTGAGGTACATCATCAAGTGTGAGGAGCCCTCAAGTTTTCAGGAGAAATGATAAAGTGAAAGTATGATGCCAAGGCAAGTGAAGTGAGCTTCAAGGATGGTGACCAAGTCTGGTTATACAATCCTCAGCGTAAGAAGGGACAGTCACCAAAGTTGCAGAGCCCATGGGACGGGCCTTACACTGTGTTGGACCGCCTATTGGACGTAACATATCAGATTCGGGGAGGCAGGAAGTCTTGCCCAAAGGTGGAACACGTGAATCGTCTGTGGCAGTACCATGGGCCAGGACAGTACAGCTGGAATGTCTCTGAGGAATTGTGCTTACCCGCAGCCGAGGATGTTGAGGACCAAGGAGCTGAAGTGCAAGAAGATGGTGACAGTTTCCCGAGGAAGGTAGTGAATCAAGAAGAGGACCAAGACCTTCCTGGAGGAGTGGACTATGTGGAGGGAAGGACATTGCCGGAAGCGGCATAGAAGAAGACCTGATAAGTTGAAAGATTATTTTGTGTATAGTTAGATGTTCCATTAAGATTAAGGTTTATGTTTGTGTATACTGTGTAGTTTTGTCGGGGCGACAAAGAACTAGGGAGGGGGTAGTGTTATGAAGGGGGATTTGCGAGTTATGTAGTCTCGTACCTTCGAGACGTTCCTGGTACCGGAAGTTTCGGTACGAGTCGTCAGAGTTGCCAGTTTGCCTGGTGTTAGTAAGCATAGTTATTTCGTAAGTTATGCATTAATTTTTATGCTCCTTTTCTCTATAATGTTTTATTTAAGTGATTCCTTGTTAAATTATGTATTTTAAGTTCGTATGGTTAATGATTTAGAGTGTTATGTAATGTAAGACAACTCTAGAATGTTTTGATGTCCCGTAGTTGGTAACTGTTGTTGGTAGGGGCTGATGCAAGACAGTATATCCTAGAATGTTGGAGAAGTGGACGTTTCTACAACAATGCAAGCTTATATAAGGATGGGGAAGAGCTTAGTTAGTCAGTCAGTTTAGAGTTGAGTCGGGTTTCAGTTCAGTGTGAGTGATGTGCAGTCGGTTTTGATGCAGTTTGTGGAGAGTTGCTTTGCAAGCATTAAGTGTAATTACTGTATGTGAAGATTGTATATTTTTGGTACTCTTGAAAAGAGTGGCAAATAGTGATGGGTTATTGAAGTTTGTATATCACTCGAAGTTGAGAAAACAGTGAAGTGTTGAGCATTAAATGTAATAACAGTTAGTAAAGTGTGTATAGCTCCAGTGCTTGTGAGAACAGTGAAGTTGGAAAGAATTAAGCGGAATTATTTGGAAAATAAAGACAGTGAACTTTAAGGAGCAAGTGTTTATTTTCGCCTCAGCTGATCTTGTGTACTGCACACCTAAAGGCTGACCATAAGAAGATCAACTCGCTGGGCAACGTCCTTCCTGTACTGTACTGTGGGGACAGAGACGTAACAATATATATATATATATATATATATATATATATATATATATATATATATATATATATATATATATATATATATATATATATGTAAAATATATAAATATATATATATATATATATATATATATATATATATATATATATATATATATATATATATGTATGTCTATATATCTATAGCTATCTATCTATCTATCTATATATATATGTCTATATATCTATAGCTATCTATCTATCTATATATATATATATATATATATATATATATATATATATATATATATATATACAATGCTACATTTGAAAATAAGAAAACACAAATTATCTATCTATCTATCTTTCAATCTGTGTGTGTGTGTGTGTGTGTGTGTGTGTGTGTGTGTGTGTGTGTGTGTGTGTGTGTGAAAGGAAGAAATTGAAAGTAAATGAGAATAAGAGTACAGTGATGAAGTGTACGAGGTTGCTAGATGGTAGAGGGATGAATATAGTTTTGAATGGTGAGTTGCTTGAGGAGGTAGAGTGTTTTAAATATTTAGGGTCACATGTTGCTGTATATGGAAGAATAGATGCAGATGTGAAGTTCAGAATGAACGAAGTAGGTAAGATGCTGGGGCCTGGGAGGAATGAAAAAAGTTTTTTGATATCGTTCGCTTAGAATGGATGTAAAGAAAAGGCTGACGGTGTTGTGGTACCGATTGCGTTATATGGGATGGAAACATGGAATATGGGTGTAGCAGAGAGGAAAAGTTTGAATGTAATGGAGATGAGGTATCTGAGGGGTATGTGTGGAGTACGCGTATGGATCGAGTAAGAAATGATGAAGTGCGAAGGAGAACTGAAGCTATTTTGGAAATGGCTGGTAGAGTTGAGCAGAGGGTGTTGCGATGGTTTGGGCATATGAAGAGAATGAATAATGAGTGACTGGTGAAAAAGATAACTAGATCTGATGTGAGAGGTGTAAGGCTGAGAGGGAGACCACGAATAGGATGGATGGACAGTGTGCAGAGAGCGTTGGATGCGAGAGGGATGTCTGTTGAGCAAGGAAGAGTGGCTGTGCATGACAGAAATAAATGGAGAGAAATTGTGAATGAATAAATGATGACGCAGCCCTGAGAGGATATTCTCCTGCATTTGGTCTGATCAGCTAGTCAGGTCAGGTGCGGGTAAGGGGATGGGTCTATTATGATGTGGCAATGGTAAACCAGTTCTGCTGTCGGGCTCTGCTGCGGATGTCACTGATTGCATTGCGCAGTTGAACCTTGCGCGGTGTGGTGCGGTGTGGATCTGTCCCTTCTCTCCTTTGGGGCTAAGATGCGAATGAATGTGTTTGAATGGATGAGTAAATGGGGAGTGTGTCGTCCTGTCTCGGCTACCTCCCTTTCCTTGGGGGAAGCAGCCTAGGTAAATAGATAGATAGATAGATATACAGTAGGGCATCACAACTAACGTTTTTTTTACTAACGATTTCATAATGATAGGATAGAAACTGTCTTCAACTTCATAACCGGCGATAAAAACCTCGAATCTACCGACTCCATGGCAATCGTTGTCTAGCGAGCGAGCCGCGAGGCTCATTTCGACTCCTTTTCTTAGCGAGCTAGTCTCATCTAGCGAGTTAGCCTCGCCAAACGAGTCATATGGCGTGTTTCAGTTCACTGTTGTCCTGCTTATTGCCACGTTAGTGCAGCCTTGCCCTTTTGTTATACGTAGTTACTTCCATTGTTCACTGTTTTTTCTAGCCTCATGGCTTCTGTGGCTGGTGGTGGAAATGGTGGGTTTGAAAGTGATGATGATACTACAGGAGATACGGAGAAATGCTGGTGCTCAAGAGGGTGGCAATGGTGGATAGGAGGATGGCGATGGTGGAGAGGAGGGTGGCGATGGTGGTGGTGGTGGTGGTGCTTACTCCCATTAAGCATGCGCACTCCCAACTTTTTCTTTCAATAAACTGCATCCTGAGCATTTAATGGTGAGATTTTGTTGCTTTGTCCTATTATTTATGATAAGTATATAAAACTGTGACTATTTAGTGGATAAAAGTACACTAAAATGGAAAAGTAGTCAAACTTTCCAAATGTTCCAGTCTATTTTTATTTTTTGCTATATAATATTTGCCTCCAAAATAGTGGTTTTATGACTAGCGAGGTTTCATCAGTCACTTAAGATCGCTAGTTGCGAGGCCAAACTTGTATATATATATATATATATATATATACACACAAGTGCTCGTGGGCCCATTGAGGCCTCTCGCACTTGCTCCTGCAGAGGGCTCTCGTGCTGTATGCTCACTTTATCGTGCTTCACACTCATTCCCTTATGCATCTCACTCATTTCCTCGTGCTTTGCATGCGCATTGCGATCATTTCAGGTAATCTGAGTCACATTTATGTGCTGTTCTAGTCTAACGTTGTCACTACTGGCCATCAAGACAAGATCGAAGGGCCCATGATGGTCTATTTATGTGCTGTTGTAGTCTAATGTTGTCACGTGGATTGTTTGCAGCTAACTAATTGATCGTGTTATTTGCAGCTTCGGGAATGGAACCTAAGTTGTCCGCATGCAAGTCCAAGATATTAACCACTTGGCCATGGCAGCCGACTGGGCTCCGGGAGCGGCGTTTTTTGGTCAAAATATGATCACTCATTAAATATAGTAAAAGTTTTTCAAATGTGATGGGACCAAGTTTTTTCACATCAGCGAAATTGTTGTGATTTTTGTGCCGATTTTGGTGCGATTTGAATGTGTAGTTTTGGCTACCCGAAATACACACACATACACACACACACACACACACACACACACACACACACACATGGCTACTGCTATAATATATATATATATATATATATATATATATATATATAAGATGAAACAAAGTATATATATTATATTTATACCTTTTCTTTTTACAACCTTATGTCCCTGTACCTCTCAGTAAAAATTAAAAAAAGGTCACCCCGAAATAAGAAATTCGATTTTTGCAGGTGTAAATTTACATGTATAATAGTAAAAAAAACAAAAGAGCTTATACAAATGCATTAATACTTAAAATCACTGTTTATTACTTTGAATAAATGAGGTGCTGAGTTCATTACTGGGCTAAGAGCCAGAACTACAAAATGCCAGAAAATGTATTTAAAGTCTGGCAACTTTAATACTTCGATATCTCGGTGACTGCTTGTGTTATTTTGATGTGTGTTTTTTTTTAAATGTAGCTTATGGTATTTCCTTTATTGCAATAACCTCTATTTTGCTCCATCTGTCATTAATCATGATGATATCGTGTGAAGAAGGATAATTTTGCCCCCCCATTGCCTGACCGATTGACTAAGAAAATATTTTGATCCTACTAATAACTTTTTTTTTTTTTTTTGACCGACTCTGGGCATAGGCTTCACAGCCTGCTTTCAAGGCTCAGTAGTCCTCCTACGTACCGCACACCTCTACATGTCACCACTTCGGCACTAACACCCACCGTCCATACTGAATACATGCTAGGGCTGTCTCATACAGGACTGGTGTGTTGGTATTAGCAGTGGTATTTTTATGACATGTCGGCGGGTCTTCTGGTAGATCAGTAAAGTCTGATTTTATGAAATTCAGATCCTTAAACTGTTCCTTGCCCCAGTGGGAATTGAACCCGGGTCCGTTAGGACTGCTGACCAAATTTCTACCGATTAAGCCACCGCCTCCCCCCAGAAATACATCATAAGAGGCCAATAATATATTAGCATAATGTCCCAGGAGTGTCATGCTGTGGAATAAAATCAAATTTCTATGATATGGGTATTGTTATTTTCACAATAATAGCAGTTTAAAGGTCAAAAACTTTGTGTGTGTTTTTCTCGGAGTTTTTAACCACCAATAAACACAAGCCACATCACAAACATCAAGAAAAGCATAATAAATTATTATATTGCTGATAATAATAAAAAAGTAAGACAGCATTCAATGTATGAGGACATTATTAGAAAACCCCTGTAACATGGATGATAAAAAAAAAAAGAACCCATAACATGAAAAGAAAAAAACAGTTATGAGTACCAGTAACTTTACAAACACAATGGCAATAATAATAATGGTAATAATGGTTAAAAAATATTCTAATAATAATAAGAAAGCACCCACAAGGCAGGTGAGAGAACAATACTGTCCCTTCTCTCCCCTCCACAGTTGCTGGTGGGAGTAGTGTCAGGCATCAGCTTATTGGCTAGCTGCAGTGCAACCCGACTATCTGATTGGCCAGCTTCAAGGGGGGTAAGGAAAGGGGCTGGGATACAGCCCGGTAATGCTCTCACATTCACTTTAAGACCACGGGAAGTCAACATAAGGAACATGGGACAGGCTGAACTCATAGGAAAAGCAACCATACAGCTGGTGGAATTCTGGACCCAGTCGCCTGCCGTGAGCACTAATGCGGAACCGGAGTTTTTTTTTTTTTTGCTGTGTGGCACGACAGTGCAACACACGTCTACTTAATCAGAATTATGACCCCTTTGTAGGTTGTTTCTCGGCATTTTTTTACTTCTAGCATATAAAGGGATGGTATAGCTACTTGTTGGTGCATGTAGGTGCTTGGTGGCCATTTTGGCGCTTAGCCCGGTAATGAACTCAGTGCCTCAAATCTAAATTGAAATTTGTCTTTGTTTCTGCAGGCAGCATAAAGTTCCTGCAACACTCTGACTGCACGTTCTGCACACTGATTACTTCTTGGTATCTTGAGTAAGGATGGCTCCTGCATTCAGTGTTTCTGCATTGAGTTTAGTGTTTTTTTTTTTTTGTAAGGTTTCAATATTTCTGACAAGTTCTTGAAGTAATTTTCATTGTGCATCTGATTAGTAACCAAGTACTCTGCCCATTTGTCCGAAATGAATCTGCATTCCTTCTCCAAAGTCTTCCTTGTTGTAGGTATAAGAATGAATGCAAGGATAGCGTGAATTGCTCTTGAATTTCACCTCGCATTATTGATATTTGGAATCTTGTGAAAGTTAATCAAAGGAAAATGCCCTTTTCTTCAAAGAATCTAAACACTCGTGTTAAATGGTAAAAAAACTTCATGTCATCTCTCCATCCTGACTTATCGAGGATCTCTTATGTTCCATTAACAAACTGTGATTTTAGTTATTGATAATTCTTTATTAGTTGAGAATATCTATCTATCTATCTATTGCCAGACACCTCAATCCCGTTTGGGGTGGCCACAAACAAATCGCCTCCAAGTCGCCCTATCCCCCGCCATTTCACTGCCCTGCTCCTAACTCACACACCCCTCTCTCATATACCTCTCCACTCCATCCCTCCATCTCATCCTCGGCCTCCCCCTCCCTCTTCCCCCCTCCACCTCACTCACATACACTCTCTTCGTCAGTCTTTCACCCTCCATTCTCTCCACATGGCCAAACCACCTCAGTGTGTTCCTCATAACGCTTCCTATCACATCCACATCCACACCACAACGCTCCTTTATATCCTCATTCGTCAGCCTGTCTCTCCATGTGACTCCACAGGCTCCTCTTAAATAACTACTCTTGACTTGCGTCCTTCCAACAACGTCCAAGCTTCACTTCCATACTTTAGAGTTGGTATCACAATACTGTCATGTAGTAACTTTTTCACTTCCATGCTCACTTCTCTGTTTCTTATCACTGCTTTCAAAGAACCAGCAACCTTTCTTCCCTGCTGTACCCTTTCAAGCACTTCACCCTCCAAACCTCCATCCTTACTCATCACACTACCCAAGTACTTAAACGTACTCACATTTTCCAATTCCTCACCATCCAACCTCGCTGTACATTCACTGACTTCACCCCTCTCAAAGCCATCACTTTACTCTTCCCTACATTCATCTTTAGATTCCGTTTCTTACACACTCTCCCAAACTCATCCACCAAGCCTTGCAGCTCCCCTTCGTCTTCACTCAACAACACAGTATCATCTGCAAACAACAGTACAGGGAGTTTCCAAACACTATCCTCTCTCACCAGGGCCACCCCAACATCCACTACCCTACCTTGTACCTCTTTTATTACCCCATCCATGTACAGATTGAACAACCATGGAATCATGACACATCCCTGTTTCAACCCAACTTTCAAAGAGAAAAATTCACTTAGTTCGCCATCCACACGCACTGCAGCCTTCGCACCATCGTACATACTCTTCACAGCATTCAACAACTTCCCATCTACTCCATATATTCTTAATACTTTCCACAATCCTTGTCTATCCACTTTGTCATATGCTTTCTCCAAATCCATGAAAGCCACATATAACTTCTTTCCCTTCTCTAGAAACTTTTCCACTAAATATCTAAGAATGAATATCTGATCTACACAACCTCTTCCCTTCCTAAAGCCTCCCTGTTCTTCTCCAACTAATTTCTCTGTTCTTTCTCTAACTCTGTCAGTAAGTGTCCTTCCATACACTTTTCCTATTATACTATGAAGACAAATGCCCCTATGATTACCACACACTTCTTTTTCCCCTTTTCCTTTGTACAAGGGAATAATTATACCTGACTTCCAATCCTCCGGGACTCTACCTTCCTCCCAGGGCAATCTGCACATCTTCCACATCCATTCTACTACTATCTCTTCCCCCATGCTTCAGCATTTCACCACACACTCTATCAATTCCTGGGGCTTTCCCCAATTTAACTTTCTTCATTGCTTCCACAAGTTCTATCCTACTGATTTCTTCCTGTCTTCTCACCTCCCTCCTTCTCCCAGCCATTCCCCAGCCACTTATACTCGCATTACTTCCATCCTGTATGTTCAACAATTCCTTAAAGTGTTCTGTCCATCTGCTCACTTTTTCTCCTTTCACTAGTAATCTACCATTTTTATCTTTCACTCCCCTGCTAACTTCACATCCACCCTGTCTTACTCTTTTCACCTCTTTCCAGAACATTTTCTTACAGTCCCTCCACTTTACACTCAAATTCCTTCCAAATTCCTCATCCACTCTCTTCTTACTCTCCCTTACTAATCTTTTCACCTCTCTCTTTCTTTCCACATATAACTCTTTCTTCCGCCTCTCAACTTCTCCCACGCCCCTATTTCTCATCCATTCATTGTATGCTTCCTTCTTTTGTGCCACAGCCTGTTTCACCTCTTCAGTCCACCACGCTGTTCCTTGCACCCCCCTCCGTCTTCTCTTCCATCCATACACCACATCACAAATGGATATTCGATGTTTGGAGAGTTGGTGTTAGCGCCAAGTTCTTCGTCCATCACCAAACGGAGAATCCTATCCAGAATGTGATGCTGATAACCGAAAAAATTATGGTTTGTTGAAACTCTTATCCGAGAACATTTATTGTAATCTAACAGCTCCACTCTTTTTCCCAGTGTCAATGCAAGTTGTATCAGCAATGATCATTTTAATTCCATGCCATAAGTTGTATTCATCAATAACTTTTGCAATTCCATCAGCAATAGTTTCAGCCTTGCCATTTTCCATACGCAGTGCGTCCCATTTTATTTCAGGTCTTTCATTTTTAAGTATTACTACCTGGTATGCATTTTCACCAATCTGCTTTCCATCGAAATGTAAAGACCATGTTGCCAACTGTAACTTTTAAATCATTTCCTTCTTCAGTGTAGCAACCTCTTTATACTGTATACTGACTGGTAAATTGCTGCTTGACTTGGAGCTGGAATGTCAATACCATAGTGTGACAGTTGCATATTTTAGCAGCTTAAATTGTCGATACTCTAGCAGATGTCACCAAGTTAGTTGCAACTATGCTTCTGTTGTGTTTTTGCTGTCATCAGATTCAGTGCAACTACCACTAGATGAAAGATCGTAAGATGTTGATGGTAATATAGGTTCATCAGGCAGTTTTCGTCTTTTTGAAGGGTGAACGATTTCCTTACTTGCAACTTGACCTGTTGTATACCCGACTTCTTCATTTGGTTTGCACTTGTAAGTGGTAGAGTTGTTTATCTTCAGTGGATAACCATTGACCATTTATTTTTGTGATAAAAGTTTATTTAGGGCATCATATTTTCCCCTCTTGACAAATTCATCATAAGATTTTAGCACCTTCTCATGCTTTGCTTGTATTGCTTGATCTGAAACACGTGGAAAGTTCAATTTATTCTCCCATAATTTTGTAACTTCTTTGCAGATTTCAACTATTCGTTTTCTTAATTTGATTTTTGCTCCAAGTAACTGGTAACGTCCAACAACTTGCATCTGGTTTGGCATTCTGCATTTTTCTTCTAATGAAGATTCTTCCAAAGGCACAATTCCTCCTCTTCTATGTGACTGCTGGAACCGTACCAAATTATTGGTCCAGACATCCTTGTTCTTCTGGAAGATAGGATCACTTCTTTTGTGCGACATCAGGTATATCTGAAAAACTAAAATATTTAATACATAACGCTAACACATTAATCAATTATTTTGCTGACTGTTCACCTACAAACTGCGATGATAACTGTTAGATGCTGAAAACTGCATCCCGTTCTATAATATTTAGATTATTCTAGAATGTTCTAAACAATGTCAAACCACACAAGAACATTAGAAACTGTTCTAGAAATTTTAAGTAGTTCTAAAATCATCTGTGCAAGTCTATAAAGTCATAAAAAAACTATATAAAGATTATGAAAGTGATACAATTTGCGTGTGGTAATGTTAAGAATTTGGTAATCCATTTTTTTGACTTCGGGGTGAGGTTTTTATTTAATGAGAGGAATAAGGGCTTTTATCTATGTTGATAAACAAAAGTTCATAAACTTATGATACAGGCTACTTTTTATTTGAAAAAAGTTATAACCCTAATATATATAAATATAAATCTATCTGTCTATCTATCTATCAATCATTCAATCTATCTAGCTATATCTATATCTATCTATCTATCTATCTATCTGTCTGTCTGTCTATCTATCTATCTATATCTATATATCTATGTCTATCTATCTATATCTATATATCTATCTGTCTATCTATCTATCTATCTATCTATATCTATATATCTATATCTATATCTATCTATCCATCTATCTATCTATCTATCTATCTATATATATATATATATATATATATATATATATATATATATATATATATTCCATTTCTTGATTTGGGGGTGACCTTTTAATTTAATGAGAGGAATAAGGGCTTCTATCTATGTTTATAAACAAAAGTTCATAAATTTATGATACAGGCTACAATTTATTTGAAAAAAAAGTTATGCCCCTGATATATATATATATATATATATATATATATATATATATATATATATATATATATACCGTATATAAATAAATTTATATGGTATTCCATTTCTTGATTTAGGGGTGACAGGGCTACCTTTTATTTGAAACAAAATATAAAAAATTTATAATCTTCATATATCTATATCTATGTATCTATCTATCTTTCAGTCTATCTATCTATCTATCTATCTATATATATATATATATATATATATATATATATATTGTATGGAGCCACTGTGGTACAGTCATAGTGCGTGTGTCTTGCATGCTGGTGGATGGAAGTTCGGCTCCCGATAGAGTTATAAAAACTTTGGGAAACGTTCACGGAGCCATTTATTGCTTTTGTGGACATAAGGGGTGCCGTGGTTGAACCAGTGTCGCATACTAGTGTGCTTGCACCCAGCTGGCTTAAGGAGGGCTTAATACACTTGGTTTACAGACTACACCCACATCCAAAAGCACTCCAACATTACAGTCACAATCACAAGCACTTCCCACCCTACATACAGTCTCTACCAGACAGCCAGAATAAGCCACTGGGTAGAGATATATTGGCTGTATCATCCTTGCTTCGGTCGGGATAGGCCTGCCCTGCACTGGATACTCAAATGGCTGCTGCTGTTGTTGCTCTCTCTCTCTCTCTCTCTCTCTCTCTCTCTCTCTATATATATATATATATATCTATCTATCTATCTATCTATATATATATATATATATATATATATATATATATATATATATATATATATATATATATATATATATATATATATATATATATATATATATATATATATATATATATATATATATATATATATATATATATATATATATATATATATATATATATATATATATATATATATATATTTGTTACGTCCCAGTCCCCCACATTGCCACAGGCTCCAACAGCAGTAGTACAGTACAGGAAGGACGTTGTCCAGCGAGTTGTTCTTCTTATGGTCAGCCTTTAGGTATGCAGTATACAAGATCAGCTGAGGCGAAAATAAACACTGGCTCCTTAAAGTTCACTGTCTCCATTTTCTAAATAATTCCACTTCATTCTTTCCAACTTCACTGTTCTCACAAGCACTGGAGCTAGACACACTTTACTAACTGTTATTACACTTAATGCTTAACAACACTTCACTGTTAGTACACTTAATGCTTGCCAACACATCACTTATTACACAAGTACTGAAAATAATCTTCACTGACAGTAATTACAGTTAATACACTTCACTGTCTTCTTATGTTCCAATGATATACAAACTTCAATAACTCGTCAGTGTTTGCCACTCTTTTTACATGTACCGAGAGTACACAATCTTCACTGACACTGCACTACACCAAACTGACTGCACTTCACACAGACTAACTTGACACCCGACTAAACTTGTAATAATCTCTACCCCATCTTATATAAGCTTGCATTGATCTAGAAAGACCTACTTCTCAAACATTCTCGGACGTGCTGGTCTTGCATCAGCCCCTAGTAACAACAGTTACCAACTGGGAGACATCAAAACATGCTAGAGCTGTCTCACATTACATAACACTCTAAATCATTTACCATACGAACTTAAATTACATAACTTAACAAGCAATCACTTAAATAAAACATTATAAAGAAAAAGAGCATAGAAATAAATGAATGTTTAACTTACGAAATAACTAAGCTTCCAAACACCAGGCAAACTGGCAACTCTGACGACTCGTACCGAAACTTACGGTACTAGAAACGTCTCGAAGGTACGAGACTACCTAACTGGCAAATCCCCTTCATAACACTACCCCCTCCCTCGTTCTTTGTCGTCCCGACAAAACTACACAATATACACGAACATAAACCCTAATCTTAATAAAGCATCTAACTATACACAAAATAATCTTTCAGTTTATCAAGTCTTCTATTCCGCTTCTGACGTTGTCCTTGCTCCTCCACACAGTCCACTCCTCCAGGAAGGTCTTGGTCCTCTTCTTGATTCACTTCTTCTCATGGGGAACTGTAATCATCCTCTTGAACTTCAGCTCCTTGGACCTCCCCAACATCCTCGGCTGTGGGTGAGCACGATTCTTCAGAGACGTCCCAGCTGAACTGTCCTGGCCCATGGTACTGCCACATATGATTCACGTCACCACCTTTGGGAGAGACTTCCTGTCTCCACGAATCCGATACATTACATCTGATAGCTAGTCCAACACAGTGTAAGGCCCATCCCATGGGCTTTGCAGCTTCAGTGACTTTCCCTTCTTACGCTGATAATTGTATAACCAGACTTGGTCACCATCCTTGAAGCTCATTTCACTTACCTTGGCATCATAATTGCACTTCATCACTTGTCCTGAAAACTTCAGGGCTCCTCGCACTTGATAATGTGCCTCAGCCAGCTCTTCCTGAAGGTGCTTCACATAGCTGGTGGTGTCTGTAGGCAGCTCTTCACCAGGTGGTTTTCCCATTAACAAGTCGATGGGTAAACGTAACTCGTGGCCCAACATCGGTTTTGCAGGAATGTAGCCAGTAGACTAATGGGTTGCAGACCGATATGCCATCAGCAACGCAGGTAATTTCTGGTCCCACTCTGTTTGTCCATCAGTGCAGTACAGTACTTGGCCAGTTCTTGTCCCAGGGTCTAGTTGAATTTCTTCACCATCCCATCTGACTGTGGCCTTAGTGCGGTCGTCCTAGTCTTCTTGATCCCCAGTAACTTGCAGCACTCACGGAACACAGCAGACTCGAAGTTTCTACCCTGGTCTGAATGTAGCTCTTGTGGCATCCCAAAACGACAGAAAAACTAATCAACCAACACCTGAGCAACAGTCGCAGCCTCTTGATTGGGATGGCATAGGCTTCTGGCCACTTTGTGAAGTAGTCCATGGCGACACATATATACCTGTTTCCTCTCTCAGTGAGTGGCAAAGGTCCAGCAATGTCCACCGCGACTCTTTCCATCGGTGCACCCACTTCGTACAGCTGGAGAGGGGCGTAACCACGTTTTTTGGGTCCCTTCTTGGCACAGTACACATCTCAGGTCCGACACCACTCTTCAACATCCTGACACATGCCAATCCAGTAGAACCTCTTTTGCAGCCAGCTTAAAGTTTTCTTCACTCCCAGGTGCCCAGTAGTGAACTAGTTATGAGACTCATCCAAGATCTTGGATCTCATCTTCTTTGGAACCACCAGTTGCCAATACTTGCTGAGGCCATCGGGTGTCTCCCACTGATGCTCCAGTAGCCCATTGTTCAAACGTAGAAGGTCCCACTGACTCCAGTAGCTCTTGGTCGCAGGGCTTAACCTGGAAACTTCTTCCTAGGATGGTTGCACTGTACTCTGCTGCAGCCACTCTAGCACTGGCTGTAAATCTGCATCCTCCATCTGCATCGTCTTCAGGTCTTCATCTGACGCTGGCCCTGTCATTGCAGTACGGCTGCATTTCTTACCATGATCTTCCTTTTTACTACACTGCCAGTACTCTGGATCACAAGGCCGATGACTCAGGCTGTCAGCATCGCCATGTACCCACACAGGACGGCATTGCACCTCATAATTGTGCTGGTCTAGCTTCCTGAGCCAGCGTGCCAGCTGTCCTACTGGATTCTTTTGCATTTTCAGCCACTCGAGTGCCGCATTGATGATGAAGTTTGACCCATACAGGTAGGAATGGAAGAAATCAAGGCTCTTCATCACTGCCAAGAGCTCCTTACGGGTCACACAGTAGTTCCGCTCCAGTGGGCTGAGTTTCTTGCTGTAATACGCAACAACATACTCCTTGTCATCCTTCTTCTGTGACAGGACTCCACCAATACCATGGTCACTAGCATCACAGTCCAAGATAAATGGCTGATTCTGGTCTGGGTACAGCAATACTGGAGAGCTTGCCAATGCATGCTTGAGTTCGTCGAAGGCTTTCTGAGTCTCTGCTGTCCATGCAAACTTCTGTCTTTTTCTGAACAACTTGTGAAGAGGTGCAGCTATCATTGCAAAGTCTTTGAAACGCCGATAATAGGTGCACAAGCCCATGAAACTCAATAGCTCTCTCACACAAGTTGGAACTGGCCAGTTTTCCACAGCTGCCACCTTCTCTGGGTCAGTGCAGACGTCGCCTTGACCTACAATGTGTCCCAGGTACTTTACTTTCTTCTGAAACAAGTAGCATTTCTTGGGGTTCAGCTTGAGGTGCGCTTTGTGGATCCTGTTTAACACCTCCGACAACCTTTCCAGTTCCTGGTCGAAAGTCTGTCCAAACACAATTACATCGTCAAGATAGAGCAAAGCCATCTACCAGTGCAGGCCTTGAAGTATGCGGTCCATGAGGCGTTCAAAAGTAGCTGGGGCATTGCATAGACCAAATGGCATCACTTTAAACTGCCATAAAACCCGCCCATATGAAAAGGCTGTCTTCTCTTTGTTCTTCTCTGCAACCTTGACCTGGTGGTATCCTGCCTTCATGTCTATGGTGGAGAACCACTTTGCACCTGACAGAGCATCGAGGGTGTCATCAATTCTTGGCACGGGGTATGCATCCTTCACTGTCACTTCATTCAGGGCTCAATAGTCTATACAGCACCTTATTGAGTCATCCTTTTTCCTCACAAGAACCACTGCTGATGCCCAAAGACTACTTGACTTTTCTATTACTCCTTGACTATGGAGATTCTCCATCACCTTCTCCATTTCTTGCCGTTGGGCTGGCACCATCCTCCGTGCTGGCTGTTTAATTGGGCGGTGATCCCCGGTGTCTATACTATGCTCCACCAGATCAGTGCACCCCAGGTCTAGAGCCGCGTTTTTGTCGTCCAAGCTGATGGATCGGATTCGAAGCCATCTTCGGTGAAACCAGGCTGCCCCATTTTTGTCGGCCAAAGTGATACAAAGCCGGCCCAAGCGTCTGTCATCGAAACCAAGATCGTCTTCGTATCTCACCCAAGCGTGAGCGGGAGCAGTCTTGTTTTAGCTTGGAGAGAGTGAGACTGGCCAGCAAGGACACATAAATGATAAATATAATGAAATTAGCATTATGTACATAAAATTAGGGTGCAGGTGACTAATATTAACGACATATAGAGGCGGTTCAGCACAAATAACGGCTACATGTATATTGCATATTCGTCAAAGGATCTTCTTCAGCGAACTCTTCTGTTTACTTGGCAATTGGCACGTAATTTTTCGGTTCTACGTATCCTGGACTGTTTTTGTGGACAGAAACCAAGCGCCCCAAGACGCGCTTCAAATCCCAAGCTCCAGCTTGGACGACAAAAACACGCCTTAGGTCTCCCATGGAAAAGACATCTGCATATTCCATCAGCAGCTGCCTCAACTTTAGCACTTGTGAACCATCCAGGCATTGACAACTCCTTGAGAAGAGGTCTTGTAGGTGGTCTGGCATGTATCCGTCTTCCTTGACTATGATCCTTTTACAGGTCTTCCTCCGATGCCACTCAGGGTCCACAGCCCGGCACAGTCCCACAATTTCTTCCTCACTGATCTTCTGTGGCTCACTGGAGAAACTGGCCACCACAACCGGCACTTAATCTGCACCTGTCTCCACCAGCGTTCTCCCCACCATCACCCCGGGCTTCGTCTTGCACCATACATCAGGCTCCACTATGCCTATACAGCTGTCAAAAGGGCCACTTACCTTACACTGGAGCAACAGTTCTGATTTTGGGGGTATCACTGTAGTATGGAGCGCTCCCACCTAGCCACCAGAATTGGTACATTTCACTGCTGTAACGGGAACCAACCTTCCCCGAACCTTCATCTTCATGGAGTAGAAGTCTAGCTCCCATCCCATGGACATAAGGTAGTCTAGACCCAGAAGGCAAGGATCTTCCATGTCGACCACATAGACTGGTAGAGTAGCCTCTTGCCCTGCCATTTCAATCCGGACATCCAGGGGTCCCCTCAGTTCTACACAGTGCCCGGTTATGCCACACAATTGTTCCGATGACTCAGGCAGATACCGATGATGTAACACATCAGGCCTCACAAAAGTCTGCTCTGAGGCCGAATCAATCACAATGGAACACTTCTTACCGTCTATCTTTCCGTCTGTTTGCAGACTATCAGTTGCCATCCTCTTGCATTTTCTCAGTGGTGAGGCTACTTGGGAAGAGCTGGCTTGTGGTTGCCCCTTCACACCAGCCTCCACAAGTTTCCTGCTTCTTTTTGGTCTTCTGCAACCTTCTTCATATCATCCTTTTTCTTCTTCAGACACTCGGAACTGAAGTGTCCCACCTCACTACAAGTACAACACGCTTTTGTTGCAGCTGAAGATTTCCTCACACTGCTCTGTTCTTGCTCTTTCTTCTATTTGTGACAACCCTCCCTCTTGTGCCCTGACTTCCCACAGTACCAGCAGCCTCCTCCAGTCTTCTCCTGTTCCGTCTTCCACTTGTAGCAGTTCTCTTTTCTGTGTCCTGGCTTTTCATAGTACAAGCAACTTCCCTCAAATGTTTCCTTTTCATATACCTTCCCCTTTCTTGCCTTGAATCCTGCACTATGACCTGCCTGAAAGGTGGATGTACTGGACCTGACATAGGACTCAAATTCTAGAGCCCTGGCTAGCGCTTCTTGCATGCTTCTTGGTTGTGCCTGCTTCACTTGCACTTTCAACTCTGCACTATCAAGAGCATCGATGAGCTGGTCCCTCAGTAGAATAGCCAACAGGTTAGGTGCTGCTCCAGGGTACGCCTTATATGCCATACCCTCCAGGTCATGAGCAAGCTGCTGTAGTGATTCTCCTTGAGACCGTTCACAGCTCCGAAATCTTGCTCTATAAACCTCAGTCTGGTACATGGTTCCATATCTGTGCTCCAGCGCTTCTACTAGGGACAGATAACAGTTCCTCTCCATGACTGACATCTGGCCCAGAATTTCCATTGTGGCACCATTAAGGCTAGTAGCAAGCTGCACTGCCCTCTGCCTAGCATCCCAACCATTCTGATCTGCAAGTAACTCAAACAGTGCACGGTAAACTTCCCAAGATACTCTACCATCAAATTCCTGAGGTTTCTTTTTAATTGGACCCCCATTATAGCCATGCACTTCACTAGTTTGGGGCCTAAAAACTGGGGCATCATAATTAAGGCCACGACTTAAAATTTCTGCACTCTGATTATTCAACCCTGTAATGCTACCTATAGATGCCTG
Source organism: Coenobita brevimanus (assembly GCF_032717465.1). Classification (NCBI taxonomy): domain Eukaryota; kingdom Metazoa; phylum Arthropoda; class Malacostraca; order Decapoda; family Coenobitidae; genus Coenobita; species Coenobita brevimanus. Next base: position 30,323,673 of record NC_137021.1, on the reverse strand, counting down.
GGATCCGTCAAGATTCACCATACACTGTCCGTTCCCTTCATATGCTACCTGTACACTAACCTGAGGCTCAGCAGTGCAATATTTCTCTTCCTCAATTTTCTCACTAATTATTTTCACATGATCGACTACATGCTTCAACTGGTTATCTACATGCTGTCTGCACTCTATCACAATTCCCTCACTAATCTTCAGCTGGTTGTCCACATGCTGTTTGCACTCTGTCACTATTTCCTCACTAACTGACTTCAACTGGTCATCTACATGCTGTTTGCACTCAGTCACATTATTGCTTACCTCATACTTCTGCTGCCGTAGCTCAGCGTATACCTCCTTCTTCAATAGTTCCTGTTCTTCCTTCACTTCCCCCATGAAAGCATCTAGATGTCCTTGCATGGTCAGTTTTAATTCTCCCTGTTGCTCCTCTGATGCCTCTTGAAGTTGTTCATATCTTTCTTTTTGTTTTTCACGTTGTGCCTCTAATTGTTCACTCTGTGGCTTCAGTTGACATTTCGTGCCTGTAATAGTTCTTTGTGTTCTTTCTCTGCTTTATTCAGTGAATGTATTTGGTCATCAATTTTGTTCCTGCGCTCTTTCTTTTCCTCATTTAGGGCCTGTAACAGTTCTTGAGGTTGTCGAATTTCTGCTTGTGCTAGCTCCACGATTGTCGCCAGGGAAATTTCCTCCTCCTGCCCAGCTCGAGACCTTGTCTTCACATCTTCCGCTTCCATGTCGAAGGTTAGACTCACTGCAGCCCAGAATAATAATTCCACACTCCTGACACCAGTGTTACCTCCCAGTCCCCTCACTGCCACAGGCTCCAACAGCAGTAGTACAGTACAGGAAGGACGTTGCCCAGCAAGTAGTTCTTCCTAGGGTCAGCCTTTAGGTGTGCAGTACACAAGATCAGTTGAGGCGAAAATAAACACTGACTCCTTAAAGTTCACTGTCTTTATTTTCCAAATAATTCCACTTAATTCTTTCCAACTTCACTGTTCTCACAAGCACTGGAGCTATACACACTTTACTGTTATTACACTTAATGCTTAACAACACTTCAGTGTTAGTACACTTAATGCTTACCAACACTTCACTTATTACACAAGTACCGAAAATAATCTTCATTGACAGTAATTACAGTTAATACACTTCACTGTCTTCTAAAGTTCCAATGATATACAAACTTCAATAACTCGTCAGTGTTTGCCACCGTTTTTACATGTACCGAAAGTATACAATCTTCACTGACACTGCACTACACCAAACTGACTGCACTTCACACAGACTAACTTGACACCCGACTAAACTTGTAATAATCTCTACCCCATCTTATATAAGCTTGCATTGATCTAGAAAGACCTACTTCTCAAACATTCTCGGATGTGCTGGTCTTGCATCAGCCCCTAGTAACAACAGTTACCAACTAGGAGACATCAAAACATGCTAGAGTTGTCTCACATTACATAACACTCTAAATCATTTACCATACGACCTTACATTACATAATATAATAAGCAATCACTTTAAAACATTATAAAGAAAAAGAGTATAAAAATACATGAATGTTTAACTTACGAAATAACTACGCTTCCAAACACCAGGCAAACTGGCAACTCTGACAACTCGTACCGAAACTTACGGTACCAGAAACGTCTCGAAGGTACGAGACTACCTAAATGGCAAATTCCCCTTCATAACAATATATATTTATATATATACAATAATCCCTCTACTGGCCGATGTAATAGAGACAAAGGCATGTCTGGAAAGCGGTCCCATCCGGAAAGTGGGCCCCTGGCTCCTGGACTGGTACTTAAGGACCCTAACCCAGCCTAACTTTGAAAGCCACCTAAATGATTCCCTACCAGACATGCATAGCACCTATTTAACCTATTTAAGACCCTATTCACACCAATAATGGACAGAAAGCATGAAATAAATGAAAAGGAACCAAAGCATGAGGAATTAGAAGTGACTGTACCTCAGCCAAGGTACTTACAGCACGTTTGTGGCTGCTTTTTCTAAAATTTGGCAGTGGTGAAAATGCTCCTGAAGCACGTACAGTAATCCAGTGTTGTGCTGCACTTAGTTCTTTGGACTGTGAGTTATAATTGTTTAACACTGCACATTGTTCTTAACTGCACTACCCCAGTTTCAATCGCCAGTTTCAACCACCAATTTGCACTCCAAAGTTAATCGATTGCAGTCTAAATTCTAATTTCATAACAGTGCACAATACTGTAAATTCACGTGTGGTCTAGTGGCGAGGTATTGCAGTTTATTCACTGTTTATTCACAAAAAATGAGCACGTGTGGCTTCCATTGCGATAAGCATCCACTCGCGATTGAAGTTAGGCAGTAACTGTTGGAGTGGTGACGGGGAAACAGAGTTGCCAGATCGCAACGGCCAAATTACCAAACTCCTCAATATTCATCACCAAAATTTAACTTTTCATTGCGAAATTCATAAAGCTAGCATTTTTTCTTCACTAATTATATATACAAGTGGAAATACATGTAATCACTCGTCTTATAATTAACAGCATGTTGATTATTTTCATGCTATGTTGGCTAGCAGATTAATCAGAGAAAGCAAACAATCCACCATCTCCGCCCTGTGTATCCTCATACACGTGAAAAATCCGTTTCGTAATGCATTATTCTGATTCATTACCAAACGAATTTTTCATTACCAAATTGGCCCACATTTGGTAATGAAAAATACCAAATGGCAACCCTGACAGGGGAGGCGGGAAAAAGGAAGGGATGAAGGGTCTGTGTTGTAACAGCGGTTAGGTGCGGCACGGCAATTTCAAATTACGGGTGGGAAAAAATTCAGATTTTCGGGGGATTTTTTTTTTTTTTGGGGGGGGGCCATTTTTGGCTTCCGAAGGTCCAGGCCCACAATGTCCGGTAAGTGGGGTGTCTGGAAAGTGGGGTTCCTGAAAGTACGGGGATTACTGTATATATATATATATATATATATATATATATATATATATATATATATATATATGTATATATCTCTAAGAAACAGCTTTGGCTGTCTGGTAGTGATTGCATGTAGGGTGAGAAGTGCTTGTAAGTGTGACTGTAATGTTCGAGTGCCTTTGGATGTGTGTGTAGTCTGTGAACCAAGTATAATTGTTCCACGCAATCTGAATAGGTGCAAGCATACTTTATAGTATGCGACTCTGGCTGAACCACAGCATCCCTTATGTCCGCCAAAGCAGTACGTGGCCAGGTGAACAGTCTCAAAGTTTATTACCCTGGCGGGGAACGAACCCTGGTTCTCTCCTGTACGAAAACGCACACTCTACCACTGTACAACAAAGGCTCCGCATATATATATATATATATATATATATATATATATATATATATATATATATATATACATATATATATATATATATATATACATATATATATAAAATATAATAATTTGGTTTTACGCCAGGTATCCCCGAAGGGCTAAGGCGTTGCCCCTGGGTAGAGGACTTTTTGGACTGGAGCGTGTAGCATTTTATGACCGGATGCCCTTCCTGATATCTACCAATGACCCTTGGGTGGATTCGATCCTCCGACCCTTCGGTCAGAGCAGAGCGCTCTAACCCACTGAGCCACGGTTATATATATATATATATATATATATATATATATATATATATATATATATATATATATATATATAAATCAGCAGCAGCAATAACTAGTCCACTGCTGAACAAAGGCCTCCCACAACCTTTTCCACGAATTCTTTGACTGAGCCAATCTTTGCCAGGTTTTCCCTGCAAATTTCTGTCTCATCTCTCCATCTCCTGTCTGGCCTTTTTCTGCTATGCTTACAATCTCTTGGATCCAGTCAGTCAGCCTCTTACTCCATCGGTTATCCCTTATTCTTGCTATATGGCCTGCCCACCTCCACTTCTGTTCTTTTATAACTTCTATAATGTCTTTGACTTTAGTCTGCTCTCTCACCCAAGTTGATCTTTTCCTGTCTCTTAAAGATATTCCCAACATTGACTTTTCCATTGTTCTCTGAGAATGGATTAATTTATTTTGTCAGTTTCCAGGTCTCACAACCATACGTCATAGCTGGAATTATACATTCGTTATATACTTTTCGTTTCATAAAAACTGGCAAGCTACTTTTCATAATGTCTCTATGTTTACCAAAAGCTTTCCATTCAATTGCAATGCGTCTTTTTATTTCGCTATCATGATGTTTTGTTTATATTAGTATATGTCCCAAGTAGTTGTACTCCTCAACTTCTTCAAGAATTTCATCGCTTACTTTAGTTTTACTCCGGTTCATCTTCAGTCCTACTCTCAGACTTTCTCTGTTCAGGTCATTTAACATTACTTAAAATGCCTCCGCTGTTTCTGAGATTAGGACAATGTCATCTGCAAATCTTAAATGGTTTAGTTTTTCTTCATCTATGTTCACTCCTTTGTTTTCACAGTCTAGCGTTCTGAAAATACTTTCTACGCATGCTGTAAATAAATTTGGTGAAATTGGATCTCCCTGACGCACGCCCTTCTCAGTCATAATTTTTTCCTAGTCCTTATGTAATTTAACTGTAGCAGTTCCCTCTTTATATATGTTTTCGAGCAGTTTTACAATGTTCTCATTCACTCCTTGTTCTCGCAATGAATTTATAATTGTTATGTGCTCCACTGAATCAAAAGCCTTTTCGTAATCAACAAAACCTAAGCATAGTGGCTTATTATATTCTGTAGTTTTCTCAATTAGCTGATTCATTGTCTGCAGATGATCAGTGGTCGAATACCAGCTTCGGAATCCTGCCTGTTCACGAGGTTGGTTTTCCTCCAAAATTGTTGTTATTCTGTTCGTAAGGACTTTAGTGAAGAGTTTGTAAATGACTGATAGCAAGCTAATGGGTCGATCGTTACTAAGATCTTTTGAGTCACCTTTTTTGTAGAGTAAAATAACTATTGCATTACACCATGATTTGGGAATTTTCTTCTGTTTTATACAGAGGGTAAATAAGTGAGCAAGCCTATTTTGTACTTCTACTCCTGCACCCAACCGTAAATCAGTTACTATTCCATCTTCTCCCGGAGCCTTCCCTCTTTTCATATTTTTAAGACAAATATTTACTTCGTCTGGTGTTACCTCAGGTATTTCACGTGTGTATTAGCTATTGGTACTACTGTCTTTGATGCATACAGTTCTTCGTAAAATTCTTCAACTCTCTTTTCCATCTTATCTCTGCATTTAATGATTTCACCGTTTTTTTCTCTCAGTGATGTCATTTGTTCCTTTCCTAGTGCCATTTTACTTCGGACTTGTTTCAGACTTTTTCCATTTTTGATGGTTTCTTTGATCTGATCCATGTTTCTTTTTTTTTCTTTTTTTTCTTTGTCTTTTGTTGATAAGCTTATTTAATTCCGCTCGTTCTATTCCGTCTTTCTTTGTTTTTACTTTCATTTCTTTTCGTTTTTTCATAAGCTCGAGTGTCTGAGGTGGTTTGGCCACGTGGAGAGGATGGAGGGTGAAAGACTGACGAAGAGAGTGTATGTGAGTGAGTTGGAGTGGGGAAGAGGGAGGGGGAGGCCGAGGATGAGATGGAGGGATGGGGTGGAGAGGTATATGAGAGAGGGGGGTGTGAGTTGGGAGCAGGGCAGTGAAATGGCGGGGGACAGGGCGACTTGGAGGTGATTTGTTTGTGGCCACCCCAAAAGGGATTGAGGCGTCTGGCAATAGATAGATAGATAGAGCTACCTCCGCTTATTCTCTTAGCACTTTTGTTAGCCTGTCATTCAGCTCATCAATGTCACATTCAGCATTACTTAGAGCCTGAAATATGTTCCTTATTTCCAGATGAAAGGCTGCTCTGTTTTTGTTTACTGTTATTGGGCATATCTTTTTTATCTATAATCATCTTTCACTTCTGAAATTGAATCTGGCAGTGCAACCCACCATTCTGTGATCACTACCTATATTTTCTTTGATGATAACTGTGACATTTGTGATCGTGTTATTCTTATCTGCTATAATATATATATATACATATATATATATATATATATATATATATATATATATATATATATATATATATATATATGTGTGTGTGTGTGTGTGTGTGTGTGTGTGTGTGTGTGTGTGTGTGAGAGAGAGAGAGAGAGAGAGAGAGAGAGAGAGAGAGATTTTATTTTCTTCTTTTTTTTTCCAAGCAAGAGGGTTATGTTTGCCACTTGCGAAAACTTGTGTCTGGGAGGAGAATATATGACTGGAGATAAATGTCAACACGGAATCTGTGAGGCTCAGGAGGCTTCGAGGTTTAAGAACTTCGCTAGAAACGACGAAGAAATGAGCAAATATGTGGAAACACAGAACGGTACATCATAATTTTATTCGTGGAAAATACTGACGTCTCTGGTATCATTTGCGCAGGGAACGACATCATTAAGAAATGCAGGTGTTCATAATCATAACAATCGTCAACGCACCGGTTTTCCTACTATTATTATGGAGATTTTACGACCACGAAACTAGAAGAACTATGGTGGCATCTTGTGGAAACTGGATCACACTTTCATGGTCTCATCAATGAAGAACCCATTATGAGTGTCTGTACAGGACCACACCTTCAGATGGACAATGTTAGCCAGAATCAGCGTCCATTATGTTGACGAAGTATGAAAGAGGATGACGGCATATGTCGTGTGAAACATATATGATGTTGAAAAGTGTTTGTCAGCCATATTTTGTATGAAGGTCTGTATATGTTATCAAAGTCAATACATAATGTTACGAGTATGAACCGATAAAATGTGAACATATGATGGTAAATAAAAGGTGCATTCTGCTTGCAACTTGCTGGCTGACGATGCTGCCTCAGCTAGAACTCTGACTTCTACCCTCACCTACTAATTTCCTCTGCTCTACATATTCATGTAGGATAGTATTCATCCAACCTTATAATCTAATTTAGCATAGAAGAAGCTTTTCACTCATTAGAGGTTATAAAAAATCCTTCATTAATTCTGTCATAAAGACTTTGTAGTTAATTGTAGAGAAGTATATTTTAGACTTGTGGTCGAGCGGCTTTTATATCTTGTAGTAGTTTCCCCACCAGATGTCATGTAGTGACGGGAGAGGTAAAGAATAGTATGGGACTATTTTTATTTGTCTTGGAAATATTAAACAGGTATAATAGTATAAGTCCTGGGTAGCTACCTCCCTGTCTCGCTATCTCTCTCTCTCTCTCTGTTCTAAAGCTAATCTCCGTCTCGACCTCTCTATAGGGTCGCTTGTCTCCTTCTAAACTCTCTTTCCTAACATCTCGTGTAGTAGGGTGTGTGTGTCACGTATCTTCCTCATGGCAACAGAACTTTCTCACGAGAGGACTGCTGACAGCTAACTGAATCATCTCCTTACTGGCCGCTGTCGTCAGCTTTCCCCCGTGTAAGCGTTTAGCGCTGCTCGCTTCTCGCAAACACAACACCTTCTCATCATTTGACTTCCTGCTTCTATCTGTCTCTCTATCTATCTATTTATCTATCTATCTATTATGTAGTCCTATATTTGCTCGGCCGCGCGAAAATGACGTACCATCGACATTTAATAGTTATAATATATTAATACATACTACATACACATTATAATGAACTTATAAGCTAATTAAGTGAAATACATAATATTGTAAAGTAACATAATTGTATGAATATTGTATACATATATTATGCATAGTAAATAGTGATTATTCAGTAATATTACATTTTAAATAAGTTGAATACATATTGGAATAAATGCATTAAAGTAAATTATTTAACTGTAATACAGTATGTACTTGGGTTATTATAGTGAAATGCATACATGCAAGAATAAAAATAGTTTAAAATTAAGATTATTGTAAGAGTTACTAATATTTCATTTAAAGATAATGGTACTGGTCTGCCATATATGGGTCATTCTTCTTTGTGTTATTATTATTATAATTATTATTATTATTATTTTTTTTTTTTATATATAATTAATACTATATACAAAATATATACACTTCATTCAGGGTGGTTAACTGTGATGTTAACTCTCCCCCCACTAAACAATGACTCCAAATTAGCAATTCTTGCATGCATTCTGTGCATGGCCAACAGCAATACTGCAACCACAATGCAGATAATTATGAAGACAGAAGGTGCTTGGCTATACACATAATATGGGTTGAACATACTCAAACTCAAATCTTCCCAGGGCTTCATTGTTTCATTGATCAGCTGCATAGTTTCAAACTTAGGTGAAGTCAGCTTAATACTTGTGCTCATGTTTAAGTCCATATCAGGCAGTGGGTGGAAATGTTTGTGTGTATGGTTCATAATGGCGTAGTGATTGATGGTGGAAAAAGTAGACATGGATGGTGTAAATACCGCACAGTAGTCTGGTGCTATGTATAATCCTGAGGCTGATGTATGAGATGGTGGTATATCTGGACAGACTATGTAAACTGATGTGTTATGAGGGAAATAAAAACTGCGAGTGTCCAATGCGTTGATGGTGTACAAGTTTATCTGGAGCAAAAGTGAAGTTGCAATGATGATGAATATTGTTATTGCTGATGATAGCCATTTCACAAGGGACCGTATCAGTAGGCTGAAACGTGAAAATGTACGCAGGACAAAGATGAACAGCATGTAAGGATGTGCGGCACTTTCGCTCAATCGTTGACTCACTTGCGAAAGTGACAGTGTCTCGTCTCTTGGAGACCATGATGAGTTCGGTGTCTGTGTTGATGTTGATGATGACTAAAGTGTTGTTGTTTCTATAGGGGAAGGGGTGTATTTGGTATACTGTGAACAGGTCTTCCGTGATGAATGGTACATGAACTATCACTGATGTTGGTGTTAGTGTTGCTTCCAAGTACGGGTAATATTGCATAAATTCCCTACTGCGGAACAATGGCTTCAATTTATGTTTATGTATGCCTTGACTAACTATCTGACGTAGCTCATGAACTGGGAGTAAGTCATTTGTGATCTTGCCATCACCAGCATTCGAAATTCCTTGCATAAGTGCCCTGAAATGATCTCTAGTGTTCTCTAATTGTAGTAGAATCGTGTCAATATGTTCTGTGATGATGGAGAAGTGCTGGAAAAGGGTAACGTTACCCTCTAAGTCATTTATTTTATCTATACTCTCGAGAGCTACGTTTTCTGCTTGTTTCAGATTTTTTCACAATTGTTTTCATTGCTGAGTTCTGTCCTGTGATGAATTTATCTTGGTATGTTAGTACCTGAGCTATCTTATTAAATTTTTTGTTTATTTCTTTAAGGTCATCCTCTGTAGCCAATCCAAAGATGTTCCCAAGAATTGCGCCGCCCAGATCAAACAAACCGCGCTTTTGGCGAGTACGTGTGATGTTGTTCCTGTCGCTCAGCACCTCTGTTCCATAAGATGGGAGATCTTGGATCATGACGAGCATAGTTGACTTCGCCTGTTCTAGTTTCCATTTCTGCTAACTTCACCATTTCATCCACTTCCTTGGTGATATGTGATTGTGAAACATAATTCCCTATCTTGAAGTCCAGAGTTCGCATCGGCGTCGCAAGTCTTTCTATATAAGTAGGTAAGTCATACAAGTAATCTAGACTTATTTCAGTACTCATGACGTCCTTGACGATTGTAGTCGTGGCCGTTGGAGCTATGAGGCATCCTTGTCGTACTATATGCTTGGGGTCTAGGTGCGCATATACCCTTACTATGTATAGGAGAATCCATAGCATAAGTCCCTTCATCGTAACCTACCGAAAAAAAAAAAAAAATCTATTAATTTCCTATAAAGCTGTGGTTGATGATAGTGATGATGTGCGTTACGGTTGGCTGTTATTTCAATTATAGAAGGAGTTTAAATCGATATTTAATTCCCGTAAATGATGTACTGTAGATTTCAGTGGAATAGTAGCACCTATGTTCGATTGTTTGGTATATGACCTTAATTTCTTTTTGTAATCATTGTTGTGTTCTTGCTTGGTTTCTTGAGGTACGTTCACCTGTTCGGTTGTATCCGAGGCTGAATAATTATGTGATAATTCCCTTGAAACTCGTTTTAAATGGTCAATATGAACTTGTTTTTCCTCGCCACTTGAAAGTGACTTAATTAAAACTTTGTTTGCCTTTATGTTAATTACTCTGTATGGGCCCTCAAATTTAGGGGATAATTTATTGTCTCTCGTATGAATGACTCCGTAAACAATGTCTCCTAAGCTGATAGGTGAATCTTTTGCCTTTTTGTTAAATGCCTCCGTCATTTCTTCCTTGGACATCGTTAATTGTTTTTGCACTCTTTTGTGTATGTCCTGGAATTCACGTAAACGGAGTTTAGAGTACTCATCGTAATTGTATATAGGCATGCTGTCACCTTCTAGGAGCTCATATGGTAATTTTTTATCCGTGCCATATATAATGAAATGTGGTGTGTCACCAATGGATTTATTTATAGACCCATTAATGGAGGCCTCTACTCTGGGAATCCAATCATCCCAGCTTGCATAATTTTCACTGAGAATGTGTCGTAGCACATCTAATACCTTTTTATTTTGTCTCTCTACCAACCCATTCGATGCTGGGTGATAGGCCAAAACGTTAACCTTTTTAATGTTGTATTGTTTACATATTTCTTGTAAGATCTCAGAATTAAATTCTCCTCCATTATCACTTATTAATACCTTTGGGGTAGTAAAGCGACATATTACATTATCTGTTATTGCCTTTGCTACTGTCTCTGCTGTCTTATCTTTAATTGGAGCTAAAATGACATAACGGGAAAAATGATCCGTTGCTACGAATAAGTATAGGTTATTATTGTATGATAATGGCATCTTGAGTAAATCAACAGCGACAACGTCCCATGGCTGATGTGGTACTGGGTAATTACCCATCGGTGCAGGTGTGATTGGGTATCCTTTGTGTTTCGCACATGATTCGCATCTGTCTATATGATTGTGTATATCTCTTCGTAATGAAGGCCAGTAATATAATAGCTGGGCTTGGTTGAATGTCTTATCCTTTCCAGGGTGTCCTGCATGTGGGCTGTCGTGTATCATTCGTAATACTTGGGGTATCATGTCATTAGGTACTACCAACTGGTTAGTATTTCTTTGGCGTTTTGGTTGTTTAGAGTTAATTTTGTATAATGTATTATTGACCATTGTGAATTGTTCAAGTGGGACATGCAGTTTGGGTAATTGTATGTCATCTCCACTTTCTAACTTGTATATTACTTTTGACCATACTGGGTCAAGTCTTTGTGCCTTTGCGATATCCTCGTGGTTTGGGATATTTCCTTTGAGATCTAACGCCGCAACCTGAATTGTGTTCGGGTTCCTAGATAATGCGTCAGCTACTATATTCATTTTACCTTGTATATAATGTATTTGTACACTGTAGTTTTCAACTGTACATTTCCATCTTGCTCTCCTACCAGAAAGGAGTTTTTCTTTAAACATACCCACCAGTGGTTTATGGTCGGTGAATAAGTGGATTTCGTAACCATATACCAAATCTCGAAACTTTTGTAATGCAAAAATCACTGCAAGTGCCTCTAAGTCTGTAGTGCTATAATTTTTTTCTGCACCTCTTGTTTGTCTGCTGGCAAATGCAATTGGTTGATTCTTTCCTCTTTTATCTTCCTGCATCAGTACAGCCCCTAATCCTTTAACTGATGCGTCTGTACAAATAAGAAATGATTTCGTGTAATCTGGATATGCTAAACAAGGTGCATTCGTTAGTTTAATTTTTAGATTGTTAAATGCCCTTTTTTGTTCTTCTTCCCATTGGAATACAGCATCTTTTTTGAGTAGTTGGAATAGAGGAAGGCTATATGGAGAGAACTGTGGTACGAAGGACCTATAGTACCCAGCCAGACCTAAAAATTGTCTAACTTCGTCAGTCGTAGTGGGTTCAGGAAAATCTCTCACTGCCTGTATTTTGTCATCAGTGGTGTGAATACCATCAGAGCTTAATTTGTGGCCTAAGAAATTTATTTCCTTAAAGCAAAATTTGCATTTAGAAAGTTTAATTTTTAATCCAGCATCACTAAGCTTTTGTAAGAGTAAGTCTAATTTCCTGAGATGATCCTTAATATTCTTCGTTGCGATAATAATATCGTCAAGATAAACAAATATTCCTTGTCCTAAAATTCCGGACAATACATAATTCATAAGACGCTGGAACGTACCAGGGGCTGTCCTCAGTCCCATTGGCATTCTTGTATATTGATAATGGCCTCTGTTTGTTGAAAAGGCAGTGTATTTACGTGACTCCTGAGATACCGGAATCTGATAGTATCCGTTTAGGAGATCGATGGTCGAGAATATATTATTCTCAGGACCAATATTCTGTAGAACATCACTTAGCAATGGCATGGGAAATCTGTCTGGGATGGTGTGATTATTTAGTTTACGGTAATCTACTACCGCACGCATTTCTCCATTTCTCTTGGGCACAAAGAAAAGGGAGCGTTCCACGGAGAAACTGAAGGCTCAATAATTCCAAGCTTTAACATTTCATCGACATACTGATTTGCAAGTGTACGTTGGGAGTGTGGTATGCGATAAGCTGGTACGAAAATTGGTGGTGTTTCTGGGTGCACATTAATCATGTGATTAATCAAGTTAGTACACCCTAATCGTTCTCCGGGCAAGGCTACGGTGTCCCTGTGTGTTTCCAGCAGGGTTAACAAATCATTTTCTTCGTCAAATTCACCTGAGTGAATTAAATTCTCTTTTATTCTTTCTCTATCCGTAGATTTGATCTCACTTGTTACTCCACCAATATTTATTTCCTTCACAGGGGCTAAACATTTTTCAATATTAACTATGCAAGTTCCCTTCTTCAACTGAACTTCCCATTCATGTGATTAATAATGAATATCTGAGTTAGCCCTTCGTCGTTCGTATGACATAATGCGTTTTCTAATGACAATCCTTTTACTTTACATAATTCTTCTAAGACAAGAACAGTACTATTCCGTAATTTGCTCTTTATGGTAACCTTCATGTATGAATTAGGTGGTATAACCAAATCATTAGTGAGATGGGCTGGAAAAATTGATAAATCAGTACTGTTATCTGAGTCACTAATTCTGGAGGATGGGGTTGCTGGTGTAAGTGGATCTATACACTCATCTGTTTGTGTATGTTTGTTAAAGCCTTTAATATTACCAATTCTTTTTGGCTCTCTTCTACCAATCGGTGAGGGCTCTGAAAGTATTTCCTCTATAAATTCATTATCAAAGTCTATTCCATTCATTTGTGGGAGTATAGTTATGTTCTCAGTTCTCATGGATCTTAAGCCCAGTAACATATGAGCTTTAATTGCTAAGTTTTCAACGATATAGAACAATGCAGAGAATGGTCTTGTAGTTTCTGTGAAACTGAGATTTAATCTTATCATACCTTTTACTGTAATCTCTTGACCATCTACTGTGTTTAATTCTAAATCAGCTTCATCCAGAAAAGTTACTTTCTTTTTATTTTTAAGAATTCTATTTAGTTCTTCATGTGTTATTAAGTTCACTGGAGAGCCTGTATCTAAAAATAAGGAAACGTTTTGATCCTCACATACAGCTGGTATCAAGATACACTCATTTCCCAACATGCCTCCTATGTGAAGTTTAACCTTGTTCTTCTTTACGTTTGTTCGTTTTTTGTCATGACTTGGTCTTCCCCGATTTGAACATAGACACAATTTTTTCTACTGTTTTGCAATCACTAGTCCAGTGCCCTTGGTATCTATGATGCCTACAGTAAGGACCAAACCCTTGTGTCTTTTGATTATCCTCTTTTGCCTTGATAAAGCATTCATACCTTGTGTGTCCTGGTTTTGCACAGTAATGACACAGAATGGACCTATCCCTTGACTGTGACCTACGAGGTGATTTCCCATAAAAAGTGTTGTTTATAGCGCGAGACCTGCTCGGGCTGCGCGAAAACTTATGAAACTGCCTGTAGGAAGGCGTGTGGGAACGAGGTCTAGGCGTCTTTGCTTGTTTGGGCTGCCTCATTTCAGGTCGCGATCGATTTTGTTCTCTGTTTGGGGTCGGTGTTGATGTTTTCACAGCTGATACTGTCTCAGGTACCCTGATTCTACCAGAATGTGCATGTGTGTCGACCACACCTGCTTTACTGCACTGCATCTCTACCTCGTTCATTAAGTCTAGTAAGCACATTCCAGGGATGTACGCGATTGTTTTGGCGATCTTAAGGGTTCTATCAGGTAATTTACACAAGGCAGCTACATAACCAATGATGTCCACGACGAGGTCTGGGGACATCTTTCCATCATCTGTTATCCACTTAGAATTCTCCAGAGTAGCTAATAGGGTTCTCTTGATTGTGGAGACATCAGCAGTTATTTCACTGAGCACATGGTTTGTAGTGTGCTCCCTTACAAGATCTACAATTTTATGTAATTCTGGAATTATACCTGGCAAGAAGTTCATACCTCCAGAAAATTTCTTCAGAAATTCAGTTTTAAATTCATCATATGTCCTAGCACGATGTAGCTTATCGGAGCGCAATAAATTGCTTGCTGGACATCTTTCCTGGCTTATGCAAGATGAAAAAATAGCAATTTTCTCTTGTTCATCTAGTATGTGGCGCTTGATGAACATTTGTTCGCACTGACTGATTAATGAAATGACATCAATGCGATCCTTGTCTGTGGCAGAGAATTTTGGGGCAGTCTTATCCTCGTGATACACAAAAACGTGAGGTGTGGTTTTTAGATCAGCAGTATTTGTTTCTTGATTCATATTTAATGATTGCCCTGTTAATTCAACTTGTACGAGTTTATCGTTATGTGAGGGAATGGTAGAATATGTATGACCGGACCGGTGAACCCTGTTAAGTATATTGGCATACGTATTTAAGGCAGCTGCGAAGTCGATACTCTCAACGTCTGAAGGGGTTTCCCACTCATCATCCGAAACTCCCGTATTTGTTTCCTTATCTATAACGTGTGGTGTGGGTTGTACAATGGGTGGGCTGTCTCTTAATTGTGAGTCTGATGTTGTGGCAATTTGTGTGTCATCTGGTATTAACGTGGGTGGTTGCGAAAATATTCCTGTCATTAAGATATGATGTTATGAAATACGCCTCTTGTTTATTTATGTCCTAGCAAACTAGATGATTAAATAAGTTGAATATAGCTAATTTTAGCACTGAGAAGAAATGAGCAAGTATAATTTTACCCACTTGATACAGATCGTAGAGGTGTGTCGATACAAAAGTCGATCTCGGAAGAAAATACAGGTTTGATTGAAGATCTCTTGATAATTCTAGTGGTGTGTTGATGGACGATATTACTCAGGAAACTCCATGGCCTGGTATTTGTAGTGGTTAACGGCTGTCCCAGGCAAACCTCAACATAGAACGTCGAATTTCCAACTTAACTGTGAAAATAAGTGAATATGAGTAGGAGCTATGTGAATAATGAGTAATGAGTAGTGGGTGAGAAGTGCCTGGTGTCCGTCACACGTTGCTTGGCATGGCAGACTCGCGTTGTGATGTCATCTCAGCACATGGTGACGTCGGCTTCCCACACTGGTAGCTGTGGTGAGTGAATGAGTAGCGATGAGTAACTTGAGTGAAGACGAGTGAGTAAGATGAGTTGTAAATCGTGTCTCACTCTTCGTTTGTTTGTTCCCTTTATTCTATGTGGAAGTTTTCTCTGTCCTTTTCTCTAGTGATTTATTCGTTGTGGGATGAAGACTGCCGCTACTTGTAGGTGCGTGTAGAAGATTATACAGACGACGTAGAGTTGTTAATTGTAGTTGATTGTAGATGGATGTCATAAAGACTTTGTAGAACTGAAGCTAACCTTGTAGTCTCGGTTGCTTTTGTAGAAATTTGCTTTTAATTCGGAGACGATGTCCGCAGATTTGCTGGTTTGTCGTTAAGCTACTTGCAAGGCGTCGAGTGATCTCTTGACCTCTGCATCAGCGTAATGATCTGGGAGACGGAGGGGGCAGGAGCTGATATTGTTGGTTGTTGTCAATCTTGATATTTTGTAGGAATTTAATGTTGATTCGTAGACGAGGTTCGTATACGTTCGCTGCCACCAAATGTCATAAAGACTTTGTAGTTAATTGTAGAGAAGTATATTTTAGACTTGTGGTCGAGCGGCTTTTATATCTTGTAGTAGTTTCCCCACCAGATGTCATGTAGTGACGGGAGAGGTAAAGAATAGTATGGGACTATTTTTATTTGTCTTGGAAATATTAAACAGGTATAATAGTATAAGTCCTGGGTAGCTACCTCCCTGTCTCGCTATCTCTCTCTCTCTCTCTGTTCTAAAGCTAATCTCCGTCTCGACCTCTCTATAGGGTCGCTTGTCTCCTTCTAAACTCTCTTTCCTAACATCTCGTGTAGTAGGGTGTGTGTGTCACGTATCTTCCTCATGGCAACAGAACTTTCTCACGAGAGGACTGCTGACAGCTAACTGAATCATCTCCTTACTGGCCGCTGTCGTCAGCTTTCCCCCGTGTAAGCGTTTAGCGCTGCTCGCTTCTCGCAAACACAACACCTTCTCATCATTTGACTTCCTGCTTCTATCTGTCTCTCTATCTATCTATTTATCTATCTATCTATTATGTAGTCCTATATTTCTTTCACCACTATGGTGCTCTAATAATAATAATAAAAAAAAAAGACGTGTAGTAACGGCAAAGAGGTAAATACAAAGAGTTCTTCTAAGTTGAAATAATAAGTCAAACCGCACCTCATGAGAGACTTGGGTCCTATTCTCGTTGGCTTAAGAAGAATCCTAGTGCCTCTTCCATACTGATTTATCCGCAGATTACTTGAACTCCTTGCTAGCAATGACGTACTTGTCATTTTACTTTTGTATATGACGATGGTATTCACGATTAGTCTTCAACTTTTAGTACAGAGGGGGTTGGTTTACACTATTTCAAACATCAGCCAATCTCCTATAAGCTAAATTAAATCCTTTATATGCAAAACTGATAAATAGTTATGAAATATTTGATTCGGATGACGACTTTTATTAGTTTATTGTCATGTCCAGACTATTCATATTTAAAGTTATCTTCTCTAACTAAAATTCGTAAGCAGTACTACAGTTAACTGTTAAATAAGATCATCTGGTAGTAATATGAATTAAATGAAAAGAAACTGGCGTTATCAAAGTGAATGTTTTGATAGTCTTTTATTGTGAACAATTTTCACACAAAAATGCAAACATATGTCGAAGTGTCATTCACAATATTAACGTGTTTAGGAACAGCTCCTAGTTCGTCACCGAACCACTGAGTTGCAAAAAAAAAAAAAAATAGAATCAAGAACTTATTATTAAAAAAAAAAAAAAAAGCACCGCAGGAAACATGCTCAGTTCAGGGAATCGTAATTCCTTGAACTCTGTGATGGCTTATTTATATATTTTTTGCTACATTCAGTTGACAATTCTCATTATGGGAAACGATGTAGTGAAGAGGAAATGATGGTTAATTTTAACCTCAACTGTTCCAAATATACCCCATAGGCTGCTCTAAACTCTGTAGTATGAAAGAACAGAAGATGAGTGACCCTGGCTGTGAATGGGTTACAGTATTGATGAAAAATGAAAAAAAATGAAAAAAACTTCACTAACACAAGTTTCTCTTCGAATGAATAAAGTCCACTGGCGGCAAGAATGATATAATCTGAGAAGTCTTGGTACTGAGGAGGAGGATGGGGACTGCCTTTTTAGCCCTTGTAGATACTGAATAAAAATAGACACACAAACCGGCTGAATCTTAATATGCAAAGAGAGAGAGAGAGAGAGAGAGAGAGATGAATCACAGACTCTCTCTCTCTCTCTCTCTCTCTTTCATCGATAGGTCCTTCTCGTTTTATTCTTGCTACCATTAAACGACGCGTGTTTCCCTACCTTCGCAGGGGTCGAACAATAACCGCAAATGTCACAGGGTTACTGATTGACTTCCTGACTAAAGGTATCTGTTGCTCAATAGATTTGAGACTACAATATTTAAGCACTCTCTTACATCACCCTTGTCCTCATACTGCGCAATAATATACGAGTATGACCTTGTTTCAGATAAGTTATATCCTAAACAAACAAACAAACACTCAAACGCTAATCTTTTTACAATGCAAACTCCCTCCTTTGTTTAGGTGTTATATTGTAGTTTACCCTCCCCCCCCCGCCCTCTCGCCTGCTTTACCTCACCTTGTTTTCTGTAATGCATACCAGTCGTCTGTTCGATAATTTAACACACACGCATACTCATCACCATTCAAGACTGAAATACACATGATTTCGAATAATAATACTCATCAATCATTTCATCTAAATTCTCTTCTAAATACAACTTTCCTATACCTCCACAGAATAAGTTAACACCTTTCACTCTACATACTATCTCTGTAATTTTCGCAACTTTCTTTTTTAGAACTTTTAATTACAGTTAACTTATACTCCTTTGATTTCACTTACAGTTCTCTTAACCGAACATTTCTTACCCTAAGCCATTCTTCTTCCACTTACAGGTCATTCTCCACGTTTTACCATTCCGTTTCTATTCATATCCATCCTTCATAGACTAAAACCTCAGCCCAATTTAAATATTACCTCATCCAGGAGGTGGTTCACTATCTTAAGGATTAACTTACCGTAAAGGTAGAATCACGGTGCTTTAATATGTCTGTTTGTCATAAAATACTTTGTGGTTCCTTTGTGGTTGAGTTATATATATATATATATATTAGACTTGTGGACGAGCGGTTTTTATATCTTGGAGTAGCTTGTAGTAGATAATCTTCTTTCCCATTTGTCATGTAGTGACAGGAGAGGTAAAGAATAGTATGGGACTATTTATATTTGTCTTGGAAATATTAACAAGTCTCTCACACAGAGCGGAGTATAGAGTCCAGTCCCGCTAGCTATCTCTCTGTCTCGCTCTCTCTGTCTCTCTCTCAAGTTGCCAAGCCCTTCTCCCTGCGACCTGCCTCTTTATGGCTTGTCTCCTTCTGCGCTCTCTTTCCTAAATTCTGGTGAAACAGGAGACGTATCACGTGTGTTCCTTGTGGATGGAAAGTTTAAGAAGCCTGTGTGTGAGAATGTGTGTATGTGTGTGTATGGTCACTAGGGCTTTGTTCACGGTTGGACTGCTGACAACTAACTGCATCATCTCCTTACTGGCCACTGTCGTCAGCTTTCCTCAGTGTAATTTGCAAGCTCATTTCCTTTTCCCAGGCTCGCATAGGGCTGTCTATCTATCTATTTATCTATCTATCTATTATGATTTGTAATTATAATATGGAGTCCTGATATCTGCTCGGCCGCGCAAAAATGGCGTACCATCGACAGTTAATAGTCCTAACATATTAATACACATTATATATACATTATAATGAACTTATAAGCTAATTAAGTGAAACACATAATATTGTAAAAGTAACATAATTGTATGAATATTGTATACATATAATATTCATAGTAAATAGTGATTATTCAGTAATATTACATTTTAAACAAGTTGTATACATATTTGAATAAATGCATTAAAGTAAATTATTTAACTGTAATACAGTATGTACTTGGGTTAATATAGTGAAATGCATACATGCAAGAATAAAAAATAGTTTAAAATTAAGATTATGTTAAGAGTTATTAATATTTCATTTAAAGATAATGGTACTGGTCTGCCATATATGGGTCATTCTTTTTTATTTTTTTTTTATATATATAATTAATACTATATACAAAATATATACACTTCATTCAGGGTGGTTAACTTTGATGTTAACTCTCCCCCCACTAAATAATGACTCCAAATTAGCAATTCTTGCATGCATTCTGTGCATTGCGAACAGCAGTACTGCAACTACAATGCAGACGATTATAAAGACAGTAGGTGCTGGGCTATACACATAATATGGGTTGAACATACTCAAACTCAAATCTTCCCAGGGCTTCATTGTTTCATTGATCAGCTGCATAGTTTCAAACTTAGGTGAAGTCAGCTTAATACTTGTGCTCATGTTTAAGTTCATATCAGGCAGTGGGTGGAAATGTTTGTGTGTATGATTGAGAATGGCGTAGTGATTGATGGTGGATAAAGTAGACATGGCTGGTGTAAATACCGCACAGTAGTCTGGTGCTATGTATAATCCTGATGCTGATGTATGAGATGGTGGTATATCTGGACAGACTATGTAAACTGATGTGTTATGAGGGAAATAAAAAAACTGTGAGTGTCCAATGCGTTGATGGTGTACAAGTTTATCTGGAGCAAAAGTGAAGTTGCAATGATGATGAATATTGGCATTTCTGATGATAGCCATTTCACAAGGGACTGTATCAGTAGGCTGAAACGTGAAAATGTACGCAGGACAAAGCTGAACAGCATGTAAGGATGTGTGGCACTTTCGTTCAATCGTTGACTCACTTGCGAAAGTGACAGTGTCCCGTCTCTTGGAGACCATGATGAGTTCGGTGTCTGTGTTGATGTTGATGATGACCAAAGTGTTGTTATTTTTATAGGGGAAGGGGTGTATTTGGTATACTGTGAACAGGTCTTCAGTGATGAATGGTACATGAACTACCACTGATGTTGGTGTTAGTGTTGCTTCTAAATACGGGTAATATTGCATAAGTTCCCTACTGCGGAACAACGGCTTCAATTTATGTTTATGTATGCCTTGACTAACTATCTGACGTACCTCATGAACTGGGAGTAAGTCAGTTGTGATCTTGCCATCACCAGCATTCGAAATTCCTTGCATAAGTGCCCTGAAACGATCTCTAGTGTTCTCTAATTGTAGTAGAATCGTGTCAATATGTTCTGTGATGATGGAGAAGTGCTGGAAAAGGGTAACGTTTCCCTCCAATTCATTTATTTTATCTACACTCTCGAGAGCTATGTTTTCTGCTTGTTTCAGATTTTTCACAATTGTCTTCATTGTTGAGTTCTGTCCTGTGATGAATTTATCGTGGTATGTTAGTACCTGAGCTATCTTATTAAATTTGTTGTTTATTTCTTTAAGGTCATCCTCTGTAGCCAATCCAAAGATGTTCCCAAGAACTGCGCCGCCCAGGTCGAACAAACCGCGCTTTTGGCGAGTACGGGTGATGTTGTTCCTGTCGCTCAGTACCTCCGTTCCATAAGATGGGAGATCTTGGATCATGACGAGCATAGTTTACTTCGCTTGTTCTAGTTTCCATTTCGCTAACTTTACCATTTCATTCACTTCCTTGGTGTTATGTGCTTGTGAAACATAATTTCCTGTCATGAAGTCCAGAGTTCGCATCGACGTCGCAAGTCTGTCTAGATAAGTAGGTAAGTCATACAAGTAATCTAGACTTATTTCAGTACTCATGACGTCCTTAACGATTGTAGTCGTGGCCGTTGGAGCTATGAGGCATCCTTGTCGTACTATATGTTTGGGGTCTAAGTGCGCATATCCTCTTGCTATGTAGAGGAGAATCCATAGCATAAGTCCCTTCATCGTAACCTACTGAAAAAAAAAAAAATCTATTAATTTCCTATAATGCTGTGGTCAATGATAGTGATGATGTGCGTTACGGTTGATTGTTATGTCATTTATAGAAGGAGTTTAAATCGATATTTAATTCTCGTAAATGATGTACTGTAGATTTGATTGGAACAGTTGCACCTATGTTCGATTGTTTGGTATATGACCTTAATTTCTTTTTGTAATCATTGTTGTGTTCTTGCTTGGTTTCTTGAGGTACGTTCACCTGTTCGGTTGTATCCGAGGCTGAATAATTATGTGATAATTCCCTTGAAACTCGTTTTAAATGGTCAATATGAACTTGTTTCTCCTCGCCACATGAAAGTGACTTAATTAAAACTTTGTTTGCTTTTATGTTAATTACTCTGTATGGGCCCTCAAATTTTGGGGATAATTTATTGTCTCTCGTATGAATGACACCGTAAACAATGTCTCCTAAGCTGATAGGTGAATCTTTTGCCTTCTTGTTAAATGCCTCCGTCATTTCTTCCTTGGACATCGTTAATTGATTTTTGACCCTTTTGTGAATGTCCTGGAATTCACTTAAACGGAATTTAGAGTAATCATCGTAATTGTATATAGGCATGCTGTCACCTTCTAGGAGCTCATATGGTAATTTTTTATCTGTGCCATATATAATGAAATGTGGTGTGTCACCGATGGATTTATTTATAGACCCATTAATTGAGGCCTCTACTCTGGGAATCCAATCATCCCAGCTTGCATAATTTTCACTGAGAATGTGTCGTAGCACATCTAATACCTTTTTATTTTGTCTCTCTACCAACCCATTCGATGCTGGGTGGTAGGCCAAAACGTTAACCTTTTTGATGTTGTATTGTTTACATATTTCTTGTAAGATCTCAGAATTAAATTCTCCTCCATTATCACTTATTAATACCTTTGGGGTAGTAAAGCGACATATTACATTATCTGTTATTGCCTTTGCTACTGTCTCTGCTGTCTTATCTTTAATTGGAGCTAAAATGACATAACGGGAAAAATGATCCGTTGCAACGAATAAGTATAGGTTATTATTGTATGATAATGGCATCTTGAGTAAATCAACAGCGACAACGTCCCATGGTTGATGTGGTACAGGGTAATTACCCATCGGTGCAGGTGTGATTGGGTATCCTTTGTGTTTCGCACATGATTCGCATCTGTCTATATGATTGTTTATATCGTAATGAAGGCCAGTAATATAATAGCTGGGCTTGGTTGAATGTCTTATCCTTTCCAGGATGTCATGCATGTGGGCTGTCGTGTATCAATCGTAATACTTGGGGTATCATGTCATTAGGTACTACCAACTGGTTAGTATTTCTTTGGCGTTTTGGTTGTTTAGAGTTAATTTTGTATAATGTATTATTGACCATTGTGAATTGTTCAAGTGGGACATGCAGTTTGGGTAATTGTATGTCATCTCCACTTTCTAACTTGTATATTACTTTAGACCATATTGGGTCAAGTCTTTGTGCCTTTGCGATATCCTCATGGTTTGGGATATTTCCTTTGAGATCTAACGCCGCGACCTGAATTGTGTTCAGGTTCCTAGATAATGCGTCAGCTACTATGTTCATTTTACCTTGTATATAATGAATTTGTACATTGTAGTTTTCAACTGTACAATTCCATCTTTCTCTCCTCCCAGAAAGGACTTTTTCTTTAAACATACACACCAGAGGTTGATGTTCGTTGAAAAAGTGGATTTCGTAACCATATACCAAATCTCGAAACTTTTGTAATGCAAAAACCACTGCAAGTGCCTCTAAGTCTGCAGTGCAATAATTTTTCTCCGCACCTCTTGTTTGTCTGCTGGCAAATGCAATTGGTTGATTCTTTCCTCTTTTATCTTCCTGCATCAGTACAGCCCCTAATCCTTTAACTGATGCGTCTGTACAAATAAGAAATGATTTTGTGTAATCCGGATATGCTAAACAAGGTGCATTTGTTAGTTTAATTTTTAGATTGTTAAATGCCCTTTTTTGTTCTTCTTCCCATTGGAATACAGCATCTTTTTTGAGTAGTTGGAATAGAGGAAAGGCTATGTGAGAGAACTGTGGTGCGAATGACTTATAGTACCCAGCCAGACCTAAAAATTGTCTAACTTCGTCAGTCGTAGTGGGTTCAGGAAAATCTCTCACTGCCTGTATTTTGTCATCAGTGGTGTGAATACCATCAGAACTTAATTTGTGGCCTAAGAAATTTATTTCCTTAAAGCAAAATTTGCATTTAGAAAGTTTAATTTTTAATCCAGCATCACTAAGCTTTTGTAAGAGTAAGTCTAATTTCCTGAGATGATCCTTAATATTCTTCGTTGCGATTATAATATCGTCAAGATAAACATATATTCCTTGTCCTAAAATTCCGGACAATACGTAATTCATAAGACGCTGGACTGTGCCTGGGGCTGTCCTCAGTCCCATTGGCATTCTTGTATATTGATAATGGCCTCTGTTTGTTGAAAAGGCAGTGTATTTACGTGACTCCTTAGATACCGGAATCTGATAGTAGCCGTTTAGGAGATCGATGGTCGAGAATATATTATTCTCAGGACCAATATTCTGTAGAACATCGCTTAGCAATGGCATGGGAAATCTGTCTGGGATTGTGTGATTATTTAGTTTACGGTAATCTACTACCGCACGCATTTCTCCATTTCGTTTGGGCACGAAGAATAGGGGGGCATTCCACGGGGAGACTGAAGGCTCAATAATTCCAAGTTTTAACATTTCATCGACATACTGATTTGCAAGTGTACGTTGGGAGTGTGGTATGCGGTAAGCTGGTACGAATATTGGTGGTGTTTCTGGGTGCACATTAATCATGTGATTAATCAAGTTAGTACACCCTAATTGTTCTCCGGGCAATGCTACGGTGTCCCTCTGTGTTTCCAGCAGGGTTAACAAATCATTTTCTTCATCAAATTCACCTGAGTGAATTAAATTCTCTTTTATTCTTTCTCTATCCGTAGATTTTATCTCACTTGTTACTCCAGCTATAACTATTTCCTTCACAGGGGCGGGACATTTTTCAATATTAACTATGCAAGTTCCCTTTTTCAACTGAACTTCCCCATTCATATGAATAACTGAGTTTGCCCTTCGTCGTTCGTATGACATAATGCGTTTTCTACTGACAATCCCTTTACTTTACATAATTCTTCTAAGACAAGAACAGTACTATTCCGTAATTTGCTCTTTATGGTAACCTTCATGTATGAATTAGGTGGTGTAACTAAATCATTAGTGAGATTGGCTGGAAAAATAGATAAATCAGTACTGTTATCTGGGTCACTAATTCTGGAGGATGAGGTTGGTGGTGGGAGTGGATCTATACACTCATCTGTTTGTGTATGTTTGTTTAAGCCTTTAATATTACCAATTCTTTTTGGCTCTCTTCTACCAATCGGTGAGGGCTCTGAAGTTATTTCCTCTATGAATTCATTATCAAAGTCTATTCCATTCATTTGTGGGAGTATAGTTATGTTCTCAGCTCTCATGGATCTTAAGCCCAGTAACATATGAGCTTTAATTGCTAAGTTTTCAGCGATATAGAAAAATGCAGAGAATGGTCTTGTAGTTTCTGTGAAACTGAGATTTAATCTTATCATACCCTTCACTGTAATCTCTTGTCCATCTACTGTGTATAAATCTAAATCAGCTTCATCCAGAAAAGTTACTTTCTTTTTATTTTTAAGAATTCTATTTAGTTCTTCATGTGTTATTAAGTTCACTGGAGAGCCTGTATCTAAAAATAAGGAAACGTTTTGATCCTCACATACAGCTGGTATCAAGATACACTCATTTCCCAACATGCCTCCTATGTGAAGTTTAGCCTTGTTCTTCTTTACGTTTGTTCGTTTTATGTCATGACTTGGTCTTCCCCCGATTTGAACATAGACACAATTTTTTCTACTGTTTTGCAATCACTAGTCCAGTGCCCTTGTTATCTATGATGCCTACAGTAAGGACCAAATCCTTGTGTCTTTTGTTTGTCCTCTTTTGCCTTGATAAAGCATTCATACCTTGTGTGTCCTGGTTTTGCACAATAATGACATAGAATGGACCTATCCCTTGACTGTGACCTACGAGGTGATTTCCCATAAGAATGTTGTTTATGGCGCGAGACCTGCTCGGGCTGCGCGAAAACTTATGAAACTGCCTGTAGGAAGGCGTCTGGGAACGAGGCCTAGGCGTTTTTGTTTGTTTGGCCTGCCTGATTTCAGGTCGCGATCGATTTTGTTCTCTGTTTGGGGTCGGTGTAGATGTTTTCACAGCTGATACTGTCTCAGGTACCCTCATTCTACTAGAATGTGCATGTGTGTCGACCACACCTGCTTTACTGCACTGCATCTCTACCTCGTTCATTAAGTCTAGCAAGCACATTCCTGGGGTGTACGCGATCGTCTTGGCGATCTTAAGGGTCCTATCAGGTAATTTACACAAGGCAGCTACATAACCAATGATGTCCACGACGAGGTCTGGGAACATCTTTCCATCATCTGTTATC